>NW_022987547.1:0-600000 GCF_902827165.1 Trematomus bernacchii | reverse complement strand
TTTGGTATCAGGTAATGAAACGTCTGCCATAAAGCCTTTTGCTAATCTACACTGGGTTATTACAAGAACGACTGCATAAATCAGCTATTTTCTCCAAAAAAGAACAACATCTTGTTATGGGTTGCTTTTATTGTTAATTACCTCTCCCAGAGATGTTATTTTTGGTTTGTTTGTTTGACGTCAGGGTTGTGTAAGAACTACTGAGCTGATTTTTAATTAAACTTGTTGGAAGGCTTTAGCGGGGGCCTAAACCTCGGAGCAGACCTGAAACACAGGGCTGATAGTAGGGCTGCTCGATTATGGCAAAAATCATAATCTCGATTATTTGGGTCAATAATTGATATCACGATTATTAAAAAACGATTATCCATTTACTTTGAAAACATCAATTTATTGAAAAAAAAAATGTGAACAGTATGTTTTTAACAGTTGATTACCCTGAACTTTTAGTATAATTCAACTGAAAAACCAATACAAAATAAAAATCGTTTTATTTCGATTATGTTGTTTTCATAATCGTTGCAAGCCAAAATCGTAATTGCGATTAAAATACGATTAATTGAGCAGCCCTAGCTGATAGAGCTCTTCTAGTTAAAATTCGGATCGATCACAATATGCGACATGGACTTATGGTTTAGGTTTTCTGAAAACTGTATCGATTTATATCCTGTGCCATATCCCACCATGTTTTTTTAAAGACACGCAGACAAGACGTTTCTAGGCGGTCCACTGGGAAGTATTTCATTTAGCAAAATGTCACAGGAACTCAACTGAGGTGGAAATCCTGATATTTTCAAAAGGTAGATAAAAGAAAATAATGGTAATAACTTTGAAGGTTGAATCGTGTGTTGATTTACTTTAGCAAACATACGAAGAAGATAAGAAATCAGACAATGAAGGGGATAGGAAACAGCCTGACAAAAAAAATCCTATTTGTTAGATAAAATGCAATAAATGGTTCACAGCAACCAACAACATTGTCTACTGATACATTGCTACACATGAGAGATATATAAAAGTCATTCAAAAAGGGCAGGCATATCTTTCGGCTATTCAGCGTAATTAAACCACTTGAGAATAACCGCTAAATAGATAATAACTCTTCCCGTGACATAGGTGGAGAGAGGTTCAAAGTATACCGTACATCATGCAGTGTTTCCTCTTCGGGGCATTGGAAACATCTCATTGTGCGGGTCAGTCGTGTTACACTAACGGCTGATGAATGAACTCAGAGGTGGGCGTACAAACACTGACACACAGGGAAACAAACGGCAGGAGCTTTCCTCTGAGATCAGACAGGCAGACAGCACAGCTCGTGGCGGAGTGTGCTCCGCTATGAACGCCTGCCAAACTCACCGTGTGGGCGAAGCTCAACTGTAAGGAGTCTGACATTTTCAGCCTTCACCGAGGGCAGGAGAGCCCCCGAATGTTGTATCGTGTTTCCTGCATATAGCCTTGTCCCTTCCCGTTGGGTGATCGTAATGGGCTTTTAGTGCAACTACATCCAGATATCAAGGAAGGTTTCTGAGCTAGTGTTTGTGTGTATTTCAGACCTGCTCATGTTGATATTGATGTGCAATGTGTGTGTTCAGTTTATAGCGTTGTTGTAGAAATTAGGGGTGCACAATGTGGAAAAAATATGTGGGGGAGAAACTCCCTCTGGAGGGAACTTTGGGATTTTAACCCAATACAGACCATTTGCATGCACAAAAACCTATATACCACGCCACAGAAAATGCAAAGTCCCCCCAAAAGGTACAATAGGGAACCTTTAACATATATTCCATATTGCGACTTTGATATCATTCTGATGAATTGTGCAGCCATAGTAGGAAGTGTTCTCGCTCCGAGCAGTATCTCTGTGTGACATGCTGAGTTGACATGTCCTCCTCTTCCTCCTCATTGCAGGCGGATGCATCCACCAGCTTCCTGCGTGCCGCTCGTTCCGGTAACCTGGACAAGGCTCACGATCACCTGAAGAACGGCCTCGACATCAATTCATCCAATCAAGTGAGACTATTTCCTTTAACTCACTATCCAAAAAGCTGTGTGTATTAGCATGTGTTTGTGGGAGTAGAGGAAGATGATTTTAATGAACAAAACCGTATAAATTGCCCCTCGTATTAAAAATGACAGCATTTATTTAGTACTCACAGTGCTTTACAAATCTAGCAGCCAATCCAAAAAAAAAATGTTCTCTCTGACGGTGTTCAGTAATCGCTACATTACAGTATTTACACATTTTTGAAATGAAAACCCATGAGCGGCATGCAACAAGTCTGTGCATGTTGTCAGTGGAAGTCAAAAACCATTGTAAAAACACTTCCATCATATAGTTTAATAAACACACATTCTGCCCAGTCTGTGACGAAGATAGCCATTGAGGCACTGAAATTGTCAGTGTATAATACAAATGAAAGAGCTTTCTGACCCATGCACGTATAAGCAGCAGACCAAGGCCAGAGAACATGATTGCTTCAGTTGGTAATGTCCCTCAGGAGAAATGTCCCTCAGGAGAAATGTCCCTCAGGAGAAATGTCCCTCCGATTCAGTCTTTCATGACCAGGAGCAGCAGATTAGGAAGAGTAAAGAAAGAGCTATTCTCTGCATGACCTCTAGTTGGGTCAAATATCTATCCTTTAATGTTTCATACATTGCTCAAATGATATTTTTGAATAAACTTAAGAGATTTATGAGCACAGAAGGAGGAATTTGATTTAAAATAAAGTTATAATCAAAAGGTGTTTTTTGCTGCTTGCACTAAATTCTCTATAAGTACTGTTAGGAGTAAAAGGCTTTCCCTCAGTTAGGCGAATGGTACTCAGGAACTTCATCTCATTCCTATGAGAAAGAAAGAAACTATGAAATGTGGTGTTAAAGGATCTCTGAGAGGAATGAGAAACATAATGTCTCAATGGAATACCATGCTGCAGTATCAGCTAAGGATGACACATGAAAAAAAGCCCCAAAAGAAAATGAAAAATGCATGACTCCTAGACCTCCTGATTCTCTGTCTTTTGTGTAAAGTGGTGTGCATGAATAATTAAGTGTATTAGATTAAAGTCCCCTCAATCTTCAGCCCTGCCGTCTGCTCTCTTACACCTTATTGCATCAGGACCATAGAACAGCCGATTCAGCTTAATGAGGAGACATTACTGTGAACGTGTGAAAGACAATATGTTTGGTTTAGACACATAAACAGCTGTTGTGTTGAGGATGGGTGCAGAGTAATGCCTGTGCCGATTCTAAAGTCTGTGGGGGCCCTAGGCAAACATTCACTGGGGGCCCCTCGAACCAGCTTTTCATCACCACGCACAGCCGACAGCACCCGGAGCGGAGCAAGGCAACAAAATAAGAAGCAGCATTTTGCGGCGCGCTATGCATGGGGCCGCCTTGAGGGGGTTTCCCGACATGTCGTTGCAGTAAATTAAAGGGTGTTTCATGTTGTCGTTGCTGTGGACCTTCTTAATCTACCTTCTTTGGGGGCCCCCTTCTGGCCCCAAACAGTTGCCTGTCCGCAAGTGGCGGCCCTGAGTAATGGACAAGTGCTTTTATACACAGACACAACACTGTCAGAGAGATGGAAGAAAGAGATACACATACAGAAAGAGAGGTGGAGACAACATGTGGTAAATGTATAGGTATAGATGCATCTTATAATTGTTGGCAACATAGTATTATTTTATTCTGGTCATGCCAATAAAGCTATTTCAATTGGCGGCAGTAGCTCCGTCTGTAGGGACTTGGCATGGGAACTGAAGGGTCGCTGGTTCAAGTCCCGTTGAGACCAAAAATACTGAGTGTGGACTGGCAGCTGGAGAGGTGCCAGGTCATGCCGAGGCATCCTTGAGAAGGCGCCAGAAAACCTGGCAACTAACTGTAAAGATGCATGTGTTTGTGCGCATCTGTTTTCCTATGCATGCGTGTATTTGTACTGTGTTCATTCAACAAACAGAATGAAAAACATTTGAGATAAAATGTCTTTGTTTGATGTTCGAAAAAAGTAGATTCATTGTTTTCCTTGTAAAGAAAACATGTATTTGTATAGATGTTGTTATAATTGTCATTACACTACATTTGATGTCATTATGGTTATGTTATGTGAATTCATAAGAGACAGAGAGACAGTAGATGAGATACTGAAGATAGGGATCGAAATGTGTTTGGCTCATTTGTCAACGGTCCATAATATATGTGTTTTAAGGTTATAATCAACTACATCATTACTACCCACAACCGTGTGATCAATTACTTCTTAAAGACCCTAACTGTAATTCTGTAAAGAAATGTTTTTCCTCCATTTTCCATCCCCTTTTTTTCCCTAAGGATTTTTCATCTTTTACTATTTTATTGATGTTTTTTTACAGAGAACTGTAGCAAGGGCAGAGACGTTATTTGTATTTGTGATTTATGTGAATCTGCAGCAGTAGCGTGTCCTTGCTATGCCTGCAACCCTGCACACTCTTTCTCTCTCATCATCACTGTCATGTAGCTGTTTGCAGAAGGGCGTGTTAATGGGCATTAATGTGTTCATTTCATTTCATTTCATTTCAAACCTTTATTTATTCAGGTTGTATCCCATTGAGATCATTGACCTCTTTTTCAAGGGAGACCTGCAGTCTTGAGTTTAAAAAACAACATTTAAAGTCTGTGCGTATTTGCTTTAGTCCGGTGTGTACACAGCAGAGCCTCACACACCACATTTAACAGTGTGTGTAATCTATACACAGTGTGTTTCCCATCCTCTGCTGCGCATGTTCACACAGAGGCTGTTACCCATTTGAATTGAGTCACACCGCAGTATGAGGGGAAGCCTGAGAGCATTGTGGGTAACTGAGACCCCTTCTGGTCAGACTGGGTACAGCAGGCAGGTTCCAGCTCCATTACAACACTGTATACAGCCAGAGAGACAACAGACTGTCTGGGCGATGTTGGGATAAAACAGTTGTCCTCTCCCTCTTACTTTCAGGTTTTTCAATTTGTCAAAACTGAGTCCTCCTGTTGTCTCTGTGTTTGTATCTGTTATTTTCAGAGATACAGTAACTAGGCGAGTGATGTTCAACACAGCAGGAGAAAACAGACATATGTTGCTCACAGGGGCATGAGACTGGAGAATTAGTGTTTATTTTTCCCTCATTTCCGAATGTGGAGTGGTTTTATTTAATCGTGATTAAAAGGAACGTGGGAGTATAAAGATGTTCACTAGCAGAACTCAAACACATTATGCTCTGGTTTCTCAGACCACTGCACAAGCTGTCAGGTTGTGGTTTAGACCACAATGATAAAGGCCAAGGATAGGACAAGGCCAAATGATGGCATGGATGTACAAAGATTTTTCAGAGATGTGTTCTATCCGTTTATTCAGCATTGCTTAGCACCACCACTTATAAGAGATGTTGCATCACTTTTCAGTTAATACAGACTGTGATTATAGTAATCCTGATTATCACCAGGATTATCATACCATTACAAACGCCTTAAGATACAGACACTGCTATGCATAATCAAAAGGTCATTAGTTTTTGACTGTGTTTGTTCTGACTCTAATGTGACTAAATGTCTCTGTTCTCTCTCTCAGAATGGTCTCAACGGGTTACACCTGGCTTCTAAAGAAGGCCACGTTAAGATGGTCCTGGCGCTGCTGCACTGTGGCATCAAGCTGGAGGCCACCACCAAGGTATTTGGTTTTTCTTTTCACACCATCCCAACACCTCTCTTAAATGTAGCTCGGGGCTAATTCAGCTGGACCGCAGCTGTAGAAAGCAGTGTAGCCATCCTTCACATTTGTACCCAGCAAAACTGTAAACGGCTTTACAAGATAATGGATTAGCCTTTGAATAAGTAATATGAAATTATTTAACAAAGTAGATGCAATATTGGGGAAAAGAGTGCTTAAGCTAACTACAGAATATTTGCAATTGAATTTTTAACAGAGCTGTTAAATAACATACATTCAAATGTATTTTATTGTGGTCATAACTTAGGTTTAGCCGCTTTATCATCGATGGTTAACTTCTATACTGAATACATTAATACACTACATGTATTTTAGTGTCGACTTCTCCGTGTAGAGATCTAGGCCATTAGGTTGTAATCATTCCCCTCCTGCTCACTCTACTTTTCCCTGTCTCTCTTTCAATGTGTGTGTGTGTGTGTGTGTGTGTGTGTGTGTGTGTGTGTGTGTGTGTGTGTGTGTGTGTGTGTGTGTGTGTGTGTGTGTGGTGTGTGTGTGTGTGTGTGTGTGTGTGTGTGTGTGTGTGTGTGTGTGTGTGTGTGTGTGTGTGTGTGTGTGTGTGTGTGTGTGTGTGTGTGTGTGTGTGTGTGTGTGTGTGTGTGTGTGTGTGTGTGTGACCTCCAGAAAGGGAACACCGCTCTCCATATCGCGGCGCTGGCAGGGCAGGAGAAGGTGGTGGCTGAGCTCGTCAACTACGGAGCTAACGTTAATGCCCAGTCACACGTGAGTCACCCTGGCTTTGGCTCAGACAGGAGTGTGTCAGTGTGTACGCATGCATATGTGACACACCTGCTAAAGAGCTATCCATGAATGTGTGGTTCGCTTAAACTTCTAGAGGATGCAGACTTCTTGACTGCAAAATAATGTATTGGATATATTTTCTTTAAAAAAAATATGTTGTAAAATCCTTTAGGGTTAGATCCTCCTTTCAAGCTTTTAATGTTCAACTTCAGTTAGGGTTGTGGCAGCCATTATCACTGTAAATCAAATTTAACGTGTAAAAAGGAAGTGGTTTCTTTTGAGAGAAATGTGCAGGCTTAGAAGTGGCACTTTGATACTGCCTATAAGTTGCTAAAAGCCTTTTCAGATATATTTGTATATATTAAATGACTAATTTAGGAGTATTGGCCCTAGACTGTATGGTATTGCGCAATAATGTTTCTATCAAAGCTGTTGAAGGTGGAGCCACTGTAAATGGCTTTCTGTTTAATTAAAGGTGGGGTAGGTAATTTTGGAGAAACCGGCTCGAGTGCGCTAGAATTTGAAAATACACAGCCGGAAAAAATCTGCCACTTCCTTACAGAGCCCCTCCTCCAACACACACGAACGCGCACATGACCAATGAGGGCACGAGATAAGTTTGAGCACAGATGGAAGGCTGACAGGCAGGTAGGCCATCCAGTTATTTTAGCCGGGCCGGCTAAAATGATTGGTCGTGCTTTTTACAGTATCACGGCTTCCACAGATGACATTTTTTTATGGATTTTTTGTCAAAGCACTTAAGATATTCATTGCTATCGGGATGTTAAGAGCATTCCATGGAATATAGCAAAAAGTGTATCTCGAGCCGGTTTCTCAAACTTACCTACCCCACCTTTAACTGATTTCTATGATGTATTAGTTATTCATCTGAATCTGTACAGTAACCAGTAACTGAGGACATGAAATCATCTAGTAGAGTATAATTACAGTTTTCGCTTCCAAAAGTCAAAAGTATTATAAAATGGAATTAAAGTAAAGTGCAAGTAGCTTAAAAAAGAACAGTGCTTGAGTAAATGTATTTTCCACCTCTTCCCCTTATTTCTGTGTATATGTAATCATAAATAATGTGTGTGTGTCTTTACAGAAAGGGTTCAGTCCTCTCTACATGGCAGCACAAGAGAATCACCTAGAGGTGGTGAAGTTCCTGCTGGAGAACGGAGCCAATCAGAGCCTCCCAACAGAGGTACGTGTGATGGAAACTCTTTTTGGAGCATTAACTAGAAAACAAGGAAGCTGGAGATCAATTGATGTCTGTCAAACTGATGGTTTAATTAAAAGACTTGGCCAAAGGGACACAGGAGAGAAACAATATAAGCCATCCATTTTGTCGCCCAGCCAGTCTCTGTCCCTGTTTACCCAACAGTAATCATTTCAATGACTTTTTAAATACAATCCATCATTTAAAAAAATGGTATCATCACTGTCCCCGACCTCGATCTCCTTTAACCTGCATAGCAGTGTCAGTGCTGTGTCAGTCTTGACTCATCATTTTTGGGCAGACAGCTCAGCATGTCTATATGTTATGTGACTGGGAGAGAATGACCCCTCTCAAGGAGAGAAAAGGACAGTCTAATGTCAAAGAAATGTGTAATAAATGTGTATATAAGTTAATTTATGTTTATACTAATGGACTGGAATCAGCTTAAATGATACAGTACGTGTAGCAGTATGTGTCTTTTCAAATTAGCTGTTTTGAAAGGGATTTTGCATCTTACACAGATAGTTCCAACTAAACATACGAGGCTAAATAATATTGTATCTTTGACTGTATCATATCTCATACAATATAGCATGGTGTCTACTCACTTTCCCCTCCTTTTCTCCATTCCTGTCTCTTTTTTTCCCCGTTATGACCTCCATACTGTTTCTCACTGCCTCCTCTCTCAGGACGGCTTCACTCCCCTCGCAGTAGCTCTGCAGCAGGGCCATGAAAATGTCGTGGCACTACTCATAAACTATGGCACCAAGGGCAAGGTCCGGCTCCCCGCCCTGCACATCTCCGCTCGTAACGACGACACGCGCACCGCCGCTGTGCTCCTGCAGAACGACCCCAACCCGGACGTGCTCAGCAAGGTACACACTCATCGAGATTGTGTGTCGAGCTAAAAAGAATAAGATGAATAAGCAACAATAATACAATTACAATGTCATTTGCTTGATTGAGAATTAAACAGTCTAGGGAAATACTAAAAGGAACAGCTAGGTGCAACAGCTTTCTCACAACAGACATTTATAGAATATTTTAGGCTATTGTCTGACTGTTCTTTCTAACTTTATATCCCCAACTATTATGTAATCTGTGTCTTGCACGTTGTTGTCACCCTGTTTTTGAATATTGATATAAATAGATGGTAGATATCCTTATTTAAACTGTTTCTTCTTTCCTATGTCTCCTTCACTGCAGACTGGGTTCACACCCCTCCACATTGCAGCCCACTATGAGAACATGAGCGTCGCCCAGCTGCTGCTGAACAGAGGAGCCAATGTAAACTTCACCCCCAAGGTCAGTTTCTCACAAGGTCTCAAAGGAATGATTGGCGTGATTCAAACATTGTGTTTAAAGAGAAATATACCTTAAAGGAGACAGGAATATTAAAGGGGCCCTATTAGTATTTTTTAGTTTTCCCTTTCCTATAGTGTGTTATATACAGGGGTGCATGCGCGCCAAACATCTGAAATGCATACCGTCACTTGTCTCACTAAGCGCATTTGCGTACCGACAGACTTGTGAAGCATTTCCAGAAGGCGCTTCGATCACTGGACGACAGAGCCGGTCGCTGTGCGGACAGACGGGGCTGCTGTTAACGTCGGTGTGTACAACGGAATTGTGCCACAACTTCCGGCGCGAGTTCCACGCGCGTGATCCACTTGACATCACTACGTAACACTTGCGCTTATATTGGCTAGCGCTCCGACACATTGTACGTGATAGACTTAGGGGCGGGACATCTCTAAGCGGTTGACCAACCACCACAGAGCCGGCCGGCTAACCAATCCAAGGCTCTGGTTTTAGACAGAGGGTGAAAGAGGTGATGAGGCACAGGCAGCATGAGAAAAATAAAGACCTTTTAAACATTAAAGCATGGAGACATGTCACAGTAGAAGCATTAAATACAAATATAGGAGCAAAAAAATAGGGCCCCTTTAAGATACATGTTTTGTCAATAGATCAGTTTCCATTATGCTTTACATTAACAGTCTTCAGACTTTATGCTGTGATGATTATTAAACCTGAGTTTCTTCCGCTTCTTCTCTAGAATGGCATCACGCCCCTTCACATAGCCGCCAGGAGGGGCAACGTGATGATGGTCAGACTACTGCTGGACAGAGGAGCTCAGATTGATGCCGTGACAAAGGTAGTGTTCTGCTCAGCTCCATTTATTCACTTACGCTTTCCAATATCCATCCCCTCCATCTGTCTTCCTCTCTGCTGATTTGCTCATTCCTGTCTCTTGTATCATTTTCCAATTTCTCTCCTTGTCCCTCTTTCATTGTAGGATGAGCTGACTCCTCTCCACTGTGCCGCCAGGAACGGTCATGTTCGCATTATCGAGTTCCTGCTGGAACACGGTGCTCCCATCCAGGCTAAAACCAAGGTACATGATGAAAAAGTGCAGTCGCTGGGGTTGCATTTCAGCCATCACTAACCTTAGAAGCTCGGATATCAGCAGTGATCATCAGGGTTTACTGTTCAGTACTGATTTGTTCTTGGTCAATCTAAGATGTTCTACGTAGTGAGATTCTATCTTGTAGGACACTTTCCCAAGGCCAACAGAAAATCAACATATAAATCAGATTGTTAAAAACTAATACACTATCATCCAATTTTGGATAATGATCTTAAATCAATAAGATTTACTCGTGGGTCTGTTTACTGAGCATGCGAGGCAATCACATCATCAGCCACTAAAGTTCATAGCAAATACTATCATTACAAGATTCATTACCAGTATTATTTCCAAGTACTTTTAGCACACTGTGTTGATTATATACCCTCTGAAGACTCTTTCATGAACACAAGAAATGTTTTCTGACTGTATCTGATTTATGAACATCCCTCTCTCTCCCTAACTTCTTCCCGTTTTGTCTCTCCTACAGAATGGTCTGTCTCCCATCCACATGTCAGCTCAGGGGGATCACATGGACTGTGTCCGGCAGCTGCTGCAGTACAACGCTGAGATTGATGACATTACGCTGGACCACCTAACCCCTCTTCATGTAGCAGCCCACTGCGGTCACAGCCGGATGGCCAAAGTCCTTCTGGACAAGGGGGCCAAAGCCAATGCAAGAGCTTTGGTAGGGTTTTTAGATCGTTTGTTGTTTACTATAGATTACTTGGTACCACTTTACAATAAGACTACCCTTTTAAAGGGTTTACGAATAGTTTGTAATTCATTTATTAATTATGTTGTGAACACTTTATAAATCCTTAATAAGCTTTTATAAGACATGAGATAAACAGGGCAACTGTGACCGGTTGCTTGCCAAATAGTGAGCCCACATTTCTCTGTACTGCTAAGCCTTATTAGAAATGGTAGTAACTCATTAATAAATGGTCATAAAGAGATGCCAAGAAACATCAAGATGGAAGGGGGGGAATCAACTCAGTGAACAACAGATACCAAGGATGCTGGCTGATGAAGAAGACGAAGTAAGCTAGTGCCAATATAAGGCTTAGTCATCTTGCCAAATAGTGAGCCTGTGTTGATGTATGTATGTTAGAACTGGTTTATAAATGGTTCTTAATGATTAATAAAGTGTTTACAACCTAATTAATAACCTAATTATAAACCTTTTATGAATCCTTTATTAGGGTAGTCTTATTGTAAAGTGGTACCGATTACTTTCTCAAAGTAAGAATTCAACAATCAATCAAGAAGGCCATACGTGACTGTTTTATGTCCTATATGGAGCAAATATGTAATAACTTTCCCTGAGAATCTCAAGTGTTTCCTTTAAAAACGCATGAGTTTCCTCACTAAAGAGTTCAGGTTAAACTATATATATATATATATATATAACTGCTGTGATTGTTCAGCAAATATCCCCATAAATAGTTGAGTTATTAATGTTGCAGAACAGCGTTTGAACTGCAATGTGTTTCAAAGATATGAGACGCTACTTTTGCTAAAAAGAAAGCAAGAAAAGATGCTGATTCAGCAGGTGCAGGGATTTACTGAGCTGAAAGGAGCTTTTCATATTTTAAAGCAGCTGTGGACAGCAGATACTGTAAGAATCACCCCTAATCAGTGCAGACTGATTGAGGCCTACTGACTTTGTGTTTTTTTTTTAAGTATATTGATTGAAGTATTATATATAAAATGTATTTATATTTTAAGATTGAATCAGCTGTAGCGGCACGTCTGCATAAAGTGTTAAGCACTGGTTTAATAGTCTGATACACTTCTTTCACATTCAACTGATATATTTTCCTTTCTCCCTTAGTGTGCACTTGTGCTGATAAAAAGTCCTGGCTCTGTACAAATAATACAAACAAAGACAGCAAAAACATTGTGCTGCGAAATGTGGAAGCACTTTTTATCACCCATCTATTATTTTCTGACCTTGGATTTTATTCCACCTCTATGTTGCTCCTCGTGATAATAGGAAAATGTATCTTTTACGCCCACTTTAAAGTGAATTCATATGCAATCACTATATTAGATTATCACCATCACTGTACATAGAACAAAGAAACATTTTCAGAGATATTTCCTTATGTTTCCAGAATGGCTTCACACCTCTCCATATTGCCTGCAAGAAGAACCACATGCGGTCCATGGACCTGCTGCTCAAGCACTCCGCTTCCCTCGAAGCTGTCACAGAGGTGAGACAATGTGACCACCAGGGACACGCTCTTCTGACGGAAAGAAAAGTTTTCACTCAAGTGCCCTCATAAAGCACTCCTGGTTATTTATATTTTGCATTTTTCTCTGTTTGTGCTTCTTACATGAACATTTAAGCTCCAGCGTTGGCAGAACATGTGCTATGTGTCATTCAGATGTGGCTAAAGAACTAGAATGTCGCTTTGGTTTGTTTTAATGCTTTGATATTGAGCTTTAGTGACCTCTCTGTGTGTGTGTGTGTGTGTGTGTGTGTGTGTGTGTGTGTGTGTGTGTGTGTGTGTGTGTGTGTGTGTGTCTGTCTGTCTGTCTGTCTGTCTGTCTGTCTGTGTGTGTGTGTGTGTGTGTGTGTGTGTGTGTGTGTGTGTGTGTGTGTGTGTGTGTGTGTGTGTGTGTGTGTGTGTGTGTGTGTGTGTGTGTGTGTGTGTGTGTGTGTGTGTAGTCTGGTCTCACTCCTCTTCATGTAGCAGCATTCATGGGCCATCTGAACATAGTGAAGAACCTGGTCCTAAGAGGGGCTTCACCTAATGCTTCCAATGTGGTGAGAACCCTTTTTTTTTTACCCATAAACTTAATTTTCTCTTCTCTCTAAATGACTGTCCCACATTGCAATTTTTTTTAATTGATAATTAATTCCACACTTAATTAAATAATTCATTACATGGGAAGATTCATTTCGTAGGTCACACGTTAAACAATTAGCCAGAAATGGATTAAGCAATGAAAGTAAATCCTGTTAATTGTTTCTTAATCACTGAAATGAATGGACAGTGTTTTGAACTATGAGCCCCGATATGAATAGGGTGGATTTAAAAAAATCTTTCTCATATTAAAGAAGAACTGTGTCAGACTTGGTTTACACATTTCTCATATTCGGGATTATGTAATAATTGACACATTAATTGAAAATCTCAGTTACAATCATAATAGTTTTCTGCATTTAAGTGACGGTTGTCTGTTTTTATCTTCATCAGAAAGTGGAGACTCCCCTCCACATGGCCTCCAGGGCAGGACACTGTGAAGTGGCTGCGTTCCTGCTGCAGAACGCAGCACAAGCGGATGCCAGAGCTAAGGTACAAGCCACTACAACCCTAAACAAACTTTGTGTTTCTAACTTTAATGTTTGTAAGCCATTGCTGCTTTTTAAACCTCAGGGAATGTTTCATAAAGCCCACCTAAAGCACATAATAAAGGCAGCAGGGTGTCTGGATAGCCGTGTGACTCCATTGCCCCGTACTTAATGATATCTGTTTCCCTGTTTTAAATATGAATTTCCCTTTTTCTCCTTGTGTCCAGGATGATCAGACACCTCTACACTGTGCGGCCCGCATGGGCCACAAGGAACTTGTCAAGCTGCTTCTTGAGCACAAAGCCAGCCCCGACGCAGCTACTACTGCGGGCCACACGCCCCTACACATCTCTGCACGGGAGGGACACGTCCACACCATCCGGATCCTGTTGGACGCTGGGGCACAGCAGGTCAAGATGACAAAGGTATGGCTTCGTAATGTGCAATAATGCATTACTGCAAGAATAGCCTCAACTGAACTATGTTAGAAACTACTAAAGGCAAACATGTTTTGTTTTGTGCTCGGAGATCTTACTTTTAGTATTCCACTTTAACAGCATCGGGTACACTTTTATGCTTGTTTATATTTAATTCTGGTCTCATTCTATCAAACAGAGTATTATTTATGTTGGGTATTATTGTGAATGAAGTCATACTAGGTCAAACGTACTACTGATTTGTGTTTATAACAACATGAGATGAAAGAAAAAATGTGCCTTTTCTGTTTGTTTTTTCCAACAACAGAGAATATAATGACAGAATGCTTTTTCTTTTGAGCAGAAAGGCTTCACTCCCCTCCACGTGGCCTCTAAATACGGGAAGGTGGACGTGGCCGAGCTCCTCCTGGAGAGAGGGGCCAACCCTAATGCTGCTGGGAAGGTGAGACAGTCCCTGAAGTACACACACACACACACACACACACACACACACACACACACACACACACACACACACACACAATACAGTCCTTTTTACACACCTTTAAAGAGCCTGAAGTGTGACCAAATAGCGGCATTTTTGGATGTATATATTATCACGGTATGTGTTTCATATATACATGTTTTTGCGTGTGTGTGTGTCTATATACGTGTACATGTGTGTGTTTAACAGAACGGTCTGACACCCCTTCATGTGGCAGTCCATCACAACAACCTGGATGTTGTTAGACTCCTGGTCAGCAAGGGAGGATCTGCACACAGCACTGCCCGAGTAAGATGCTCACTACTGTGTGTGTGTGCACAGCGACACACAGGCCAAATGAGTGTGTGATACTTGGAAATACAGTACCTTACATAACAACCATTTTCTCCGTGGCACTGACAGCATTTAATCTAAAATTAAACATGAATAGTGCTAAGCAAAGCGATGCCCACTCGCGTGTGTGTCCTTGTTTCTCGCCTCAGAATGGTTACACTGCCCTGCACATAGCGGCCAAGCAGAACCAGATGGAGGTGGCCAGTTGTCTGCTGCAGAACGGGGCGATAACAAACGCTGAGTCGCTCCAAGGCATCACGTCCCTCCACCTGGCTGCTCAGGAGGGGCGGCACGACATGGTGGCGCTGCTCATCTCAAAACAGGCCAACGTGAATCTGGGAAACAAGGTAAAGTATAACCATGGATCGGAACGAAGCAATAGTGGATTTACATATCTTTCCACCATTACAAACAACCCTTCCCTTTATCCCTTATGTCTTTTAGAACGGGTTGACCCCTCTGCATCTTGTGGCTCAGGAAGGTCATGTGGGAATCGCTGACACGCTGGTCAAACAGGGAGCTTCTGTTTACGCTGCGTCACGGGTAAGTGACACCGCCTCCTCTGGTACACGCAATGATAGAACGGGTATTATTACACGAGAAGAGTAGATCGATTATTCCACTTAAGGAGGAAGTGTCCTTAAATAGTCTTCTCCTGCTAGGACAGCCAATAGACTGAATATGCCAGACTTCACTTGGGCTTTCTGTCATTAATAGCTTCCATATATAATATTCATTACACAGCTTTAAGTCTCCTATCTCTGTCCATGTTGGAATGAAGAAGTGTTTAGCAATTTCATATAATTGGAGTTTCCGTATTAAACAAGTGAATGACAATTAATTAATATTTAATGTGAACTAGTCAAAGCAGCTCATCTGTGTTTAAGATGTAAAAAATTAGAAAAGTCTATTTCATATCTTTAAGAAAAAATAAGAAAGCTGCCTTTTTTGTACTATTTGGAATCATATTTTTACAAGTATTTACACACCTGTCTCTCCCTTGTGTCGTGTCTCAGATGGGATACACACCCCTTCATGTGGCCTGTCACTATGGCAACATCAAAATGGTGAAGTTTCTTCTGCAGCAGCAGGCCCATGCGAATTGCAAGACGAGGGTAAACGTTGTCTCACTTTCATATTATATAGATCTCAGTGTCTTTTGTTTAGCTGTTAGTCCTGTGAAGCTTCATCAATGTGTTAAATAAGCCGTATGAGGAGCATACCATGATGGTTTTAGCATTCCATAATCATAGATGGAAATACTTGTTCTGTGTTTCTCCATCTTTCTGACCTGCCTCCTTTTTCTTCCCCTCCAGATGGGCTACACTCCCCTGCATCAGGCGGCTCAGCAGGGCCACACTGATATAGTCACCCTGCTGTTGAAACATGGAGCACTGCCCAATGAGATTACCACGGTGAGACACTTTTAGGAATACCTCTTTCAGATACAATCTTCCTCTCTACACCCTTCAATCCCACTGTACCTGCACTCTCAGATCTCTGGGCCAAGATAAACAGGTGTCCTATAGATAATGTGAAAACCAAAAGCAAAGGACGCTATGGAGGCAAGCATCTGACATACTCTCTGTAATCTACTTTGACAACATGATTCAAATGGCTTGATAGACTTTAATTTAGATTAAAATACGAGATACTAGTCAACCGTCATTTTTTAAATCTGACGAGGTCCCAATTCATATGAATACCATGATCACACAAATGTTGCTAAATGTCCTTTCCCCCTTACAATTAAACCACATCCTACATATTCTTAAAAGAGATAGTCAGCATAACCCATTATTTTGTAATAGAGTGCATCACTTATAGAATAGCCTGAAGGTTTGTAACATGTTCTTTGGTCTAAAATGAAGATGTCTAACCTATCTGTGGTGATTGTAATCAGTATGAAATGCTTTGGGAATTTATGTCATGTAATCTGACAGTCATCTGAGTATCACCGTTGTCTCCTGTTAACATTAATCCCTACAGTATATGCTGATGATGCTGTATTGTATTTATGCGCTGTATAATGTATTGTGTTGTTTCCCATCTCTCCGTACAGAATGGGACGTCTCCCCTGGGTATCGCTAAGCGGCTAGGCTACATCTCTGTCATCGATGTGCTCAAACTGGTTACCGAGGAGTCTGTCTCCGCGGTGAGCAACACGTCGTGCACGGTTCACATGGTTACACCACCAGTACGCAAGGAGTAGCCTTGACACATCGTGACTCAGCTGTTCAATCAAATAGTTGCCTTTTGATCAGGTTCAGTTTGCAAATATAATGCAGCAGTTCCAACTATTTTCCGCTCTGTCTAATGCCACCTCCTCCTGCTCCGCACAGATCACCACGGAGAAGCATCGCATGAGTTTCCCTGAGACAGTAGATGAGATTCTGGATGTTTCAGAGGACGAAGGTAGGCTATCGGATTTAAATATCTTATGTTAATCAACTATGATCCCTTATTTTAAACTTTGAAGAAGACTGTATGGGAGGTACACTGGCTTATTAATGAGTTTGTAAATGTTGATCATTTTAAAATGTTTGACTGTTTATAACACTTTTTCCATTTGCTTCGTAGGGGTTGCCCAGCTAACTTTAGGTAGGATTGTGTGTGTATCTCTGGCTTGTCCTAGTCCGGTGGTTCGTGAATTTGTGCCTTCATTGCAAATCTCATTTTCTCTGTGTGTCACTAAGTGTCTTTTTAATCAGTTCTTCTGACTCTCAACTCCAGCCCTGTGCTCAGAGATTTATTTCCAAAATGTGTCTGTTTTCTCATCAGCGTGTAGTCACGACATGTTTTCCTTTTTACCAGCGTTCAATACACATCTGTTGGCGGACTAATTATTGACTGAACTCCAGTATTTCTATCTTTAGAAGACAAACAGCTGCCTTCCAATCGAGCCATTTTTAAAATGAGTGCTCCTGCCTTTTAAAGCCTAATTGATCAATGAGCTAAATTGCGCACACGCTGCGTCCCAGCTGTGACACACACAGTTGGCACTTATTCAATTGCTTTTCTGGTTTGAATAAAATCTTTTTTACAACTAACATTAAAGCATTTTCACACACTCATTTCTAATCTATTTAGTTCTCGATGTTTAATGGTATTTATTTTTCTTCTAACATGTTTTGAGTTTACCTGTACAGCTTGTCCTATTCAATGTTTAATTGTCTGTAAACAACTCTGTCTTGTGAAGTGTTTATTGTTGTTATGATCATTATTTCAACACCATTCGTCCTTAATAACTGAGGTATTTTCTCCTACACAGACACAACCATCACCACATGTGATTTCATCTTTAATGGGCATGCTCACACAAATAAATGCTGTCACCAGGTGCCTTGCAGTGTGCCGTCCATGCAGTGTCCTAAACTGTGTTAATATTCACTGTCTTACCAAACCTATTCTTTCACTCCTTTGGTTTCCATCGGCTCTGGTTGTTGTTGGTTTAATCGGTTGAAATAAAACATCGCTTTGTGGCCATTTTTTTTCTGTGGTATTCATTAAGGTGAAGTGATGGGAAGGATGGTGGTGTAACAATTAACTTTCGCCTATTGGGAATTTAATCGAGTGGCAATATTTTGACCTAAGTGGAGAGGTCAACCACAGTTCAAGATACTGTCACTCTTTAAAAAAAAAAAAAGTTTAAATTAGGGAAATAAGGTGAATTCCATATAGACACAAATAATTAGTAGAAGAAATGGAGAGTTGAGATCAGCATCATTTGCCCTGTATTCCCGTGGTCTTGTCCTTTTTTCTCTTTAATTATTTATGTGAAACTTTTTCTTTGCCTATTTGTTTCCCTCTTTGCTCCTTTTCCTTTTTTCTTATCTCTTAATTTGGCCCACAGGAGACGAGTTGCTCGGGATGGATGGAGGACGCTATTTGAAGCTTGACGACTTCAAGGACCAGGATGACGACTTCCTCTCCCCGAAGAAAACCTTCAGAGACTTCGAGGGCGGCATGGGAACAACGTAAGTCACTGTGTGCTCATATGTCTGTATAGTAAACTGCAGTAGAAAGTTGAAACAGTTTTTATTTATTTTTTAACATAACAGCTGAAATCAAATGGTGTTAAATAGGTCATTTAATGGCTGCCATTTACAGTACATTATCTCTGTCCTAAATCATGAGAAGATTTGCTCTAACCATCTTTTTTTGCCAAATAAAAGTCAGCTGTTTCTTGTACATCATTCTCATTTCCTCCCCGACAGGCCCTACTCTCCTGGTATTCCCAGAATCCCTTGTGTGTCCCCGGAGACTGTACTGCTGGATCAGGTAGGCTTAGCTTGTGATATTAAGCATTCGTAAGCATTTGCTGCATTTTCCAATTGAAAACAGTTATTCATTTGTGAAAGCCAAAAATAAGTCTTCTTTTGTGGTTCAATGTTCTCTCTCTCTGGTTCTGTGTATGTCTCTTTCTATCCATTATTGTTCCACTTGTCTCTGACTCAGTTGATTGTGCTTCTTTCTCTGCGCTTGTATTTTGACTGATGGTAATTTAATTGCCTCTCAATTTTCCCATGCCTGTCTTTTTCTCCGCCCTCAGCACACCCCCATCCCCCTGCCAAAGGAGTACGATGACGACTCTCTCATCCCGAGCAGCCCGGCTACAGAGACTTCAGACAACGTCAGCCCCGTGGCCAGCCCCATTCACACCGGGTCAGATAATACACCGTTTTGCTGCCTGTTAATCCACATTTTTGGAATACTTAAATATGTCATTGATTGATGCTGCTAGTCAGGCTCAGCGTAAAGCAGGGGTTTTGTCAGACTCAGTGAGATTACTTAAGTAATAAGTACTTCATAAAATGCATGCAAGGGCAGAGAAGATGAAATAAAGGGGGAAATTATTAGAATGTACATGTCAGTATGCTAATGTCTCATTTTTAACTTGCTTTGATTAAATCATAATTGATAGTTATACAAAGAAACAACAGAGGGACATATTCACATTTTTAACAATAATTCATCATTGCTAAAGTTGTGACATCCTTGACATCCAAACATCAATGATGCCGAGACTGAAGCACAGATACTCCGTTCTCCATAATTACAGATTCAGCATTTACACTGTTTATGACGATGACACATCAAAGATACATGTTGGTCACTTGAGGATCATACAACAAATATAACTGTCACACTGTTTACACTTTGATTATATTGTAAATGCATTCAGAATCAGAATCAGGTTTATTGCCAGGTAGGTTCACACATACGAGGAATTTGACTTGATGTCATGGTGCATACATAAAATATAAAACAAGAATTCTAATATAAAACAAAAAATCTTTAAGGACACCGTAATAAAATATAGTTAAATAGCAATCAAATAAAGCAGTAATTTACATTCAATACATGAAAGTAAGGCATTTTTTAAGACATTCATAATGTTAAAGCAGCATCATGTTAATCTGCCTAGTCATAATTTGCGGCACAATGAGTCAGCATTTAACATGCAGAATATAAAGTGAGGGTATTAGAAAAGATAAACCATGAGAGAAGAGTCACCCTGCCACACACACACACACACACACACACACACACACACACACACACACACACACACACACACACACACACACATACACACACACACACACACACACACCTCTGTATGAGGCTGCCTGTCTAATGCAAGATCAAACAGCATGGGGCTCTTTTTATAGGTCTTTGATGTCATTCTTGCTGCACTTCAGGGCCACTCCAGATGGCCGGCCCTCCTCTGCCACATTGAGAACAATGAAAGGAAAAGGGCACCCACATACTGAATGAGTGTCTCCGCTATTAATCACCCTGAAACAGACCAAGACCAGATCAATTCCCAACACTACTGAATGAAGTCTTCTCTCTCATTCAGGGGGAGAATTTCCCTGAGGAGAGCCCAGTATTGATTCTTAAATGTTATATTCCTAACCGACGTTATTCAACGCTAAATGCATCTTAATCACCATTTCATATCATTTGAAGATGATTAAATTATCATGCAATCCTTTTTTAAATGTAATCATCGTGTCATTGTTTGTCTCTCAGCTTCCTGGTGAGTTTCATGGTGGACGCTCGAGGAGGCTCCATGCGAGGCAGCAGACATCACGGCCTGCGAGTCATCATCCCGCCGCGTACCTGCACCGCGCCGACACGCATCACCTGCCGCCTGGTCAAACCTCTGAAACTGACCACGCCCCCTCCGCTGGTGGAGGGGGAGGGGCTCGCTAGCCGTATCATCTCCTTAGGGCCGTCCAGTATGCAGTTCCTTGGGTGAGTCAACGTTTTTCCAGCTTTATGGCCTCCCTAGAAGCAATTTTATTTGTTCTGGGTCAGCCTATATGTGTGTTTATGTTTAGCATGTGGCAGTACCTAGATATGATAAGGATGCTTCTTTTTTTTGTGTTCATAATAATATTAAAGAAATGTAATGTATAATATTACATATTATATGTTTTCTGTTTAATATTTACTTGTTTAGTTTCCTGCAATTTTTATAAAAAAAAATGTATTGTAAGATATGCTAGAAATGCATCCCAAATTCCAAATGAGACTGACACTAGAGGTAACAATAACTTGAACTGGATTTTATTTTAAGATAATGACAAAAATGTGTAATATAAATGACAAGCTAATGGTTAGGATGCCATCTAGTGGACAATCATGGCTCTGTATATCTCAGCACAAGGCTGTAAATGATGGTTCAATCCATTCAACAGTAACAAAATCCAATGTTTCGGTTTGAACTAGATTACAAAAGCAATTTTTTTATAATAATACATGTTTTTTATATAGCGCTTTTCCTGGTGATCAGAGCGCTTTTACATCCCTAATGAACAGAAAAAGCCTGAAACCTGATTCAAACCATGATTTTTATTCTGTTTTTGTTTTCTCTCACAGGCCAGTGATAGTAGAAATCCCTCACTTTGCCTCTCTGGGCCGAGGGGACCGGGAGCTCGTGGTCCTCCGCAGCGAAAACGGCTCGGTCTGGAAGGAGCATCGCAATCGCTATGGTGACGAAGTGCTGGAAACTATCCTGAATGGCATGGATGAAGGTCAGTACGATGTAACTAATGACTGTTCCTGAGACCTTGCACGGCGACAGATAAGACAGTCCTAATCTTGATGTATGACCCTGGAGCTGCAGAGCAAAGGCACAGGAAGGAGAGGGGATACTTTTTTATAGGAATATTATCGAAGAACACAGAAGTGCACTTCTCACATGGAAACACATTATTACTTATTAAATTAACTCTCCTCTTGCCATTGATCCCTCTGTGTCTCTTGTTTCTCCTTCCTCTTCCTGTGCGTAGACCTCGAGAATCACGATGAGCTGGACAAGAAGAGAATCCGTCGGATCATCTCCACTGACTTCCCCCTCTACTTCGCCGTGGTCTCCCGCATTCAGCAGGAGAGCGATCTGATTGGTCCAGAGGGCGCTCGGTTGACCAGTAAGCTAGTGCCACGAGTCGAGGCCATCTTTCCCGAGACGGCCGTCACCAAGAGAGTGAGACTGGGGCTGCAGGTAAGACGAGGAGATGGAAGGAATGAAAAAGAGGAGAGTGGATTGCACATTTAAAAACATGACATTAAAGATCCTGTAGAGCTTTTTTGATTAGCTTAGGTGTTTGTTGCTTTGCTCGCAGAACTGAGACAATCGGCTGCTTTTGATCCATTACAGAGAACAGATGTTACAGTAGAAATACAAAACAGCTGACTCTGAGTCTGTGACTTAATGGTCCGTGCCAACGAGTTTACCTTCAGTCTGTGCTGCGCTGTGGAGAGTTGACAGGTTCCATATCCTGAAGTTGATGATCTGTCTGTTTGACAAACGACAGGCCTAAATATGTTTGAGCCGTGCTATCCGTCATTCAGACTGAGTGTGTGCTTCAATCTTGCTGTTTGAACAAAGTTCATGAATTATTCTATCAGTTGTTGCGAACACGACACGCAGCCAATCCATTTTAGACTTTGGCCGTTTCTCAATGTCGAGTAAACCTGCTGCAGAGCCACTATTTCAAGTATACTACGTCATCGAGTGGCGCCGAAGGACTGTTTAAATGCATGTTAAATGCCCAGCATCCGGCGCCACTCGATGACGTAGTATACTTGAAATAGTGGCTCTGCAGCAGGTATACTCGACATTGAGAAACGGCCCCTGTATTTGTGTATCCAGCGTTGTTTTGATATTTACTACAAATCTTTAGCTGAATCCAACAACTCCAAAAAAAGGAAATTATGAAAAATCTAAAGGATGATAAAATGCCTTAGTAACTGGTCAGCAGTAATGTCAAATATACATGTTTGTACTAAATGTCTAAAATATTCAAAAACAGTGGTATGGTTATTTACTATTTTAAACATTAACCTCTTCCTCTTAGATTCGTGTTATGTCATAGGTTTGAAGCACCTGTTTTTATATCTTCGTGACATTAAAAAGTCATGACTACATCAGCAAAAATCGAAGTTTACATGTTGGAAGAAAATCAGGGTAAACCAGAGTTTAACGCTGACAAACTCACTTTACTGACAGTGCTGACAACATTAACAAACGTCCACTCAACATGTTTCATTTCAAACAACGCTAAACTCTGATTGCTGCCTTAAAGTAAGTGGCATCACCTTTTTGTTCCAACAATGCATCGTGTAAAATTAACAAAACTGTTTTAAATTACACTGACTGAGAAAATGCATATTACGGGTCTTTTTAAAGACTATAAAAAGCTGCCAAAACCAGACCTGAGATATATCACATTGTGTCATGTCATACTGCACCATTTCTAAATTAGCATGCGTACAGGGTGTCTGTCTGCAAATGTGTGTTTGACTGTCCACAGACACACATACGGGAACTTGGTTTAACTCATGCTGACTGCCTTTTTTGTTTTTGTGGAGATTATGACGGATTATGGGTTCTCCACATTTTTTATTTTTGGTCACTTCACATTGTTTACATTTCACATTGTCCGTCAGAGCACTGATTCGTCACAGCACTGATGTTATTTCAGGAACCTGCATGGGTCAGAGTCTTTGCTTTGCCTTATGCTGCTCTGTTTATGTTTTTCCTTTTTGATCCAGCCATTCATCACTCCTCAGTTGCCTGATTTAAGTTGTGAGCCACACTGACCGAGCTGATGCACTGATCTGAGCTGGGTCAGGTGTGAAATATGAGTTGGTTGCATGTGTGAGTATGGCTGTGGATTTCATGTTTCAGTCAATTGCACATGTTCTTTTTGTATCCTCCCCTTACTTCTATTCCCTGCCTTTGCACACTCCTTTAGAATCACCTACCTGTACTTCCTGCCGTTTCATATTGTGTTTTGTGCTTCTCTTCCCCCCAGCCTTCTTGACCTCCATTTCCTTCAAACTACCTTTTTTGTGCATCTTTCTTTTTAACGAGCTTTTCCTCCACCACTTACTTCTCAGGCGCAGCCAATCCCTGATGAACTGCTGACTCGGCACCTTGGCAACCAAGCGACCTTCAGCCCAGTTGTCACCATCGAACCACGGCGACGCAAATTCCACCGTCCAATCGGGTTGCGCATCCCTCTTCCACCATCCTGGCGGGAGAGTCCTCGAGATGCTGGGGAGGGCGACACCACCAGCCTGCGCCTCCTCTGCAGTGTCATCGGTAGGAGCCACATGACCTTCAAACATTATTTTTAATTTGTTGTATTTATTGGATTGGTCTAATGTGCTGCAAAAGGGTGTATTTGTACATGTTTTATTTCTTGCTTTTTACACAGCTTAGTTGAATACTTAATTCTGATTGGTCAATTTAGATATTCAGCAGTCTGCTCTTTTTCGATAACAGACTGTTGCTATAGCTACTGTGATTGAGGGACTGTGTGCATTCATATCAATCCGCGGAAAGAAGTCCGGTCAATGTATGATAACCTGTGGTAAAAAAAAAAACATTAGTTTTCCTTTACCATACTTTTTGAATATTCCTTTTTAAATGTGTGTGCAGTTCAGCCATTGGTACTAGAATGGACCGTTTTTTCTTAGCAGAAGCAATACAATCATTATTATTCAATAAAATCAGGTTGTAATCAATATTTGATGTCGAAATTCTGTTTTTTTGTTTCTAAGTAGCCGTGTAATAGGCGGGTTAATATGTCCTGCTCACCCTGTGGGGGGTGACCGTCTTGCTGTCTTTTGTCCTTACATGAATGACACAATGTAGCTATTATCTCTCAGGTGGCACAGCTCCAGCTCAGTGGGAAGACATCACTGGAACCACGAAGCTAATGTACGCACACAGCTGTGCCAACTTCACCACCAACGTTTCTGCAAGGTGAGCCCCTCAGCGGAACTCAAGACAAACGCATTACCAATCAGCTTTTCCTTTCCCTGCTCCCTATGCACACTTCTTATTTATCTTCTCCTACCTTATCTAGATTCTGGCTGGCAGACTGTCCGCGCACGGCAGAGGCAGTGACCTTTGCCAATTTGCTGTACCGCGAGTTGATGGCTGTTCCATATATGGCCAAGTTTGTTGTTTTTGCTAAGATGAATGAAGCACGTGAGGGACGCTTGCGTTGTTACTGCATGACAGATGACAAGATGGACAAAACACTGGAGCTGCATGAAAACTTCACCGAAGTGGCCCGCAGTCGAGACATAGAGGTCAGCACAGTGGCAAAAGAAGATGTTGCCAAGGTCACAAAAAGGGAAAAGTGTTGAGGAAAGCAAGGAGGGCTTAATCAAATGTATTGCATTTTCATAACTCTTAACATGGGAAAGATATGTATCGGCCCACTTTTGAGCAATTGATAGTTTCGAAAGAATGATTTCCATAAATAAAGTTGAATTGTAGCTACTAAAAAGTCAATAGCATAAGATGATGCAAGAAGCATGCGAAAGAGAAAAGACACTAACACTACTGCTGGCATTGCTTCCAAAACGTCTCCATCTTTGGAGACATGATCCTGGAATTAGAGAGTGTTCCTCAATGCAGAGGAGTAGGAGTTTGTGTCTTAAGATATTGATCCACACTGGCTGTTTAAAAGAACGTTTAGACTCCATTGCTGATATGATTTATCTTGTCTAGAGCTGCAACTACTGATTATGTTCTTTATCGATTGATCCGCCATTCATTATTTCAAGTAGTACACAATCAAAGTCTATGAAGTGGCCTTCTTGTTTGATCAAATACCCAACAAATATATTATATGACAAAGAAAAGAGGCTTGAATCCATGAATTGTATCAATTTCTGCTTGAAAAATGACTGAAAGGATGAATCGATAAATCAAAATAGTATTGCCATTATGTCGACTGATCAACTTAACGGTTCAGCTTTAATCCTGTACCCGTTAACATCTACTAAAAACTTCCCCCAGCTGATGGAGGGCATGCCGCTGCACCTAGAATGTTCCGGAAACCTGGTGCCCATCAGGAAGGCCACGCAGCAGCCTCGCAGCTTCAGCTTCCAGGCCTTCAGAGACAACCGGCTGCCCGTCTCCGTCAAGGTCTGTCTCTATCCGACGAATCACACGCCTGCTTTTCTCTCACTCGCTACGTATTCATACAGTACTGTGGTTTTGTGTGACCAGTGTTTTCAAGAATCCTCTCGGCAGTTAGTCCTCTTGAGCACCCACACAGCCTGTCCATACGGTGGTCTCTGTGTGCTTCTCGCTGTCATTCCTATCAGGCAGTCTCTCACCATTATCATGTTAAGGTTGAAATAACAGTCAGCTCTTTCTACTCCAAATACAATCAGCTACACCACATCAAGGAAGTGAAATACACCTGAAAATAGAATAGACGCATAATCATTCTACTTAAACATTGAGTCTTATCTTACTACATATTCATACAGTTTGAACGTATTTCAGTAAAGATGATTTCTATTAATGATTTATAACATATCGATACACTACTTGTCTACCAGTCCATTCTTCTTCGTGTTTGTCAAATCATTCTTCCTCCACAAATGACAAATCAAGCAAATGTGTCATTATATATTTGAACTGGATATGTAATAATAAACCTTCTCCCTAATGTAGAGGTTGCATTACTGTAAAATAAGTACCTTTTCAGATCATAGTTGTCATTGCTTTGCCTCTTATGTACCTAATCTGTATTTTAATGATGATTTCAAACCCATTCTTACAAATATATCCTAGTATATAATAATTGAGTCATAGTCTGCTTTTTCATGTCTCTTCATATCTGTTATCGTATTGATGTAAGTTTTTATTGTGTTGCTTTATTTGATTTGATTATCCATCTATATGTATATCAGTGTTTCTGTGTGTCTGTCAGTTTACCACACTGCTGTTCAGCCTCAGCTAAATGATAAAAACCGTTTCATTATGGTGTAGCCAAGGAACAAACAACTTACCTAACCTACTTCCTGTCAGCTCTCTTTGGTAATCGTTTGCATGTCATGTGACTCCCTCACTTTCTTTGCCTGCCTTCCTATCTTGCGGCCTTGCCTGTGTGTACGTGTCTGTCTCACTGTCTCTCTTTCTCCCTCTCACGGTCACTCTGTCACTGTCTGGTCTGACAGACGTCCAGGTAAACTGTGCAGGTAAATCTCTCCCTCTCGCCTGCCTGTGGACTGCTTCCATCCCTGTTTCCCCCTGCTTCTCGTCCCATGTTACTGCGGCACATGCTCCAGACATAGCGGACGACTCTAATACCCGTTTTGATCTGTTTTCTATTCCTCCTCCTCCTCCTCCTCCTCTCTTGCTCTGTTTCACTCTATTCTTCTCTCGTTACCCTTTCATTGCTCCATCTCTTTTTAACTCTACTGTTCACCCTTCTCTCTTCCATTACTCCTCTTGGTATTTTTTTTTCTCCATTTTTCTGTTCTTCTCTCTTCTCTCGTTGGCCATTTCTCTTTTTCTCTGTTAGGTCAGAGATAGTAACAAGGAAGCCAACGGGTTTCTCTCCTTTCTGCGGAAGTGCACCAAGTATGAGGACACACAGCACGTTCTGTGTAACCTAAACATAACCATGCCACCCTGTGTCAAGGTAAGAACTCTTTTATTTCTTCAGTTTACCTAGTTTCTTCATCCAAATAAGTTCTCAGTTCATCTAAAAGGTTTAAGACAATACTTACATTTGCTATTGTGCCAGTCTTACCAATTGTGTGTCTGAGGCAGGATTTCGTGAGCCATTATTTGCCAAACATGATTGGCCAGATGAAAGTTGGACTATACTGAATATTATACGTAAGAAGAAATGTATTTGAAACATTTCCAAAATTTGAAATGCTGAATGCTTTTTTGCAAGATGAATGAACGTACTGCATAGTACATTTCAACTTTAACATAAGAGTAAAACTCATTTAGATAATTGTTGATTGCTGATCAATTTCAGACATTGTTGAATTGCTTTACCCATTTATCGCTTCCCCTTTAATGTGGCGGTTCCCCTAGATGAAAACAGATGGACCAATTTCGATTGTTAAAAATATACGATAGTTTTAAGGATTATTAATTTGTTGAAATGACGGACTGCTTTTAAGGTCTGGAGTTGCCTGTATTTTTAAGGTTTATTGTATACTCTGCTCTGCATTAAAGCCAACATATTGTTAAGACAGGATAGTCCTTTAGAAATGACCAAAAATAAGAGAGTACAAATATTTTATATATTAATACACGTTCATATTTATGTATCTTTATTGTATCAGCAGTCCGCTGAATCTAACAGTTGGCAATACAAGTTTAAGAAGTGATTCATTATTGACGCCTTAGACATTAAATATAATTGAATGTTGTTCTTGGTTTAATTATTAGGTTGTTGGAAGTGAGGAGCGCAGGCGGACCCTGACGCCCCTCGCCCTGAGGGAACGCTACAGCGCGCTGAACGAGCCCGGTGTGGGTGAGTTCTTCTCTGCCCGACCTCCAGCCCTCTCCTGATTTACTCACGGTGGAGACGGGCACTGAATGTTGCACCGCCCCTTTTACCCACAACCCCTGTGCTTCCCACTCTGCCCTCATTATTCTCCCCCCTATCTGTCTCTCGCGTGCACGCATGGCACAAAGACCGAACCTTGGATGCAATGCACTGTTCTACAGTATGCCCCAGAGTCCTTTGCAGTGCAGTTAGAGGAAATAATATCAAAATGATGAGCCCGAACACGACCCATAATCGCACCATGACACGTTAGCCTTTCCTTGGAAACGAGTGTCCTGGTACAACAGATGAATGACTTATGTGAACAGTTTGCATGGCGCTAGTGTCTCCACTGCGATTTCCAACCGCATGGCAGCAGATACTGTAAGCATTAGCACCTTAGCTTAGCATCGGGAATGGGCAGGACCTCGCAGTGGAGCTAGACAGAGGAGCCCTCATGCTGATTGGCCAGTTGTAAATTAAACAAAGTCAAGATGGCCGCTCTGGTTGGTTTAAACGTTGCTGAAGGCGGAGTTAAGAAGAAAAGGCCTTTTCTGTCTATCACACAGCGCTGCTACATTGCACCTCAGTCCCTCTGTAATGTTTACTGAATGCTACTTTGACTGGTGGGACTAGCACCTGAATGACCCCCCCCCTCCCCTCCCAAATTCTAACCTCCCCCTGCCCATATGGTGTTTTAACCCTGAAAATGATTTGGACAAAAAAACAAATGTTGTGGCTATTGCTGATTTCCTTCAACAGAACAATGCTTTTCCCAAGGTAAGTACTGCTGTTGACAGTTTTAATATAAACTTAAGTCATTGAGGACACAGAAGACTTATTAAAAATCCTGTCTGCCGTCAATAACACACATTTGGATGGTCCAAAGTTGATATTATCTGACCACTAAACCCCAAATTGTAGTCACTTGAATATCAGCTGGTCTGTCCAAATACTGGAACTAAGACTTCTTATTTATTTATTTTATTTTAGTTAGGGATATAATCTCCTCAGTTAAGTGTTCACATATTTAACACCGGCACGGCAGCGAGTTCCTAATTGGGATGCTGTTTTTCCCCCTTATTTTTCATTTAAGCCACAGTGAATGCCATGGAGAGGACTGAGCTCAAGATCAACCTCATATCTGAACAGCTGGGTCTGAGCTGGGCAGGTTAGTTCTTTAAATATCAAACAAGCTTTGTATTTCTCTGTCTTTGTAGCTCTCTTTTATTTACCTACCTGTCCTTTTGTCAGAGTTGGCACGTGAGCTTCAGTTTGGTGTGGACGACATTAACAGGATCCGTGTGGAGAATCCCAACTCGCTGCTGGACCAAAGCTCCGCCCTGCTTAACCTGTGGGCCGGCAGGGAAGGCAAAAGAGCCAAGAGTAAGTCCCATACTACTGTTTATCTCTTGGAAATGAGAAATGATCAGTACAAATGAACTGCTGTAAGGCACAGATGTTGATTGCTACTGGTTTGTTATCCCCGTTAGGCGTAAGCTGGTGGGGAGACCATTTGTTTCTGTGTATGGCTATCTGTCAACAGCTAATCTTGCTTATTACTGGACCCATCAGCCTAATAATTGTTGTGCTCATTTATAACTTTACAATCAAGGGCCTCTTTGGGTGGCAGTGATTCACACTTTTTAAAAACCTATTTTAATCAAATCAAATCAAGTTTTATTTATATAGCACATTTTAAAAACGATCTTTGGTCGAGCCAAAGTGCTATACATGCAATAAAAACACTTTACTGCGATAGCAAAACAGAAGACAATAAATTACAACAGCAAATATAAAAATCAAACACAGGGAAATGTCAGGAGTCGTGCTCCGCTCTGACTAGAAGGCCAGGGAGAAGAAGTGAGTCTTTAGTGTAGATCTGGGCTGACCTCACATGGAGGGGCAGAGTGTTCCAGAGCCTGGGGCCAGCTGCTGCGAAGGCTCTGTGACCTCGGGTTTTGAGCCTGGTCTTGGGCACTACCAGCAGCAGCTGGTCAGCCGACCTTAAGGCTCTGGCTGGGGTGTAGCGATGGAGGAGTTCAGCTATATAGGCCGGAGCCAGCCCATTTAGGGCTTTGAAAACAAATAAAAGGAGTTTAAAATCAATTCTGAACCGAATTGGGAGCCAGTGTAGTGAGGCCAGAATTGGGGTGATGTGGTCACGCTTTTTATGGCCTGTGAGACGGTCAGTTAATGCCTGTTTTATTTAGTGAATGTCTACTTTTTTGGCCTTTGTTACGGCTCAAAAACTGCCACCCATAGAACAGATGTAAGCTGGAGCAGCTAAGGATTAATTCCATATTCTATATGATGTGATCCACTACAGTTAGACATGTTACAAATGAGTAAATCCCCATTCCGTGAGTCTGTTTTTGTCTATTCAATTGTCAGATTGTCTTTTTGACGAAACATAATGCTCTCTAAAATATATGTTTGACTTCCCTGTCCACGTCCCATACCTCCCTGTTTGTCTCCCTGTCTCTGTTACCTGTCTCCCACCCCACTCACTGTGTTTCCCTCTCAGTGGAGAGCCTCTACACGGCTCTGAAGACCATCGATCGTGCCGACATCATAACCTCTCTGGAGGGTCAGCCTCAACAGCTGGTGCCCGGGTCTTTAGAGGTGGGGGCCTGCCGACTCAGCGACCGCGACTCCACCCTGCTGTCCCCCAGCGTCCTCAATGGTGAGACACACAAACACGTCAAACATCACAGAAGACGTCAACTATTTATATCCTTATCAATGAACAGTGAATTAGCCCGCTATATTGAAACAGCAACTTAGAAATAATGTCATCTTTTATTTAGTCTTAGCGCCTTGTTACCCTAAAGTCAGTCCATCTCCAAGGTTAGATCATTTGACTTTGCCTTGTATAGCAAGTTATAAATCCATTTCTATTATGAGACTAGAATACAATTCCCCATTCAGGGTATGTTTGAATAATGCCAAAATGTGATTGTAAATAGGGCTGGACAATTTGAAGGAAAAACAAATTGCCATTACTTTATATTTGAACTGATATTACAATTGATTACGATTTCCGACATTAGGATTTTGATAATTTTTTATTATCATTGAAAAATATATTAAATGATTAATTTAATTATATTCTTCAAGATGATCTGTAGAATGCGATTTTCAGGGCAGTATTCCTCTGCAGCTTTAAATTACTTTTTTCAATATATTATTTAACAGTTTAATTATGCGGCCCTAATTGTCATTCATTAAAAGTGTTGAGGTTAATATATGGAATGAATACTCAGTATATTCGTGGTGGGACTGATGTCTGATTGTTCAATGATGTGATCAAAAAAAGGAACATTTCAACTTAAGACAGAATTTGGATGCAAACTTAATAGGAGGCTAGGTTACTTCAATTGAGTAAGCTATTTGATGTACTTGGTAGTTTTTGATCAAAGATGATTTCAAAAATGCTTATTAATTCAAGATGTTTCACTTGAGAAGCTTGTGATTCTACCATTATTTCACAATTATTATTGCCCCTAGAATGTGTTCACTCAAACAAATATATTGGTCACAACAGTTGGTATATTCAGCTCTACTTAAAACCGTAGAAAAAATTCTTAAACAGGAGTTTTGGTACCAGCCGTTTTACTTTGTTTCTGTTGCTCCACAAGAGGTCACGGACAAAAGGCCAACGCGCCATGTGCGCAAGCCCCGAGTTATTAGACCCCCGTTTTTCAGAAGGGGTAAGTTGAAGGGGAGTCGGGCTGCATGGTGGTTTGCTGCTCATGACATGATGATGATGATGATGATGATGATTGGTAATGAAGCTGAGATGATGTTTCTGAGGTCTGAGGAATGGTGTCATTCTCCCACCATGAACCCAGCCTTCTGCAGCATGCACTAACACCGCCTCTGTGCACTCCTCACTGGGCCACTGCCATTTATTACACCTCATACTGGAGCCCTAAACATGACGCTTTGATTCTTCTTACCTCATATGAGAAACACTCACATTTGCTATAACTGACATCATTTTAAAAGTAATAAACAAGTCAACACTTGGGTCATTTCTGATTTTCAATTTAGTATGTTTGAGATTGTTTAGATTACATGTGTGTCTCTGTGAGTGTGTGCACACATACATGCCTGTGTGTGTGTGTGTATGTGTGTGTGCATACATGTGTGTCTGGGATGGTGCACTACTCCCAGACTCCCAAAAGTGGTTCACAGATGATAGTGTGCTCTGGGCCTTCATACCTTGTTTCTCTCTTCTTTCTTTCTTTCTCTCTTTCTTTCACTGGGAATGAGACAGACATATTTAGTTTGATTGACAGCTGACATTGCAACACAACTGCAATGCTCTGGCCGTCTCAAAGTGTCTCCTTTGCTCAGGACAGTCTCTCTCTCTCTCTCTCTTTCCGTCCTTCCTTCAGTCTGTCTCTGAACCTGTGACATGTCATATCCGCTGCCCAGCCGCCCTGCTCCTCCTCCTCCTCTTCCTCCCCTCTCCTGCTCTTCTTCCTCACAGCTCTTCCTGTCCGACCTCTGACCTCATATGACCTCATGTTGACCTCTGGGCCTCCTCCTTCTCTTGCCATCTTATTCTCCTGCGCTCCTCCCTCGTTCAGTCGAGTGGGGACCCTCTCCTCCTCCTCCTCCTCCTCTCTCAATCAGCTCTGTTTGTGTACTACAGTGTGTGCATGTGCATGCCGCATGCTTTGCTGTTACTGTGTGTGTGTGTGTGTGTGTGTGTGTGTGTGTGTGTGTGTGTGTGTGTGTGTGTGTGTGTGTGTGTGTGTGTGTGTGTGTGTGTGTGTGTGTGTGTGTGTGTGTGTGTGTGTGTGTGTGTGTGTGTGTGTGTGTGTGTGTGTGTGTGTGTGTGTGTGTGTGTGTGTGTGTGTGTGTTTCAGTTTCAGACCTGGGTTTAGTTAATAGTAGCTAAATGTGTTATTTATCAAAGAAAATAACTTTAATTTGTTCCTGCTTGCAAAGATTTGATTTGCATGTATATGATAATTGTTTTCAAACAGGAAGTCTTTGAATTTCCTTGCAAGACAAAGTGTTCTTAGTATTATATTTTTTTGTATTTGTAAAAAAGGTCTTAAAATACAGTTGTACCCAGGTCTCCTTTAGATGGTTTGGTGTGAACAGTGACTGGGACTAGTGAGTTTCCTGAAAACAATGAACTGCTTTTGATTCTGACATCTTTATGTGCATGGCATGCTTTCAATGTACAGTCTAAAATGTTTTCTCTGTTCAATGGGTGTATTTCAGTCTTGTTTTTTAATGCTTTATTAACAAACAAATGTGTGTTTTTTTGTAATTCTTAACCTGTAAAATAAATGTTGTTGTGTTTAATGCTACGCTGTAACATGGTCAGCTGCATAGTACATAATGTTCTATGTACAATGTTGCTGTGGCACGATGTCTTTCATCCATGGGCAAAGTGAATCACATTCCTCAGTGTTAGATCCATGGGACTATACTTTTTCTCTCTTATTATAAATATCTGAATTTTTCTTCATCAAAATCAGTCTACAGTACATCCCGACATTAAAAGAGACAGTTTACTTTTTTTGTGTGGGTTTTGTAGTAGGTACCTTTGCAAAGTCCGTGTTTTACCTACAGCAGCTGGAAGTTTGGTAAAGCAGAGAAAAATACTGGTATGGAAGCTAAGCGATGTACTGCTTTGCACAGGTCGATGTATTTTAGCCACCAAAAGAAAACAGCCAGACATTTGAACTTGCAGAACACAGAAATCTCAGCTGTAGACCAGCAGGGAGTCTGGTGCCTTTAAAGAGAGAAGATTATATCTGTATTTGTCATCATACAAAGTACACATTTCCTTGGCAACTCTCACTGTAGTAAAAAATAGACACAATAAATAAACAAGAGTGGTAAAAGCAGAGGTAGTAGCGATGACAGTGCAACGAGATCAAATTCAGTGTCAATGTGCATATTTACACTTACAGTCTAAATATATATTAGTAAAATAGCCATAAGTATGTCTAAATAGTAGTGCTTGCAGTATGGAATCGATGGATAGTATAATGGCTTCAGAAGATGCTGTCTGACTGCAAATTAAAGAGGACAAATCTAAATATAGCATACACCTAAACTGATAAAGATATATTGTTTTACATGGCAAGACATATTTTCTGCCATAGCAAAACAGTGCTTTATTTCCCTGCTCTGTTTCTCTAAACTGCCATCTGCTGTAGGCAATACACTGACTATGTATAAGTACCTCATACAACCCCACTTCAAACAATCAGAGCTATTAATTAGATTTGTATAATTGATGTTTTGCCCATGTGTGATGACGGACTCCCCGTTAACATTGTCTAAACGTTATCTGCCAGCAGGGATATTGCTGCGAGGTGTGTTTGTGTGTTGGTTTGGGTGTGTGTGATGATTTTTGTGCATTTGAGGCTCACCTGTGGGCTAGAAGTGTGTGTCCTCATCTACATATAAGTGCAGTTTTGTGAATGTGTGTGTGTAAAGTGGTGGTGTGCTGTGCAGTGTGTTTGTTTTCTTGTGCTATGACAATCTCTGTGGAGTTTCTTTGTGCTTCACCACATCCTGTGCCTTTGACACCTGTGTGTGTGTGTGTCTGTGTATGTGTGTGTTCTAAATAGCAGGAGCGAAGGGAAAGGCTAACCCAGATTCATCTAACTCATTCTAACTCTCATTCTAATGCTCACTCATTCCTCCCTGTTCCCCTCATTCTGACGCCACATCCCATCATCCTAACCCTCTACCATCCCAGAAACACACACACATGCTTACTCACATTTAATCCATACACACATAAACTCTGAGAGACAACTACTCAGTAAAGAGGTATTTCACCCATTAATACATATTTTGTATTGACCATAGATTTTATGGCTTGCGTTCTATTTGCAACAATTTGGCCAGAAATGATTTAAATCTGAAATTAGAAAACGTCAGGTAAGGTAGATTTTGCTATTTTGTATCACTCGATCATTTTCTTACAAAAGCTGGACATTACCGGATATATATGTATATGAGTTTGAAATGAGTCCTGTCGTAGGATAATGTTAATTATGGACCATATACAGCTAGCTACGTTCTTTCGTAGTGTTCCACAGCTACATTACGGCAGGTTTGATTAGATAAATGTTATGTATTTTCTCAAGTAAGCATTCTTTTCTTTCATATTCCTTCAAATGAAGGCTTATTGCCTAGTACGTTTTCACTGACTAGGAAATGTATTGGTGTTTGGTGCATACAATACACATTCACAGGAACTTAAATTACAAGGAAAGTGCAAGGTCGAGGACAAAACATAGAACAAAATGAATATATATGTAATAGACCATGAAAATATAAAAAATATACTGTACAAAATTATTATAACAAATGTGTACAACCATGATCAAAATCTGTTTTTTAAATGTATTTGATTTTGCAAAATAACTATACTGTAGTTGATCTAATTGAAGCACAGCAGTGTGAACGCGTCCTCACATTCATTCTGGGTGAAGTACTCCGTTACTGTTCAGTTTTGCCTTATTTCATTCATCTGAACTCATTGATGAAACATTTTTACTCGGAGTAATCAGGCTTCCCCGATCCAAACAGGTCACATGTACACACAACTGACAAAGTATTGCTGTCTTCAAATATCACCAATGAAAAACACAGATTGTTAGATTATAAGGTTCATTCACTTTTCGTTTACCACGTCTTGATGTAGAACTCATATCATAGATAATGAATGAAAATGCCTTCAATCATATTATTAAAGGAAACAAAAGAAAAAACACAAGCGGTGGAAACAAATCCTACATATCTTAAAAATTAATTAATAAGATAATGTACTAAAATATTTCAATTAAATACCTTTTAGAATAAATTCACAAACATATTTAACTGTATTTACTTTTAACCAAAACTATCTAACTTTTGATATGCGCCAAAAAGTATATTTTAGTGAACAATTGACAAAGTATCACTGAATATAATGTGTGTTTGTGTAGTATAATGTGTGTGTGTGTGTGTGTGTGTGTGTGTCTGTCCTTGTGTATTTTACTGGTTTAATCAAGCTCTTTTTTTCTTTATAAGTAGCTAATTATAGTTCTATAAAGAAAGTTGTTAAACATATTTTGTTATCGCAAAAATATATATTATTCATTTACTATTAGTTCATAAAAGTAATCTTCCTGAATCTGAAGATTGCAAAATGTGATCAATTCAGTATTAAAAATGACCCTTAAGAATCAAATATAGACCAAGTTGTAAAACGGCCTTCATTATTTGGCATAATCAGTTAAAAAATCTCTTTGTCTAATGTGTGTGTACGTGTGTGTTAGTGTGTGTGGCCTTTATTTGGATGCCTGGGATGCAGACACAAGCAAACGCATGCCTCTTATGATGCAAGAGCCACAGTATCTTGCATTCAGCAGAATCTGCAAGATGCTACTGACTCCCAATCAGAACCGTGTGAAATGGGTTGGAACGATAATAGATGGTCAAAAACATTGAATAAAGCTTTGATCCTTGTATCACAGCTTATTACAAATGTAATGTACAGCACACAGCCTAATCCTTTATTAGTTAACACTCAACAGTTATCTAAAGAAGAACACAATTCAAATGCTTTTTTTAATTAAATCAACACATCTGTGATGGACATATTTCAAATGTAAAGTACGTACTTTAACTACTTTTATTTTAATATAGGTTGTATTAAACCACTATATATGAACATTTAAAATAATCAGCCTATTTTAACCATGGCTACTTAAATCCAATTGCCACTTTTTCCTCAGATGTTACTTATGATACATTTATATCGTGCCAACCCCAGGATTCATATGCTGTATAACTTTAGACTTTTTTGCTTATAAAGAAACAAGTGTATGTTCTGCAGATTCACTTTCTCTCACGGTGGCAAACCAGAGCTCTGCACCCGTCACCTCACGGACAACGGGTGATACAGCAAACCCCTCTGACCCTCACCTCACTCTTATCGCTTTGTCCCAATGCCAATGACCTAAAGTGCTTGAATCAAACCCACAAATATCAATTAGACCAATCAAAATTAAACAAATTAAGATTGTTTTAGAGTGAAAGACAAGTATTCTTCTTTTGCTTAACCTTTCAAACCAAAACATCCTGGCCGAGATTCTTTAAAAATATGGAAGCCCTGAGAGGCAAGTAAAAAAGAAAGTAACAGTCCATTTTTTGTATGTAGGGTCTGAATTGTTTATCTATATCTATAACAGGTGAAAAAAATGTTGGCAGGATAAATCTTTATTTTATTTTTGTTTAAATGTGGAAAAGTGCAGGTAGATGCATTTATGATTTCCTTAGCGGCAAGATAGTGTAGATAAAAAAAAAATACTCACCACAATGTTACATAACCTTTTTTTCAACACTTTATAGTGGATATACTTTGGCCTCTTGTGGTCGAAATGAGTGTTACAACAACAATACATATGCTCTGATTTAAGTCACTTAAATGAATTGAATTGTAATAAATAAACTAAATTGATTCTAGCTTAACATTTATTTTCAAAACATTTTTATTAAAGATTATCTTGTCATAACCTTTTTTAACACATGTTAAGTAATGAACTTATTGGCTTTATAAATCTTGATTCTAGTCCATAGTTGGTATATTGGGACAGGGCTGAGCCCACTGTTTCCTCACAGGTTGGAGAAACAGTCACCCCCCCCCCATCCCATCCTGCCCCGGCTGTGCCTGCGTGGTGTTAGTCTCTCTCTTGTCTCGCCCTGTCTCCCCTCAGGTTATGGGCTGGTGCAGGATGAGATGCTGTCCCCGGCCTCCATGCAGTACAGCCTGCCCTCCCCTCTGGGAGCAGAGCCCTACTGGCAGGAAGTCTCCAGCCTGGAGTGCGCCCCCATCGCCACCACTGAAGAAGACACGTTAATGGAGATGTCCGACGTTCAGGTGTGGCCCGCGGGGGTCAGCCCCTCATTAGTCACGGTGGAGGACTCCTCATTGGACGGCAGCAGTCGTGCCGACGACTCGGAGGGCACCACACTCTCCCTTCCCTACAGCTTGGGGCGCCCAAGCAGCGGGGCCAGCGGCTCCATCATGGAGCTGGAGGAGGAGGAGGAGGAGGAGGAAGAGGAAGAGGAGGAGGAGGAAGGGGAGGTTGAGGAGGAGGAGGCGCCACAGGAGCCAGCAACTGCTCTGGCAGAATGGGACAGGGTGAGGGCCAGTGGCGCCGTGCCCAAGGTCAACCTGAACGGCCAGCTGGGAGGTCAGAGGTCGGACGGGAGGAGAGGGGAGGTCCTGGCAGCAGGAGGAGGAGGGGGAGAGGGAGGTGTAGAGCTGGGTTCAGTGGAAGGGCTTTCTGTCGTTGCAGGCCAGCAGGTGTACGCCCAGCGGACTGAGATCTCGGGACTGAGTCGAGGGTCGGACCACAACGGGGATAACCGGTACGGTACCTCTTGGCAAATCTACATATGAATCAAGAAACAATAAGAATATATCAATTTGATATTATTTGCTCTCCAGGATGGTGGGAGGCGGAGCGTTTCAGCCTTACCTGGCAGACAAGGACTCGCTGCAGGGCTGGGGGGGCTCGGTGTCGTCGGGGCAGGACGGCAGCGTGCAGGAGACTCTGCTGACCCCGGTGTGTGACACAAGTTACTCTAATGTGCTGCAGGGCATGCAGCCCTTTGACAGGGGGCGGGGCTTCTCTCACCAGGAGGAGGGCCTAAGTGCTTGGAGAGCAGAGGCGGGGCCAGGTCAGGTCGCCGACCATCAGTCGCTTCCTGCGCCTGGAGGGGGAACCTCGTTGAAGACAGTCATTATTTTGTTTTGCAAACAACCATCTTAAATTGTAGTCTCACTTAAGAAGTCAACATCAAAATGCATTTTTCCCAGACCCCGACAACAATGACGTGTTGTGTGTTGCAACACATGTGGAATATCGGCCATGATTAATTATTTTTGGTTCTGTTTTAAATTTCTGACTGCAAACTATTTGTTCTCATGCAAAAGTGGGTACTATGAATTGCTTCTTATATGTACATTGTGTTGTTCTTGTACAGAGAGAAGAGAAAAAGGACTATGCTGCCGAGGTGCGGTTTGTAGACGAACACGGACGCACGCTTGCCAGAAAGGTGCGTCAGTCCTTTTTTCATTGTATACTCTCATATTCCACCACATAGCCCCAAGCCAAATGTTGAAAGCAGATTTGACAACAAAGCCTCTATAATTTGTTGTCAAATCTGAGTTAAGGGTAATTTCAACTCTAAAGAAGGAAGTCATAATTGAATTAAATGTATTTAATCGTTGTGAGTGTGAGACATAACCATCATCGTGTCATTGTTGTCTGTATCTTGGGACTGCAGAGAGCCACATCGGTCGGCTAACGGAGAGACAAGTTTTTTGGTTACATGTAGAGGCTTCAGCAGTTAACTGGTCCGAGTCTTGTTTCCTTCCCTCCTCCCTGCCTCCTTGCTCCAGGTGGGGGTGGATGAGAGAAAGGGCGCTCAGTCAGCGCAGCGCACCAGTCTGCGGAGAGTTAAACACTGAAATACAAATACTGCCCGGTCCTCCAGGTACGGGACACACAACAAGCACGAGTGCATCCCAGTGCTTGGACAGAGCCTATACAGCAACATATCAGACTTAAAAGTCTCTCACTTGCTGTTCCATTTCTGTGCAAAATTAGAATTTGGGCATAAATGATTTGGCATTCAATTAAACTTTTTGTTTTATTTTGGAAGGGCAAATTCACTTTTTCTGGGTTTTGTTTGTAAATGCTGTTTGTCTCTTTTTTTTCTAGGACCGGAAAGCCACTGCCAAATCATCCTCCACAAAAACACAACCAGAGCGCAGATGGAAATGAGAGGAAGGGGAGGAGAGGAAGCATGAGACAAAGGCCGTTTCTCAATGTCGAGTAAACCTGCTGCAGAGCCACTGTTTCAAGTATACTACGTCATCGAGTGGCGCCGAAGGACTGTTTAAATGCATGTTAAATGCCCAGCATTCTGCGCCACTCGATGACGTAGTATACTTGAAATAGTGGCTCTGTAGCAGGTATACTCGACATTGAGAAACGGCCAAAGACTTAAGAAGTGCAAACTACAAAATGACAAACACAGAAACATCCTCAACGTGTGACCATGGAGCACCATGAAAGAAAAGAGGAGTTCAACTTGTAGTTTTATAACATTTGTAAAGAAAAATATCAACTAGACTAAGGCATGATTCTTCTTCTTCTTCTTCTTCTTCTTTTTACAAAAAAACATAAATGTCAGTAAAACAACCGAGAAAAAAAAACAAAACAAAAAGTGCTTCCTGTGAACTGTAATCGCATGATGACTGCTGGTGCATGCCCTTTGACCTTTTGAACTGTCATTATCTACAAACTGAAGGGGTACAAGGTACGGGGCTGGCCCACGCTGGGGCCTTTTTTAAGGACCCTATTCCCGCCAACAGGAGTTGTGTGTGTCGGCAAGTTGAGTCCAATAAACAAAAAAATATCGATCCCTCGATGGACGGTTCCGTATACAGCTAAGCTCCTGCTGAGCCTACTGATGCTTATTTCACTGTCCCCTATTATTCTCAATGTGATATATGCACTCTATGCTACGTGGACATGTGTCAGTGTGTGTGTATGTGTGCGCGTATTCTCTACCGCATGTGTTTCTTGGCTTGGAGCTGAGCCCTGCCTCATGATTGGCTCTTGAGCCCTGTGATGTCACGGCGGAACAAGAAAAGCCGCCGTGCTCTGCTCCCCCCCCCGCTCGTGAGTGTACCTGTCTGCGTGTGCTGCTAACGTCTTTTCCTTTGTGGATGAAGCTTGTGTGTTTTTCCGTTCCTTCGGTCCACCTTGGTTTTTTAAGTATTTGTCCGACCAATGTGAGTAACATTTTGCCCCTGGTGTTTTCTTTGGATAGGGGTTGGTTGCTTGATTGTATTGTGCAGCGGCTCGACGTCACAAAGATTTCCTCCATCGTGACCTTTTTCTAACTTCTTCCGTCATTTCTCCAAGTAGCGCGCGGCATCTTGATTCACGATCCTTATCAGTAGCCTCAGTCAATATGCAGTTTAAAAAAAATCACAGGCCTCTTTATCAGCATTTATTAGCTCCTACATTTAACGCTGAAAACTTTGCATGTGCTCCCTCTTTATCTGTTTGAAACAGCTGTAGCACCTCACCGTCAACATGTACATTCATTCATTTGAACACAGTGGTTGCATCGTAAACAAGGATTCACCTGAGGGTACAGGGATTTGTAGTTCAATGGTAGCAGGCGTAAAATAGCATCTTGCTACGAGAGTACAACATGGGATTGTGACAGACAGGTAGCACTGTGATTGTCTTATTAACACTGACCCCAGACTCGTGAACTGTGAAGACACACAAACAAAAGCACACGCACATAATCAGAAACATGTGACACAAAATAAAACGTATTGCCTAGTCGGAGTGTCCGATTTTGGAGTTTGCCACAGCAATAATACTTAGCAAGAACAATGAAGATGCTAGCCAGGGTTCTGGAAATGTACATGATTTGGAACAGTGTAGATGACTAAATCTCTGAAAAAGCATTTGAGTTAGGCATCAGTCAGATACAGCTCTAGTATGAGAGGGATTCTTTGTTTTTCAGCACCTAACGTAGCAACAATTACATCAGGTTATGTTACCGTACCGAAAAAAAGGAGTCTGCTGCCGTAACCTAGCTCCATTTGTGTTTTTGATTCATTTCTTTATTATTTTCATACACTGACGTCACTGCAAACCGCCCATCGTCCTCTTCATCTCCAAAGCACTTCCTTTATGCAGAAACCTGACGGGGTCGTACCATAGTAGCACATTTAATGGGACAATATTGAAGTACTGTACATGCTACTGTAGCCTGAATGAGTGAGACGCCGATTGAATGAATGAATGAGCGAGTTCATTAGTTCTACATCACACAAATGCACATGTTTTCATGCCCTGTCCGTGCATACAAGCCTCATCTGATATAGCACATGTTTATTACATATCACACGTTTTCCACTGTTACTCCACTCAGGTTTTCCGTTCTGCTCGGTCAGAATCAAAATGTTTCCTTCCTTTTTAAGTTCCAAGTCCTCCTTTCACAGACGAGTGAGGGACACAAAGCGAGTGTTTCTGAGGAAGACTTTGGTGTTTTGGGCGGGACAGGGATGTAAGGGAGGGGGGCAAGAGCAGGATTGTGTGTGTGTGTGTGGAGAGCTTACTTATAACAAGAAAACATTTTCTTTTCTGGATTATGAGAAAAGTATTAGAGAAGGGATTCTGTCTATCAGGTGCGCCACCTGTACGCTAACATGTAGTTGGTATTAATCCATTTTGAAAATTAAGATATTCGATGTGGCCACCCAAAAAAGATATATGGCTGAAGTTTATTTTAATGTAATTCTTCTGCTTCCTTCCTGAACGATAACTTAGATTTGCAATTTGAATCAAACAAGTCAGTGAGCCTTTGTAGTAACATCAGTACAACTCCAGTGTGTGTGTGTGTGTGTGTGTGTGTGTGTGTGTGTGTGTGTGTGTGTGTGTGTGTGTGTGTGTGTGTGTGTGTGTGTGTGTGTGTGTGTGTGTGTGTGTGTGTGTGTGTGTGTGTGTGTGTGTGTGTGTGTGTGTGTGTGTGTGTGTGTGTGTGTGTGTGTGTGTGTGTGTGTGGTGTGTGTGTGTGTGTGTGTGTTTGTTTTGATTGGTTTGAAACCTTGTTGGATCAGGGGGAAGAAAAGAGAGTTTTAACCAGACTTGTGACCTGAGAGGACGTGTAACCTATGGCGATGTATTTAAAAAAAAAAAGAGTATTGTAAAATTAACTGTGGCGAAAGAATAGAGATCACCTATACTCCTTTAGAATGGATACATGACAATGTAAACGCAATATCATATTAATCTATCCTAAGGAATGCAACTGCGCACATGCAGAAAAAAATCCGTTTTTATGAAAATATGTGTATAAATATATGACAAAATATATTTAATTAGAATGCTATGCACCCTCATAGAGTTGTTATGGATGTTCTTTAAGCATTATCTAGAGTAGGCCAACGCCCACATCATGGGGAATGTAGAGGCTTCGTAGCTATGACCACTTGTTTTATTTTATTTTGTATTGTCCTGGAGAGAGGATAAACAAACGTGAATATGTATACAAGCCTTTCAATCAGAATCATTCTGACATATGTATAGATCATCTTACCCTGTACACCAGCTCAAACCATTTACAAGACTTAATAAACAAAGATGTGACATTAATGTGGTGTCCTGTTTTTTGTAAAATGGGAAATGAGTGCAGCTTTTATATATATTTTTATATTCAATAACATTCCTACATTGACTATTGGGAGTTTAAAGTGCTATAGCTTTTATGGTGTTTTCTTTATTTTCATTAATGCTTTATGTTATGGGTCTAACATATCAAAACCATACAAAATGCTTTTTTTATTTTATTAGCAATTTGATTTATATTATAGAACTGCTCCAAATACATATAGGTTTTTATAGTATTTCTTGTTGTAGATTGTATTGGTTGTATAGATTGATGCTTACCATATAAATTATACCATAGAAAACCATTTTTTTAAATATTTAAAAATATTATGAATTTGTTGTTTTTTAAAGTAGGCCTACACATAATATTTGTACTTCATAATACAATCGTTGGGTATTTTAATGGATGTTTCCTATGACTACAAATATTTTTTTAATTACATGAAAAAGTTTTTTTGCATGTAATTTTATAACAAAATTGTATTTTTGTTCTTTATATCACTGTGAATACTTTTTTATTAAGGATTGAAGTTGTATCTGTGATTGATAGAGCAGCCTGCAGATCCGGAAGAAATAAAACCTCCTCGTGTTGTGATTGGCTGGAAAGGGGGCGTCCACATGTTGTTTTGAAGGAGGTTCCTGGAATGTTTTGGACCTTCTCTGACCACGTGGAGGCTCAAGGTAACTTCTCAGCGTCACTGCGTGTTGAGCACCTGACGCAGATAGCCCTGTCTGTGGCCTTTAAGTATTATTAAAACAGAACCGTGTTGTGAGACATGTCCGCGGCAGGCCAGCCCACCAGGAGCCAGAACATCCCGGCCGTGAGACGGGTCACCATCCACGATGCTGCCCACATGCCGCAGGACTACTCCACGACCCCCGGGGGGACTCTGTTCAGCACTACGCCAGGAGGTAACGAAGAACTGGGTCTTGTTATTGGGTTTAACATAGTTTAAATACTATATGCATTAAGAGAAAGATCAGTAATGAAAGGGGGGGGCATTTAAAGGGACACTTACATGGAAAATCTGCACGACATTTCTGAAGAATGTCACGTTGATCCTGAAACCAGCATTTCAACATGTATTTAGTTATAGGGAGATTCATTGAGAGTTACTTCCCTTTCTCACAAACGCCCTGATCACGTTCACACAGGCTGTGTTCAAAAACACTCGTTTTTTATATTATTTTCTGCAGCTGCCCTAAGGAAGTATGTACTGTATGCAGTATGCATACTACGGCCCAATCGCAAACCACGTCCTACACCCTACCCCTTACCCCTACACACTACCCCTCCGTGACGGAGTGAACTCCGTGGAGTGACACTCGCAGATCAACGAGGCTCCCTCCTGTCAGATGGAGGGAGTAAATACAGCAGCAAGCTTTGGGACAAACTCCCCTCTCTCCGGTAGAAACAGGAAATGCCGTAACTGTATGTGACAACGGTTTCAAATCAGCATCTCTTAGGCAAAAAAATAAAATTAATAACTAAAATAAAACTCCAAACATCTTTAATTGTGTTACTTTTTTGTAAAGCTCTTAGTTTTAAACCTGATTTTTATAAGCTTCTTAGTTTTTGCAACAATCTGTAAATATACACAACTTTATAATAAAATGCACACATTTACCTTTTTCTATCTAGACTAACCACAGGTATACGATCCTAAGTTAAACAAATATGAGGTTATCATGAGGTTCTTAACATCGCAATTTATCAGTGGATGTTTGCTGGAACTACGGACACACACACACAGCGTTGAGACCGGTCAGGTAGAGAAACCACACCGCTCCACACTCGTTGGTTTGGAACAGCACGGCGGACCCTCAGCACAAACGCGCAAACGGAGGGGTAGGGTGTAGGGGGCGGATTGGGCCTACGTCACAACACTTGGACTTGACCCTCTTGCTCATATCAAAACCACAAAGCATTATGGTTGAGACATGCCAGTAAAGCATGCTGGATGCAAACTGCAAAAATAGTAACAGGATGCACTATTTTTGGCACATACGTTTGACATGCTGCACAGTATGGGAGCATGGGTATTGGAACGCACCACATATTGCACATTCTCACCTGGAAAGGTCATTTTCCCTCCCAAATTCTGTTATTCCGGGGATTGAACCTATGACCTTCTTATCAAATGTTTGCCTATCTGACCTATTAGCCGCCACTTACCATTATGACCCCAAATGTTGCCAGATTTGTATTTTAAACTGCTCCAATTCACACAGTATGTTGGTTAAATGTAATATCTCTGTGTTGCCATAGATTTAAGTGAATGGTTTGTACATTTAAACATTACTCCATGGATTTATATTTGGATACGCTATGGGAAAAAAGTGAATAATCCTACCAGATAATAATAATGTGTTTTATTTATTTCTATATTGTGGCATTTAAACTGTTATTTATAAAGGAAATTTAAAATATTTGATGGTTTTGGCATCGTCTGTGTTCAGTGTGAGTAGGCTGTAGCTGCTCTCACACAATCGAGTATGTTCAAATATAGCCCGTCCTCGGTCCCGTCCTATTTATAGTCTTGTTATTACAGCAGGCTGCTGTTTAGCTGCAGCAACTTGTTTACTAGAGTTTGGCTTCACCAGGACAAGTGTGTTATACTAGAGAGGAAGAACATGCGCTTATAATAACCTCATGTGTTTTAAAAGCAACATATGTTTCCGTGGATACATGCAAGATACTAAAAATGAACAAACTTTCACCTACTTGCCATGAAAACCTAAATTAGATATATATATATATATATATATATATATATATATATATATATATATATATATATATATATATATATATATATATATATATATATATATGTTTTTTGGCTCATCAACCGACTAAAAGCCAGTTTCACACGCATCAACACGCTGAGTTATTGGCCAATTTATTCCGCATGCTTTGCTCATATATCTAATCTTGACACCTTGGGAAATCTCCAGTGTGTTGACAAGAGTGATGCAAAAAAGTGTTTTCACTCTGCTGCGGTGAGAAAGTTACACATGTCGTCCATTATATTTGATAGTGTGTTCTGCCACAGATGAGGGCAGATTTACACAGATAAGACAGAACTGGTGCAGGTACGGTTAGTGGACTGATCTCGGGGACAAAAAGAAATGGGTCATTGGTCATGGGCGTGTGTGCAGTGAACACACAACAGTCCTCTTAAAGGGGAACAAGAAGTACTGCACAATACTGTGGGATGGATGAGGGATCATACATATCTTTAATACTTTCTTTATGTTAATAATGATTGCATTATTTTTCATTTATATTGTGCTATACTTGGAGGTATATTTTGTTAAATTGTATTAGATTGAGTTAAATGCTATTTATTTTGTATTTTATACCTAATAAACAAGTTACCAGTTTTAAATGTATGCTTCTACATCTTCTTGAATATATTTTAATAATGTTTCCACTGGTAACAAATGTTAAATGTGGAGATTAGTTGCTTAGATTTTTGTTTAAATTAATAATAATAATAATATATTTTATTTAGAGGCACCTTTCAAAGCACCCAAGGACACCTTACAATTCAGAAATGATTCTATATTTATCTTTTTCGAACTGGTTAGAATTCTTCAATGTGGATATTAGCTGCTGAATTGTATTTTATTTCATTTTATTTTTAAGTTAAACTGACTCAAGTGCTATTTAACTGAATGTACACTATGAATACAGCTGTAGCACATTTTTGATCTCCTAAAATTCAACATATCAAAATATATGGACAATAATTAACTTTAGAGTCTTTTCTGCTGCTTCCTACAGGTACCAGAATCATCTACGACAGGAAGTTCCTCCTGCAGTGTCGGACGTCTCCCCTCGCCCGCACCCCCCCCAATCTGCCCGACATCCCCGGGGTCACCAGGCCGCTCAAACCCAACGACAGAAACCAGCCCGAACAGACCCCCCCCCTGCAATAACTCCGACCACAGCCTGCTTACAGAGGAGAGCACAGGTAAACAGATCTGTATATCTAAAAAAGGACATGAGCAGCCATTATCCACTTCCTTCTTCTCACTCCAATGTCTTTTCTTTCTCTTGTAGACGACCAGTTTGAAATGGATATCTGAAGAGCCTCTGCTGCAAGGATAAAAGTGATTCCCAACATTTGTATTTCTTTTTTTTATGTCCAGTGACATAAGAAGCATAGTCTTACTGAGCCAGGTAATCTTCCTTCAGATTCGTTCTGAAAACGAGATGGCATTGTTTTGTTATTGTAATGCTTAATATGTGTAAGAATGTTGTTTTCTTACGAAACAACATGCATGCATAATTGTTTCTTTACTTTGAATAGACTTGACTTTGTATGACCTTTGACATATTTGACAAGTAAGTCAAAGTCTTGTTGAAATTAAACAATCAATATTTTATTTTATGTGATTTGACTCATTTGATGACTTTTAACAGGTCTTAAAATTATTCAATGTTTCACAGATAAATTACTGAAATTATTTGTTGGTTATACGATGTAAATCAAGAGCCAGGGACTCTAAAAGGAGAACACATTTGTAAGCACCCCCTTATGATCGTAACACTGAAGCCTATTCTAACTAGTACTTTTGTTAACATCCAGCAGATACAGAGCAACATTAGCATTCATTTGAGTAATGTTCCTCACCACCTGACCTGCTAAATCTAAGTCTGATATTCAGCTCTGTTTTGGTCGTTGTTACGTCGCTGCACCATGTTCACCATAGCTAACTTTGTTACCTGATGGATACAGTAACTAAGTACATTTACTCAAGTACTGTACTTAATTCCATTTGTAGGGACTTGAGTATTTCCATGTTGTGCTACTTTGTACTTCTACTCCTCTAAATGTCAGAGGTAAATCATGTACTTTTACTCCACTACATGTATTTAATACCTTTAGTTACTTTACAGATTTGATAAATGATGTGAAATATAATCAACTCTTAAATCAGACTTGAGTTACACCTGGAGTAAATTCACAAGCTATCTGCAGTATACAAAGTCATTAAAACTAGCTGCACCTTTACCAGCTTTGATAACACTTGAATGCATCAATCATTATAATCAAAACATATAAAATATGTTATTCTGAAATGTTTACTTTTGGTACTTTTAGTATATTTTGATGCTTGTACTTTTTCTTGAGTAACATTTTGAATGCAGGACTTTTACTTGTAAGAGTATTCCTACACTCTGGTACTTGTACAAGATCTGAGTACTTCTCCCATCTCTGCTGTTTGAAAAGTGTATTTGTAAAACTGATTCCTGGAAACCAGTGTTTATATTTGAACACTCAAATGCCTGCTGTGCCTCATAGCATAGCAACCCTACAAAGTTAGAGGAAATGAGCCACTTTTAGGCTCTTGTAAAAACCCTTAAATAAAAACCATCACACACTTTGTTCTGATAAGAAATAATTGATTGTATTAGTGTACACGTTAAACATACAAGGATCCATGTGACCCGACAACTCAATAAAGTTCAAAGCGCTTCAACCATTCTGACATTTGTAATTTCAATGGCATTAAACATTTCAGTCTTAAATACAAAAAAGAAGAGTTTGTACATAAGACCTGTACAACTACTGTTAGACTTTTCTATAGTGCTTTAGTTAATGACCATGTTTACATTATGTTTCATCTTACTGGATCACACATTACCATAATCAACCCCTCTAAACTTGAATTCATCCATTTTCAATCCAAGGTAAAACTAAGGTCCCCTGATATTTACAAAAAACTACAAATCATTTACAACTCTTGATTTTCCAAATCCATTATTTAGAGCTGTGTCCAGGATAAAGCTTGTCCCTTCCTTCCTGCCAGCTGCCTCTGTCCCAGTGTCAGACTGGACTTCTGTAAAGTGCCTGTGATCCTCCGTCCACTGTGTGTCTCAGTGGCTCAGTTTTAGTGTTGAAGACTTTTCTGGGCCTTCTGCTCGATTCTATTTCACCTTTATCCAAAAGGTTTTCAGGTATTTCGCTCAGTGGCAGCCGCACTCCTCCACCACCATGTTCCCGTGATGCCTCATGACCATCTTCCCCGCCTCGTAGTACAGCATGGAGAGCGGTCCCAGGTGTGTCGGCACACAGGACAGGCACGACACCTTGTCTGGGCGGTGGAGCTTCAGAAGGCTCTGGAAAGATAAAGAGATACAATGATGGATTAGACAACATGTAGGGTATCATTGGTAAAACTCATTACTGGAAACACTATACAAAAAGAGATCTCTTAAACTCAGTCTTACCTGCATGTACGCATGGTTGGTTGGAGTGAAGGTCTCGTCCACTGGGTTGGGGCAGCTCCCCTCACAGCGGTAGGCGTTGTACTGTTTGGGATAGACGATCCACTCGCTCCAGCCGATCTTCTCAAAGTCTACCACCATGCCCACCCTCCTGCAGAGAGGACCCTTCTCCTCCTCCTCTGTGGGCTTGCTGACAGGGGCCGCTTCCGCCACTCCCTCCGTCTGGTGCTGGGTGTGCTGGTGCCTGTTGGCCCTGCGGCTCCTCGGCTTGGAACCAGAGCCAGGGGCCACTCTCTCCCGGTCAAAGCTGACGTACTTGGAGTGCTCTGCTGTGCGGATGAGTGTTGGCATGCGCTGGCTGTTCAGGTTCTGCCTTGAGAAGACCACCATCATGACCCGGTCAGCAGTAAGGTGTTGGACTCCCTCCTGCTCTTCCTCCTCCTCTTCCTCCTGTGTGGTGTGCTCCTGCTGCAGCCAGCGACTGAGCACCCCCGTCATGTTGACCACCTTCCAGGAGGAGGGGGATACCGTGGCACCGGGGTGAGCTTTCAGGCGGCCCAGGAACGTCCTGTTCTCTGAGCAGTGCGTGCCGGAGCAGCGCCCCCTGTGTGAGTGGTAGACGTCCACTGAGGCTCGGGGAGACTCGGTGAAGGCGGACAGGCGGATGCGAAGTTCTGCCAGCTGGATGTTGTCGCTCGCAGACATGGAGGACAGGTCAAAGGTAACGGACCACCTTTTGCCAATCTGCTGGCAGCCTGAAATAAATAAGAGTAAAAAAAATGTGTTAAAATCTTCCATCACTTACTGTAAAGGTGGGGTAAGTTTGAGAAACCGGCTCGAGATACACTTTTTGTTATATTCCATGGAATGCTCTTAACATCCCGATAGCAATAAATATCTTAAGTGCTTTGACAAAAAATCCATAAAGAAATGTCATCTGTGGAAGCCGTAGTACTGTAAAAAGCACGACTTTTGCACTTGTGCACAGATGGAAGGCTGACAGGTAGGCCATCCAGTTATTTTACCCTACCTTTAAAGAATAGAATGCATTTCATTAAATTTGGGACTGCAAAAACAATTTCTCATTAAACATGTGATGATTTGACAGCTTGTATTCCTTATAAGGGAACTGCAAGCATGCCAAAACACATTCATCATTTTTTGATGAGGCAAATGATTAAATTAAGGTGGGTAAAAATAATACAGGTATTTATCAAAAGGAACTGCAGAAATTTAATATTTCTTATATATATATTAAATATATGTATCCGATTTATGATGAAAACTCACTTTTAGCGACCAGGCTGATGACAGAGTCGGAGTCCTGCATGGCAGGGTCCTCGGTCATCGTGTGGCTCAAGCTGTTGGCCAGGGTCTTGGCCCGCTCCTCGGTCAGCACGGTCCGGTAGAGCTGCATCATGTAGAAGGGCAGCCTGCTGCTCTGCTTCCTCTGCAGGATGCGCTTGGAGCCGCCACTCATCCCTCGGAGCAGTGAGTCAGGTTGCATCCCGGGAAAAGGCTGTGCGCCGAGACACACAACCAAATCCACCAGAAGAAGAAGCGCAAAAGATAAATCCATAGGTCCCTTCATAATTCCTTAGTGTGATGTTGTCTCTTCCACAGGTAGATCCCAAATGCTCCAGATGAGATGCTGAGGCCAGGATTTATAGTCCCACCCCTTTCTCCTGACGGTCTTTGAAGAGCTGCCAATCCGGAGGGCGTGTGTGATCCAGGGGGGCGCTCAAAGACTTTAATGTTACATGGGTCGTTGTGTATCGAAACCAATTGCCTTTGTAGTGGTACAAGTGTAAAATGGCACCACTCTGACTGTTGTTGTTTTGGGTTAAAGATCCCTTTGATAAGAAGGCATGACAATAATATCAGTTAAGGAGATTACGAGCTGCATGCGCTGTGATTAATTGGGACGTAACATGGGAGTTAATCAGAATGTTAAACTTACCATCAATATTTGACAAAAGTTAATGGAGATTTCCTTTTCATTTTGCATTTACAATATTGGTAAACGTTTTTATAAAGGCTTATTTGCCATATCTTTTGAAAAGGAACAATCACTTTTTGGCATAGTTAGTATTACTTTAAATATAGTTAATAATTATAAACAAATACAATAACCAGACATATTCAACAAAGACGCTATTTAGAGATACATCTAGTGCTTCTGCTGATGTGTGAAAATTATGTTCCCTCGCTAATTTTGTGGAAATCTTATCTCATTCGTTATGATGGTTTTATTGAATTTCTTTGAATGCTTATTTGTTGTGTTTATTTTTAAACTAAAGGTTTAAATGTTTTATCTAAAGACCTATAATAACAACAATTATAAAATCATTTATATTGATATTGAAACTGGGCAGGAGGGTGTGTGATCATTCTCAACATGCAAAATGTATACATATAAAAAAATATCACGATATGTTTGTCTATTATTATTTTTTTAAATAGATGTTATGTGTATACATTTATCTCAAATACATGGGTTTTTATACTACACATATTTTCAGGTGAGCTGTAATAATCCACAATTTTAATTTTAATAAAAGATGTAATACAGCCACTTTCAGGTTATAATCTGCCATGATAAGTGACAGCAGCATCTTGAAAGGAACATTAATGTGTCGGACATGGCAGATAATCGTTGCCCATTCATAAGTCAAACTGCACACTTGAGCTCAAAGGAAAGCAGAACGTGTTGATAACAAACTACAAAGCCTTGATGAGCATATAAACTTGAAAAGAACCAAATAAATGCCATTAGTGCCATAAGTCTTGTTCTATGAAAGTTCTTAATTGACACGACATGAAACAAACTTTTGTTTGAAACAATATATTGCACGTTTGGAGCAAGAGTGTAACAGAAGTGCAAAACATTAGTACAAAATCAACTGTAGCATATTCACTATAACGAAAACCAAACTTAAAACAATGTGTGTTGCTTCACGGTGTGGAAAGTAACTTTATTTAATTAGGAACTGTAAGTCCATTCAAGTAAAGAACAATTTCGAGTTACTTTTAAGAGGTATACTTCACCTGAATATGTCCATTCTTATGCTTCAAATACTTCTAATCCACTATATTTATTTGACAACATTAGATTCGTTTTTAGATTTACATTATTAATACATACATTATTATAATATTAGGCTTCTCATCAGAATAAAAAATAGTCGAACTGGGCCAATATTTACAAGCTGCAGCTATACATTATAATATTGAGACAAATGTACTTTTAGTTACATTATATTTGTCCTTAAATAAATTGTTGAATTAACTTTTATTCTGTTGTATTGTTACTTTTACTTGAGTAAACCTTCTGTGTTATGAGGTTAAATCTATTACAGCTGTTATAAGAAAGATCATTTGAAACGTTTTTAATGTTTTATATCCCTATAATCTCGATAATTGTAGTTATGCATTTATCTGGCAAACCCTGTCTTGCATAACTTATTTTTTAGTTTAACTTATGGACACAGTTTTACCTAAAGAAAAGGTACCAATACACGAATAGTTTACGTTCAATCGTTCTGTGCGTAAAAGGCTAATGCTATCCAAAATGCCCACGGCTTTATCACATCACAGAGAGCACTTCAAGAGGGAATAACACCAGTAGCAATTCACTGCTCCGAAAATGTATATTTAGGTGAGTTCAGTTGTGAGTGTCAACCTACAGTACTTCAAAACTTTTGAAGTAGGTTGACACTAACTTTTGAATCAAAAGTCAGTGACTTCAGACACTCTATAATATGATCGTTGCCCATCATTGGTCAAGGGGACTTTATGCTAGGTACAAAGCTTTGATTATTTTTTTAATCGTTTTTAGTGTAAACACGCTAAACCTTTCCAACACTCACATCACTGGAAGTAAGTGTAAGCCATTGGACAAAAGGCAGCACATGAACAGCTCGCTCTCTTTCAAATGAAACCACATTAAACAGATCTACCACATCTGAGGTGTGTGGAGAACATTCCTTAGAAGTTATCGCATGTCGTTTTAGTGAAATTACCTTTATTTAATTAATTTAGGCTACTTGTGCTTTTTGGGAATAGCCTACGGCAACATTTTCAATAAATGAACAAACATAAATATATATATATATATATATATATATATATATACATTTCCAAACCGGATTAAATAACCACAAAGTCAATCAATGAATTATGTTGATTATGTGCGTTTTGTAGTAAATGTTTTATAGCCTACAACGTAGCCTATATATTTGTGTGTAAACGGAAGTGAATATCGCACGCGCACCTGCAGCAGGTGAAGCTGATTAAAGCATTTCCTGCAGGTGAGGCTGTTTCTCGCGACGAGCCGCCGGGCCAACATGGACTTTCGACACTTAATTTGCTCGATTTTCCTGGCAATTCTGAGCATTTCCCAAGGTAAGAAACATTATATTAGTTTTTTAAGGCATTATACCTATTAAGCGAGTTTGTTGGCCTACAATTAACACTCAAGCACGTTTCCACAAGTTCTTCAATTTCAGCCTAAACACGAACAAGGCAATTTCGCGTACATTTCTGCACCCCATGGTTCAGAGATAAAATATTTGTTTGGAATGCTAGTTACTCTGTTTTGTTCATGCGTTTTTATAATACAAATGTTCCTCTGTCTCTTTTCCTTTTTTGTGTAACGTTTGGGTCAAAACAATTTATGAGTTGGTGAAAATAGGTAGTTATATTTATCAAAAATATACCCATGCTGTTTTAGCTAACTTTCCTTTAACATCAATTTGAAGATGTGAAAGCAGTGCGCATTATATTTGTCCTTCTGTTTTCTCAATCGACCTTTTGTGCCGAGTTTAGACCTCCTCGGTTTATCAAAGGTTTTTCCTTTACTGTAATACTGACTTGGTGTGAGTTTGCCAGTGGCTTTTGTTGCCCACATTGTAAAAGCAATTCACCAATCATTTACAATTCAGTTTGAATTTGGCTTAATTTTTTTTAATCCTGATCTGAATAGGGGGGGTTTAATTTGAGATACATTGCACAATTCATCCAGTGAATTACTGGAAAACTCCAGTGAAAGCCAGAAATATTTCCTAAGCCTACTTCTTGAATGTTTATAGGACAAATGTTGGGATGCAGACCAGACCAGTGGCGGTGTGACGATGGAAACTGTATCCCGGATATCTGGCGATGTGATGGAGGTGGAGACTGTCTGGATGGATCTGATGAAATGGATTGCAAAGGTAGATACACTATCCTTATTCCTGTGCAAAACAACTGTTCTTTACAATAATACATTATTCAAATTGGATGATTGCTTTACTATTTTTCATAGTTTGTTTAGGAGTCTGAAATGGTTAACACAATATTCTACAGGGCAGATATTTTTAATAGGCTCACCAGAATAGCTACATCTGTTTTTATTTCAAATATGCTTCATAATAATGACAAAAACGAAGTGATGTTTCAGTCCGTACGAAATAAATCTACATCAAACAGATGAAATAATGTGGAAAACTTTTGTTCCTAAAGATAAAATGCTGGTAGACTGAAAGAGAAACTATTTCCCCCCCCTCTAGCACTTCCTGGCTCTCCTGAATGCCCCCCCGGACAGTTCCCTTGTGTTGACTCTGTCGGCTGCGTTGACGCCTCAGCTCGCTGTGACGGTACAAAGCAGTGCCCCACCGGCTCTGATGAGGAGAACTGTGCAGCGACACAGGGATGCATGGACTCTGACTGGACCTGTCGAAACCACATCTGTATCCCCAAAGAGCTGCGCTGCAATGGACTGAATGACTGCCAGGACAATTCTGATGAGGAGGACTGTGGTGAGGAATATGGAGGATTTTAATCTTATAATGCATCCACGTTTCATTGCCTACCTTCCCAAAATGTCAGACTGTGGGAAAGTAGGGCACTATGGAGTCAGTTCACCCACAATTGAACAGTTTTGCTATGTGATGACTACAAAATCAGTAAAGTTAGTGTGCTGAACATGCTGATCAAAGAAGACCGATCCAGCAAATGGATATTATGTGTGAAAAGCATGTGTTAATAGTATCAAAGTTGTGTCAAAAGATGTCGAACACAACCAAATGGGCCCCTAACTCAGGGTAGATATGAGAAAGAGTTCAATGTTGAAGTATTGATGGTCTGTTCCCTTACAGGACTGTGTGGTGAGGATGGCATACGGTGTCCTGATGGGACGTGTCTGAGTTCAGACAAGCGTTGTGATGGGACGTTTCACTGCTCGGACGCCAGTGATGAGCCCATAACCTGCGGTAGGTTTGAGACAAATTGACTTGAACAATGAGGTCTTCCAATGATGTCAATTGCAAATACAAACCACTCACAACTGTTGGTAATCAATGTCAACATAATGTTTCTGACATGTTCATGGATTTCTGTAATGCTCCTGCAGGTCGTATTTGCTCTATGAACAACGGCGGCTGCAGCCACGTGTGTGTCAATGAGCCCTGGGGAGCTTTGTGTACCTGTCCCGCTGGATATAAGCTCTCTTCCAATGGAGCAGTCTGTGAAGGTGTGTTTGGCTTTAAATAAACAAAAAGCGAACTGAAAAAAATATATATGTAGGAGCCTGCCTTTTGCAGTACATCCTTGGTCCCTTAACCCCTTTCTTTGCATACTGGAATGTTTTAAGAAGTGTCTTTTTGCAGCTTTGTAATCATCTGTTGCTAGATATGTTTTGATACTTCATGTATTTCAAGCTACAACCCTCTTTTTTTCCCTCAGATTTGGATGAATGTGCTCCCCCCTCCGCCCCCTGTATGCATCACTGCGCTAACACTGTCGGCTCATACTATTGCCAGTGCAGAGACGGATTCAAACGAAATGGAGGCACTGCATGTTTAGCTACAGGTAAGGAGGCAAAGCTTTTCCTTGTTTGTACAAATCTAAAGATGCATACAATCATCATACACTCGCATGGCCCTTCATCCTTTGGTGCCAACTAAGCCTTTTCTAGAGCCAGAGATAACACAAGACCATACACATCAACCAGCAAGCAAGTACCAAGCTGCTAAGTGTTAGTGAGCTAGTCATCAGCCTAATTGTGTTATGTGATTAACCTACTCTGGATTTAGTTTCATCCTCTGAAAAAGATCAAACCCAAATAAGAAGCATCATGAACTGAACTTGGTTAAAAGATCATTGACGTACTAATAGGTCTCTTTGATGTGCCTGAGCATTTACGAATAACAAAAGCTATCAAATGTTCAAAAGGATCAAACAGGACTTCAGATGCAAGCAGTTGAGCTGGTTTTACCGGGATGTCTCCTCAAATGTTGGTTATTTTTTCTGTCCGAATATAGTCAGTAAAGTAATCCCTCACCTTAGTAGTTGATGGATGTTTAATGAGCAGGAGGTGAAACTTAATACAATCCAAATATTCCCACTAACTGACTCTATACATTTGTCCAGGTAACGCTACCAGACTGCTGATAGTGCAGAGGAGCTCTATGGGGCTGTTAAATGTGAAGTCTCAACAGTTTGAAGTTATCCACACTCCAGTTCCTGACCCAGTGGCTTTGACTTTCGACGTTTCCCGAGGCTGGTACTACTGGGCCGACAACCGTGGCAGCATTTACAAAAGTAATGGACAGCAGAGCTGGACAACATTTACTGGTGAGTTGATCCAAGATGTGGTTGCTCTTTTTTTGTGTCTTTAGAGGTGTTATGGCAATAACAGCTGGTTTTGAATTTGAATAGTGACATGTATTTTATATATGTTGTATGAAGTTACTGAGTCAAGAGAAAATGGTAATGTTAACTAGGTAGATGTTCACCACACTGGTTAGCTTGGCTTTAACACACAATGTAAAAATGTTTGCATCTTTTTCTTTTGAAAATCCAATAGAGTTGTAATGTGTTTTCACAACTTTTGACCGATTCAACAATTTGGGTTTTTTTCCCCCTTGTTTGGGTCTGAATTTGTTTTTTTAAAGTCCTGAAAACCCCCCAACTGTGTTACCCTTTGTGGAATCCATCGGGGTCCACATTTAAATCTCAACCCTGACTGCAGAAGGTAATAGTGGCATTTCTAAACAAAAATGTCTTATTAGACGTCTGATTTATTCATTAACAGGTGAGCCTGGAATCACGGGTCTAGCTTGCGATTGGCTGAATGGAAACCTGTTCTGGTCCAATCAGAAGACCGAGTCAATCTACATGCAGTCAGCTGACGGGAGAAGTTTCACTACACTGCTGAGCAAACACAACAAACCATCAGATGTGGTGCTCATACCTGTGGAGAGGCATGCTACTTTAATTCTCTCTATCTGCTACATAGGATGAAACATAATATTATTTGACATATTTAAATGTTATTTAGTGATAACCCTGGTCTCAGTGAATTGGTAAATCTGCTTTTATAAAGTATTCAACATGGATAATTTAGTAAACTGTTGCAGAAGTATTGGAATGAGTTATTGAACAGCAAACATTCAAATCCAGCCATGGTAAATTAACCAAAATATATCATAATACACTGACCGTGCTAGTTTAAATTCTCTGCTCTGCCTCGCAGCCTGATGTTCTGGTTCAGTTCTGGCCCGGGGGACAGAGTGACGATAGAGAGGTCGTGGATGGACGGGTCCGATGGAAACACTCTGGCGGTGCTCACAGCCCAGGCGGCCCACAGCCTCACTGCAGACATCGCTGCCAGGAGGCTGTACTGGATCAGCAACTTCAAGAAGGTGAGATGAGATGTACCTTATTGATCCCAATTTAGGATTTATTTAATTCATTTTTTGTCACAGCAGCATGTTAAGAAGGCGAGAAACGGATATACATAGTGGTGGAGTTTAAATGCATTGTAATGTTTTAGAGTTATAATGCTGAGCATGCAAAATAGCAGGAAACTGAAACAGCTGAATATAATATAATTTAAATTAAAAACTTTCCATACTATCTGTATTCCACTGTTTACAGACTCTTTGTATTTCAATTTAGACTATTTCGGCCAACAAAATAAATCCATAATTTGGATTAGTTAAGGAATACTCCGGTCAGTAGTAAAACTGGACAGTAAATTGATGAATAACAAATTACCACATTTTAAGAGAATTTTAAATCTATAGGTTGGGTTACATAACTTTAAAACATTTGTTCATTTCACTCTAAGGTAATGAATGATTAGAATTAATGATGGAGAAATAGTTATACTTGCAGGGCCGTCCCTGGCCAACTTGTGGCCCCACGCACAGTTATATGATGAGGCCCTCTGTGTCGCGAGCGTCAACGGGGGGGTGGGTGGCGGTGCTAGTGGAGCCTCGCAGCGGGCAAACTGTGCCGCGCTTCCACTAATTGTGCCGCATAACCGCATAAAGGTGCGCTCGGTTGAGGCTTCCTCCGCAAGATGATGCCCCCTCCGCGAGGTGAGGTGAGGCCCCCTCCCCGAGGTGAGGCCCCACGCAGTCTGCGTGATCGCCGTGTAGGGAGGGGCGGCCCTGTATACTCTCATTCATGATGAGGAGAGAGTATAATACCATTCTTTTTAAAACAAAGTTTGTTTATCACTACAGAATACTTTTGTGAACCATTTGATGTTTATGCTTAACATGCAGTGAACAATAACTCGTTTCATTCAGTCCATAGAGATGGTGACGATGGACGGGACCGGCCACCTCTCCTTCACAGGCCTGTTCAGCAGGGGGGCGGCTCTCGGCCTCGCTGTGTTTGAGAGCTCCTTCTACTGGGTCGATGACAGAGGACTGTGGCAGGTCCCACAGACGCAGCCAAACCAGAAGAAATTTCTTTTGAAAGGGGCACTGCCGACACTAGCCGTTTACCATGAGCTCCAGCAGCCTCAAGGTACTTATGGAAACAAGATATTTAATTCTAATGCAATATACTTGTTGATTGGAGTATTTCTTTCTCTGAATTGGCTATGACTTTAGTTTATGCTCTTCTTAGGCACCATGTTAGATTCATTTTTGATTCAAAACAAACTATACAGTTGTCATATTTGTATGTTTTGTCCCGAGTATTGTTGATTGATTTATACTTGATCGGTTTAAAATGACATCTATGACATAAACAGCGGATAATTAATTGAAATACAAAACAATGTAACTTCATCCTTTTTTTTTTTTGGCACCATAGTTGTTTCGTCCTCATCTGAGAATATTACTTTGTCCTGTGTTTTTTTTTTTCTTTTTAACTATTCTTTTTTTTTTTTACATCATTCAGGTTCTACCGCATGTGAAAATACTCAGTGTCAGCTCTGCCAGCTAACTAAAAGAAACCCGGTGGGATTCACCTGCGCTTGTCCGAACGCCAAAATGCTGTTGCCTGATGGGACATGTCAATGTAAGTTCAACAAAACTTTACTTTGGATCTCTGCCTATTTTTGGTTGAAGATGGGTAAAAAATGTTTTATCCAATCCGTTTTCTCTGGTCCTTCTCTAAGTAGTAATAAGCACAAGGGGAACTTTAAAATCTTTATTTTTTCTGCCACAGACCCAAGGTTTGTTTATGCCACCAACATGGACATCAACCTGCTGGAGATCAGAGGGAGAAATTACGATCAAACCCAGCTGTTAAGCACTGGCGACGGGATCCTGTCCTTTGACCTGGACTGGTACAGAGACTGGCTCTACTGGGCCAACCAAACCGGCCATATCCAACGCACCAGTCTGACCGAGGTCAAGACTGAGGTGGTCCCAACACCTCTGCCAGGTAATGCTATGAGTTTCAAGTTTTTCATGCAGACAAGGTATTTTATGTTATAGATAGATAGAATTGGAGGGATGGAACCCTCTGTAATGGTCACACATGCAGAGCACACAGCGCACACACAGTGAAATGTGTTCTCTGCATTTAACCCATCCTAGTACTAGGAGCAACTCAATATCACTAATCATTTAGCACCTTGGGATTGTTGTTAGCAATGAAAGGTGCTTTATAAATTGAATTTATTATTATTATCCCTGTCAATCGAAAACAATTAATGCATTTAGATAAAGCATTTTGTAGTCCTTTAGCATTCATTAACACCACCAATTTCCTTGTTCCAACTTGATCTGTAGTTTGAATGATTCATGGATTTATTAAAGATAATTGATTAAATAATTGTCAATGAAAATAAGTCTTAAGTTATACTTTGTAGTGAATTAAAGTATTTGCCATGAACAATTGTCTACTTTGTCTTCTTACAGCTTTCTGTACACTTTCCATTGACTCTCACTTATTTTTCTCTTTAGTTTGTTTGATTAAAATAGACCAGAGGAAAGGGAGCCTCTATTGGGTGTCATGTGACCAAAACAGCATCGGCACCTCCACAGCCGACAGCCTGAACCTGCAGCAGCTGTACCGTACGACCAAGAAGATCACAGACCTGTATCTGGACTGGCTGAGGGGGGGCATCATCTGGTTGGAGGAAGACCGAATCCTCACCATGAGCATGGCGGGAGGAAGTGCCAAAGAGCTGCTGCAGTTGGCAGACGAAGTCCAGGGGAACATCGTCTTCGACCTCGGGGCTAACAGCCTGCTCTGGAACTCAAAAAGGGCAGGTCTGTCTGAAGTCAAATGTTTCACCAGCTGTGTCTCAACACTTAGCTTAAAGCAATAAAACAGTACATGTGATTGATTTGGATTGATGCTGCAACAATAAGAGATGACTGTGTTCAAAGTCTTTCATTCAGTTGCAAAACAGTGTTGGTTTCCCCTTCTTACAGGTTTGACCACGATGAGTTTGCTGCAGGCGAAAAGCCACAAAGCTGGCAGGAGATGGAACATTTCCGGCTCAGTCATATCTGCCTTTGAGCCCTTCCTGCTGTCCCATTCGGATAATGTCCTGACTCTGTGGGACCGGCGTGACGGGAGGGCCATCCAGGACATGCCTGTGAGAGGGCGTGTGTTCAGTGTCATCCTTGCACTGAAGAACGTCCGCCCAGGTCAGAACAAGTTAATGTTTTTAAAGAAGAAATACAAAAAAAATAATTTTGTTACTTTATCTGAATTTAAGATTTATTTTCTTTACGGTTAGTTTTTTTTAGCTTGTAGTGACTCACAAGTGCAAACGACCAGTTTACAGCCAGAGAACATGTGTATGAAAGCGACAGATTTTTACCCTGACTTAACTTCATTTTCACTTCTTAGTGCCAGATACTCCAGTTTGCACTGAACCCTCTGTGCTGTGCCGACACACATCACTCTGCCTCTCTCAAGCCCAGCTGTGTGACGGGAAAAAGGACTGCCCTGATGGAGACGACGAGGATGGTTGTGTAACCACATGCCCATCTAAAGGTGAAGTATCTATATCACTTTTTATTGTTTCTTGTAAATGGCAGAGCACCTCTTTAAATGTGCAACCCTTTCTTTTCTGCCTCCATTTCCAATCTTAGGAGATTTCAAGTGCAAGGACAGTAGGAGTTGTGTCCCCAGGGTTCTCGTCTGTGACGGTCGTTCTCATTGTCGTGATGGCTCAGACGAGGTCAACTGTCCGACCGTAGCTTCAGTTGGAGTTCCGTTAAACACTCTGAAGTGCCGCACGGGCTCCAAGCTGTGTGAAGACGGGACTGAGTGTGTTTTATACAGCCACGTGTGTGACGGGGAGAAGGACTGTCAGGACGGATCTGATGAACAGGGATGTGGTGAGTTTCCTAGGATGTTATCTGAAATATGCAGTTTGACTTACTGACTCATTCTATTTTTGTTTTTATGAAATATCCATTTATTTAATTTAACTAATTGGATATTTTCAGAACCACTCAAACCTCCTGCTCCAGTCGCGCCGGCCTGCAGCAGCCCTGCTGTGCTCTGTCCCAATTCTGCTGTTCAGCTCTGCATTTCTCCGAGTCAGTTCTGCAACGGGCTCAAAGACTGTCCTGATGGCTTTGATGAAAAGAACTGTGTGAAAAGGTGTCCCTCTAGAAGTAAGGAGTTTGTTTATATATATATATATATACATTTCCCTGTTTGCCAATGTTTGCAGGGTGTTTTTTTGTTTAGAATGTGTCCTGCAACCTAAGAGGGCTTAATTTGTTTTCTGTTCAGGCGACTTCCGCTGCAACGACCGCCGGAGCTGCGTCTCGCAGAGTCTGGTTTGTGACGGTCGCTCTCAATGCAACGACGGCTCCGATGAGCTCAACTGTCCGAACGCTACCCCTCCTGCAGCTGGAGCAAACGTCCTGAAGTGTCGCATCGGCACCAAACTGTGTGGAGACAGGACAGAGTGTGTCCTCTTCAGCCACGTCTGTGATGGAGAGAGAGACTGCCGGGACGGATCAGATGAAGTAGGATGTGGTGAGTGTTCACTCAAAGCTTTAATGCATGTAGAAAGCCCAGTAGCATAACATTTTGACACTTTCCTGTTGGTTTGCTATGAAACTTATTACTCTTATCTATCTTCTAGATGCTACAAACACTGTCTCTACCAGTCTTCCAGAAAATGTGCGCTCAATTCAATCACCTCCACCTGTCGAGACATTTACTCAGCCCCCCACCAACCCCCCCTGCAGCAGCCCTTCAGCTCTGTGTCCAGGCTCCTCTTTATGCATCAGCCCGACACAGTTTTGTGATGGAAGGAAAGACTGCCCTGATGGGTCTGATGAGAACTGTGTGAAAAGATGTCCTTCCAGGAGTAAGTCATTAACTTTAACACATTCAAATTACTTTCCAACTATTTTTCACTGACCTCAATGCCTATTTTGAAATTGTAAGTATACAGAACAATTTTACACAATTCCACTTTTCTATTTATTTTCCCCTCCACAGCTGACTTCCGCTGCAAAGACCGTAGGAGCTGCGTCTCGCAGAGTCTGGTTTGTGACGGTCGCTCTCAATGCAGCGACGGCTCAGATGAGCTCAACTGTCCGAACGCTACTCCTCCTGCAGCTGGAGCAAACGTCCTGAAGTGTCGCATCGGCACCAAACTGTGTGGAGACGGGACAGAGTGTGTCCTCTTCAGCCACGTCTGTGATGGAGAGAGAGACTGCCGGGACGGATCAGATGAAGTAGGATGTGGTGAGTGTTCACTCAAAGCTTTAATGCATGTAGAAAGCCCACTTTGCTGTGTCTTATACAGTAGCATAACATTTTGACACTTTCCTGTTGGTTTGCTATGAAACTTATTACTCTTATCTATCTTCTAGATGCTGCAAACACTGTCTCTACCAGTCTTCCAGAAAATGTGCACTCAATTCAATCACCTCCACCTGTCGAGACATTTACTCAGCCCCCCTGCAGCAGCCCTTCAGCTCTGTGTCCAGGCTCCTCTTTATGCATCAGCCCGACACAGTTTTGTGATGGAAAGAAAGACTGCCCTGATGGGTCTGATGAGAACTGTGTGAAAAGATGTCCTTCTAGGAGTAAGTCATTACGTCATTAACTTTAACACATTCAAATTACTTTCCAACTATTTTTCACTGACCTCAATGCCTATTTTGAAATTGTAAGTATACAGAACAATTTTACACAATTCCACTTTTCTATTTATTTTCCCCTCCACAGCTGACTTCCGCTGCAAAGACCGTAGGAGCTGCGTCTCGCAGAGTCTGGTTTGTGACGGTCGCTCTCAATGCAACGACGGCTCAGATGAGCTCAACTGTCCGAACGCTACCCCTCCTGCAGCTGGAGCAAACGTCCTGAAGTGTCGCATCGGCACCAAACTGTGTGGAGACGGGACAGAGTGTGTCCTCTTCAGCCACGTCTGTGATGGAGAGAGAGACTGCCGGGACGGATCAGATGAAGTAGGATGTGGTGAGTGTTCACTCAAAGCTTTAATGCATGTAGAAAGCCCACTTTGCTGTGTCTTATACAGTAGCATAACATTTAGACACTTTCCTGTTGGTTTGCTATGAAACGTATCACCCTTATCTATCTTCTAGATGCTGCAAACACTGTCTCTACCAGTCTTCCAGAAAATGTGCACTCAATTCAATCACCTCCACCTGTCGAGACATTTACTCAGCCCCCCACCAACCCCCCCTGCAGCAGCCCTTCAGCTCTGTGTCCAGGCTCCTCTTTATGCATCAGCCCGACACAGTTTTGTGATGGAAAGAAAGACTGCCCTGATGGGTCTGATGAGAACTGTTTGAAAAGATGTCCTTACAGGAGTAAGTCTTTATTTAAAATTGAGTCTCGGAGATATGCGTCAGAATGTTTATGTCTAATAAAATGTTTTTCTTTCCACAGCTGACTTCCGTTGCAAAGACCGTCGCAGCTGCGTCTCGAAGAATCTGGTTTGTGACGGCCGCTCTCACTGCAATGACGGCTCCGATGAGCTCAACTGTGGGAGCGTAGCTCTGCTTGCACCTCGAGGTAACGTCCTGAAGTGTCGCATCGGCTCACGGCTGTGTGGAGACACGACAGAGTGTGTCTTCTTCAGTCACGTCTGTGATGGAGAGAAAGACTGCCGGGACGGATCAGATGAAGAAGGATGTGGTGAGTTTTTAACGTGTTGCTTTCTCAAAGTGGAATATTTTTGAAGCTGCTTGATGAACCTGCACTCTCAGATTTTCTGCATTTCAAATATTTTCCTCGTAGCCTAATGAGTCAAATTGTTTAATGCTTCAAATAGACTAGTTCAGAAAGGGCATTGATGACATTGGCTTAAATGGTGACTACCAGAAATCTCAAACCTTTAGATTAAATGAATGCGTTTTTAAAGTGGAACTCCTTTTCAATCTTTAGATGTCTTAGAGGTTTCCCCTACAACTGCTACAGAAAATGTCCGGCTAAATGACACCCCTTCACCTGTGGCACCCTTCACTGAGCCCCCCACCAACCCCCCCTGCAGCAGCCCTTCAGCTCTGTGTCCAGGCTCCTCTTTATGCATCAGCCCGACACAGTTTTGTGATGGAAAGAAAGACTGCCCTGATGGGTCTGATGAGAACTGTGTGAAAAGATGTCCTTACAGGAGTAAGTCATTAACTTTAACACATTCAAATTACTTTCCAACTATTTTTCACTGACCTCAATGCCTATTTTGAAATTGTAAGTATACAGAACAATTTTACACAATTCCACTTTTCTATTTATTTTCCCCTCCACAGCTGACTTCCGCTGCAAAGACCGTAGGAGCTGCGTCTCGCAGAGTCTGGTTTGTGACGGTCGCTCTCAATGCAACGACGGCTCAGATGAGCTCAACTGTCCGAACGCTACCCCTCCTGCAGCTGGAGCAAACGTCCTGAAGTGTCGCATCGGCACCAAACTGTGTGGAGACGGGACAGAGTGTGTTCTCTTCAGCCACGTCTGTGATGGAGAGAGAGACTGCCGGGACGGATCAGATGAAGTAGGATGTGGTGAGTGTTCACTCAAAGCTTTAATGCATGTAGAAAGCCCACTTTGCTGTTTCTTATACAGTAGCATAACATTTTGACACTTTCCTGTTGGTTTGCTATGAAACGTATCACTCTTATCTATCTTCTAGATGCTGCAAACACTGTCTCTACCAGTCTTCCAGAAAATGTGCACTCAATTCAATCACCTCCACCTGTCGAGACATTTACTCAGCCCCCCTGCAGCAGCCCTTCAGCTCTGTGTCCAGGCTCCTCTTTATGCATCAGCCCGACACAGTTTTGTGATGGAAAGAAAGACTGCCCTGATGGGTCTGATGAGAACTGTGTGAAAAGATGTCCTAGGAGTAAGTCATTACGTCATTAACTTTAACACATTCAAATTACTTTCCAACTATTTTTCACTGACCTCAATGCCTATTTTGAAATTGTAAGTATACAGAACAATTTTACACAATTCCACTTTTCTATTTATTTTCCCCTCCACAGCTGACTTCCGCTGCAAAGACCGTAGGAGCTGCGTCTCGCAGAGTCTGGTTTGTGACGGTCGCTCTCAATGCAACGACGGCTCGGATGAGCTCAACTGTCCGAACGCTACTCCTCCTGCAGCTGGAGCAAACGTCCTGAAGTGTCGCATCGGCACCAAACTGTGTGGAGACGGGACAGAGTGTGTTCTCTTCAGCCACGTCTGTGATGGAGAGAGAGACTGCCGGGACGGATCAGATGAAGTAGGATGTGGTGAGTGTTCACTCAAAGCATGTAGAAAGCCCACTTTGCTGTTTCTTATACAGTAGCATAACATTTTGACACTTTCCTGTTGGTTTGCTATGAAACTTATTACTCTTATCTATCTTCTAGATGCTACAAACACTGTCTCTACCAGTCTTCCAGAAAATGTGCGCTCAATTCAATCACCTCCACCTGTCGAGACATTTACTCAGCCCCCCACCAACCCCCCCTGCAGCAGCCCTTCAGCTCTGTGTCCAGGCTCCTCTTTATGCATCAGCCCGACACAGTTTTGTGATGGAAAGAAAGACTGCCCTGATGGGTCTGATGAGAACTGTGTGAAAAGATGTCCTTACAGGAGTAAGTCATTACGTCATTAACTTTAACACATTCAAATTTGTTTCAAACTATTTTTCTCTGACCTCAATGCCTATTTTGAAAATTCTAAGTATCAGAAAATGTACACAATTCCACTTGTTTATTTATTTCCCCCTCCACAGCTGACTTCCGCTGCAAAGACCGGAGGAGCTGCGTCTCGCAGAGTCTGGTTTGTGACGGCCGCTCTCACTGCCACGACAGCTCCGATGAGGACGACTGCCCGAACGTAGTTTCATCTGTAGCTCGAACAAACGTCCTGAAGTGCCGGTTGGGCTCAAAGCCTTGTGACGACGGAAAAGAGTGTGTTTTGTACAGCCACGTGTGTGACGGAGAGAAAGACTGTATGGATGGATCTGATGAACAGGGATGCCAAGAAATATGCAAACAAGGTAATTTCACTTTAAAGTTTTTAAGTGGCTTGGAAAAATGGTTGACACTTTTGAACTATATGCATTTTCTTTCAAAACTGTTTACTGATAACAAAATGTAATGCAATTGCTGTACCCTATACACTGAGAAAAACTGCAATCTTGAACACTAAACTAAAAACTAAAGTAAAACAAATGAAAGTGACAGTTTCCTGTACATTGTTCTGTTAATGAGAACTTTGAAGAAACTATGTAATTCAGATAGTCATCATTTTTCTTTGTACTCCACCCCAGGTGAGTTTCAGTGCGCCCATGGGAAGATGTGCATCCCTGCAGCCGAGGTGTGTGATGGCAAGCCGCAGTGTCAGGATCAGTCGGATGAGCGGGACTGCTGGATCAAAACCAAGAGCTGCGAGCACCGCTGCGGCAAGCGATGCATCCCAAACACATTCCTGTGCGATGGAGAGAAGGACTGCCTGGATGGGTCGGATGAGGCGGGCTGCGGTAAGGCTGCAGATTCCGTTATTGAAATTGGTCATAATGCTACTGCGGCTGCAAAATAACAATACAATTACAGGTTTGATAGCTCTGATTTAGTGTTATACATTTAAAAAAACGTAACAATGGAAGTGATGACATCTCATAACAAATTAAATATAACTACATTTGTACTTAATCTCACTCTTTATTAGATCTGTTAGCTAGCCAAAAGTCCTGACTGTCTGCTACAACCTTTTGAGTTTAATGCTTAGTCTTCTCCTCTCCAGAATCTGTTACTGCTGCATCAGCGTCTCCTGTTCTCACCTCCACATCATCTTGCATCGCTCCATCAGTTCTCTGTCCAGATTCAGCTCTGTGTATCTCTCAAAGCCAGCTGTGTGATGGAAAAAAAGACTGCCCTGATGCATTTGATGAAAATGACTGTATAAGCCAATGCAAAAATCCAGGTAAGTCCAGCGACAAAAAAAGTTTACCTATCCAACTAATGAATGGCATGGACCAGCTGTATGAGAGTTCCATAGAAAACAGTGGAAGTGCTTTGGGGTTTAAGTAGCCATTTGTTGCAAAAACAACCACTTTTTGTTTTGTCCCTGATCCTCAAATTGACACCTTTTGTCTTCCTGAACATCAGGTGACTTTATGTGCAGCGACCGCAGGATGTGCCTCCCTAAGTCAGAAGTGTGTGACGGCCGCGCCCACTGTCCCGACGGCTCGGATGAGATGCAGTGCCAATCAGAAGATCCTATTGCTCCCTGTAATTGAATTTCATTGATTTCAGTCACAGCAGTTGGAATTGTTGTTAGAGAATACACACTGCTATTTTCCTTATGTTTGATATGTGTGTAAAACTTACAGTAGCACCACCTAAGATTCCCCATAACACAACTGCTAAGCACCAAATATCCTAGCGGCACCAACCAGTAGAAACCTTCCCTAACTTTCTGCAACCTAACGGCGATCATAGTTACCACCTATCAACGCGCCATCCACCCTCTAGAAAAATTGTGCACTCTAACCCTTAATTTGACATTCTTGTACTTAATTTGGTAATTCCTAACTTGACTTTTTCTTTGCCCAGCTATCAAAATATGTACCGTGTGTCTTCAGATCTCATTAAATGCATATTATTTTTCCCTGCCTAGCCTCCAACAATGCGCTCGGTGCCAAATCCGCCCCGTTGAAGTGCCGCACAGGTTTCAAGCTGTGTAAAGACGGCCTGGATTGTGTTATGTTCAGCCATCTGTGTGACGGAGAGAGGGACTGCAACGATGGATCAGACGAAGTGGGATGTGCCGCCAAGTGCAAAACAGGTTTGTTATGTGTATTGTGCCGGTGGAAATCGGCTTAAAGTGGACCTATCATGCTATATTTGAATAATATAGTGTAGGACCATACCTATATAAGGCATATTTATACTTTTTTTTTTTTTCAAAATACCAAACGGATCATGCATTTTAGCCATGCCTCATTTTGCTCAATTTGAATTTTTTTTGCTCTGGATTTGCAAGGGCAGATTCAGTGAGAACAGCACCATCTACTGGCCTGGCATATGTACTACAGCGTCTCCAGCGCTTTCGAATGGCCGTGGCTGTCTCCTCCTGATTGGTGGAGTTGGCCCAATAGCCGTAGCGCCACTGTCCTGACGTCAGGACAGTGTTCAAATCTGGATCAGTTTTTATCAGATCCGTTGTAGCCCCTTTTTTTAGAGATTTGGGTATGGAGGAAAATAGAGAGGGTTGTGTTTTCTGACACTTGGTGAGTTCCCTGGAATACCGGGGACACATATTCATGTATAAAAGACATACAAAAGTGCATTTTGCATGATAGGTCCCCTTTAAAGCAATGACACAACCTGCTTATTTGGGACGATGATTGTGTCCATGATTGTGTCGCATGGTTTTAATAAAGGCAAATTATCTAAAAGCCATAATATTTAACAGTGAATCAAATGGTGACTTTGATGTTTTAAACTGAACATAGTCACCTTTTTAAATCAAATCAAATATTGTCGAGTAACAACATACATTTTATAGTTTATTTTCTGGTATATTTTGCATCACATGTAAGTGGACAACACTTATGACATTCTCTTTAGTTGTACTGTTGATACATTTTTCCCTCTCTCCTGAATTGTTTTTATAGATTTATAAATGGACTATGTGTCTATTTAGTACATGGCTAAATTTACCTATGTTCCAGGACACTACCAGTTAAAACAATGTATGAACTGGATACTTAGCATTTCAATCAGTTGATCATGTGTGCTCTAAAAGCCATGGATTATTTCTGAGGAGTCTCTTTCCTCTTCCTCAGATGAGTTCCCGTGTGCTCACGGGAACAGATGCATCCCACCAGAGAAGGTGTGTGACGGGCAGAACGACTGTCAAGACCGATCTGACGAAATGGACTGTTCGAGTCAGACCGAGGGCTGCCGTCATCGCTGTGACAACAACACTCGCTGTATCCCGGACACCTTCCTGTGTGACGGAGAGAGAGACTGCACCGATGGGTCTGATGAAGAGAAGTGTGGTAGGTCACGTCAATATATAGAAACTCACTACAAGTAAGCTGTATATAAAACAAACTTCAAAATAAAATACACATTTGCTTTATCTTTCCAGGTTTGGTGTCCTGTGCCATGGAGCATTACCGCTGTATCAGTGGTCAGTGTGTGTCCGAGGCCCTGAGGTGTGATGGATACGCGGACTGCAGCGATCGTTCTGATGAGGCGCATTGCATGAGACCCCCCCGCTGCCCCACACAGCTGAGATGCGCAAACAGCCACGAGTGCCTGCAGAAAGAGTGGCTCTGTGACGGCGAAGACGACTGCAATGATGGATCAGACGAGAAGGTGAGGAACGGGAGGATGAGGATGATTTTTTAGAGTGTTTGGAATCGGTGGATAAAACTTGGGTTTCATCATTTGTATCCAGAACTGCGTGTTGTCGCCAGCAAAGTGCAGGGAGTACCAGTGGCAGTGTGGAGAAAGCAGTCAGTGCATCCCTCTGTCATGGAGGTGTGACGGGAAGACAGACTGCCACAACGACATGGACGAGGACAAATGTGAGCATGTTCTCCTCAAATATTCTCCCATGCCAGGCCCTTGAACAGTTTATTTTCTACTTCAGACTTTTTTATTGTAAGGGACTATTTGGATAAAATAAGTTATACAAGGATGCTCTAATAATTTGCAGGATGACGAAATAGCCCATGTTTAGTCCTGCATTAATGAAATATATTTCAATGATTTTAGAGGAACTCTGAAGAACAATGTATCTTTATCTGCCTTTTACAGGCAGCCAGAGAATTTGCCCCTCTCACCTTTTCCAGTGTGGCAGCGGTGAGTGTGTGGACCCCAGCCTGGTGTGTAATGGCCTCACCAACTGTGCCGACCGCTCAGACGAGGGCGCGGGATGCGCTCAACACAACTGCTCCAGCCCGTCAGCTCCGCGCTGTGAGGGCCACTGTGTCAGCACCCCAAACGGACCGGTCAGTACAGACAAATGCATCTGAAACAAATCATTTTTGACTCTATTTGCAAATGGATGGTGCACCGATCTAATGCCCTTTTCCCCCTCATTTTTGCAGAAGTGTTACTGTGCTGCTGGTTTCAGACTACAGTCCAGTGCTGTGTACTGTGTGGAGATTGACGAGTGCAATACTGTGCCGCAGGCCGTGTGCAAACACACCTGCCTGAACACCCAGGGGTCCTACATCTGTAGCTGCTTTCCTGGCTTCTACCTGGAGCCTGACAACAAAAGCTGCAAGACCAGAGGTACTGTACCGTCTCTTGTGTGAACGCAATGCCTTTAAGAAGCTGACTCAAACATTGGAGGTCTGAGAGATTTTAAATGTTCCAAACATTTTTTAAAGTAACCGCTTTGATACAATTTGGTCAGTATAACTAATCAAACCATTAACATTCCCCATGATATGCAGTCTATATCAAGCCATGTAATTTTACAATCGTAACGTTAAAATGAAATTATATGCCTGGGGAAAATGTTTCATGTTTGTTTTATAACATGATCCTTGCTTTTCAATGTGTGTGCTTTCTTTATATTGGCCTCTGCTACTCACTCCTGAATAGAGAACTCACCTGTCATGTTTGCATCTTTAGACGAGCCTTGGCTTCTGGCCTCGGTGCAGTCCGAGCTCTTACTGCAGGGAGTCCACAGCAGCACCTTGCGTCTTCTGTCCTCGGCCAACCGGCCCGTCTTCTCTCTGGATTATCACTGGGCTAAACAGAGAGTTTACTGGCTGAGCCCCGACTACCAGAGCATCCGCTGGTCTGACATGAAAGACTCAAACAGCAAAGGGACACTCATCAAAGGTAAGGCTGTCTAAACATATGAAGTATAAACAAATGGAATGAATATAAGTGTTTTGATTTAAAGCACCCAGCAACATTATTTGCAAAATAAAATCTTGCTATAGGAGTAAAGTCTGACTCCATCGCTGTGGACTGGATTGGTAAGAACCTGTACTGGGTGGATGGACTGGTGGGCCAGATTCTGGCTGTGAAGCTGAGCGATACCTCGGTGACATCCCAGGACTACACGGTGGTGCTGGGAGAAGACCTGGAGCAGCCCAGCTCACTGGTCCTGCTGCCACATAGAGGGTAAGCTGCACAACCTACTTTAAAAAAAAAAAACTGTGGAGACTCCTCTTGTACTATAAAAATGTATTCCAAATTTTAACCCGTTATTTTTCATCATTGCATACTTCTTTCAGGCTGATGCTTTGGTCTGAGATCGGCAGCACCCCTCAGATCGAGCGCTCCGGGATGGACGGATCGAAGAGGAAGGTGGTGGTGAGCAAGGGCCTCAACTGGCCAATCGGTCTGGCCTACGACCTCCTGGACAACCGGGTGTACTGGGCCGACGAGAAGATGCGCTGCATCGGCTCCACCTCTCTGGATGGAGAAAATGTCAAGGTAAACAACCTCAGAAATGGAAAAAATACTTTATTGGCTGCAAAAATGTAACATCGTAGGATTTCTTTCATGATCGCAAATGATGATGGCGGTACTTTTTTTCACTAGATCCTCCAGTTGGACGAAACGCCAAGTCCTTTCTCGGTGGCCATCTTCAATGACAGAGTCTACTGGTCCGACACTAAAAGAAGAACCATCCGCTCAGCTGATAAGAACACCGGCAAAAATCAAAAGGTTCTCCTGAAAAGACCAGGGCAGCCATTTGGGCTCAAAGTGAGTCTTCCACTTGTAATGCTGTGTTTTATTATTGAAATAATTTCAACATGGTTTTATTTTATGTCTGTTACCATTAATGTCTAAGAAGTTGCCAGCTATTGACACTTATTATAATTCTCTCCCCAGCTGATGCACGCCCTTTCCCAGCCGGACATATCCAGTCCTTGCGAGCAGCGTCACTGCTCCCACCTCTGCCTGCTGGCTCCGGCCACGAGACCCTCGGGCCCCCCTACAGCAGTGTGCCGATGCCCAAAGGGGCTGCTCCTTTCCAAGGACAAGAAGACCTGCTCTCTGCCTGCGGATTCAACCTTCATCATGCTTCTGTCTCGCACCACAGTCTACCAGGTGAGGAAAAGACCAGACGACCCGTGGGCCTTTTATTCCTTCCTACTTCTGGGATTTGCATTTTAGAGACTTTTCCCACTTGGAATTAATACACATTGAATCCTTATTTTGTTCTCCTGCTCACTCTTTTTTGTTTCCTGTTTTACTCAACTTCCCCTCACTTGCAGGTCCACTTAAATTCCATGCGTCGTGAGGGTATTGCTCTGAAAAAGATGCCAAACGGCAGAGTCTTAGCCCTGCCCGGGGTAACTGATGCCTCGGCACTGGACGTGTCCATCCAGGAGCTTTCTGTGTTTGTGGCGGATGCAGGACAGGGATCTGTGGATGTGCTGAAGCTGAGCGGCTCCACGTCGAGACAGGGACTGATTCCTACAGGACAAATCCTAAAGCTGGGGGTAGGCATAATCAGCTATTCAAAGGAAATATCAACTCCTGAGTTTTATTTATTTAACTGGAAGTCAGCTTGTCACTCCCATGTGAAATGTATTCCGAAAACTTCTCCATCACACAAGGACGATGCGGTCACAGCTCTGGCAGTGGACTGGGTGACCTCTAACCTCTACTGGAGCAGCGTCGCCAGGCCTGATCTTCATGTGACCTCCCGGAAAGATGCCTACACCACCTCGCTGCTGCAGGGATCACTGAAGGTGACAGGCTGAACTTCACCACTCATACATCATCTCTTTTAACTCAATATTCACTCACTCCTTCCTCCCTAACAGGCTTGCGGAACGGATTACATGTAACAGCGTTATGTAATTAGGATACCTTTTTTGAATTTTTAAAACTGTAATCTTTTACAGTTACAGAAAGTACATAATCAGATTAGTTACATTTTTTTAAACTGGGGATTACTACCAGGATTACACAATGCATTTTAAAATTAAGAACGGTGTTTTACAAGACTCATGAGCGCATAGTACAACACTTCACGAGTCTCACAACACCAAGTGAAAGGACTGGAGCTAATCTCTCAATAATCAGTCTGTAAATGTAAAGTACCTTGATTTACAGTATAGTATCACATTTGAAGCAATCGTATGTACGGAGTCCCCTCTTTAGTGATTTATTCACTGTATAAATGTCCTCATGTCTTTAATCTCCTTTCCTTGCTTGCCCTAATACACTTGTGTTTTTGCAATTATTTGTATTCCCTTGTAAACTAAGCCTGGGTTTTGTTCATCCCCGCAGGGCACCACATCCATCGCCCTGCACCCCCCCTCGGGACTACTTTGCTACACAGCATTTGTGGTGGCAGGTGGGAAGAGCCAGGTGAACTGCGCCTGGATGGACGGCCGTAACAAAGTGGTGCTGTGGAGGAGGTCGAGCATCCCCACCTCACTGGTCTTCTCCCATCAAGATCCAAACAGGGTCTACTGGGCTGACACAGGTGAGTTTAAAGAAACCGCACATATTTGATGACTTGCATATATTTTATTTTAACAACTCTTTGTCTTCAGGGGAAGGTGTAATCTGCTCTATAAGAGTGGATGGAACAGGATACAAACAGTACAACACCGGGCCTGGTCTGCTCATCTCCTTCACGTATACTGAGAACATCCTCCTCTGGGTCAGCCAGGACAAAGGTAAGAGCAGGGGAAGTGGACAACACCGTTTTTAAAACATCCTAAGACTCAAGCTCCCATAGTGTCGCCGGGTGGAAGGTTTAGGGCTCTAATAACATGATCAGTCCTGCTCGTAGAATTTAATTTCCCGAACATTTTAGCTTTCACCTGCATCTCATCTGTCTTCATCCCCTTCAGGGAGCTGACTAATGTAACGATGAATAATTTAGACAACCTCTTCTCAGTAATCTCTACCGTTCTACATCATTAAACATCCACTTACAATCACGAGCATCATCTCCTCGATCAGATCTGTTACTTAAATCTTTATATTCAGAACACACATTTTCTCACTACCTGCCCTATCAGTAGCTTCTAATTCTGCCCTGTAGAAAGAAAACGGTATGTTTATATGCCACATTTTTGCTAATTGGTCTTATTTCCAACTGTAGATGTTGCCAAACTGTGGTTCAGTGACGGCCTCCAGCCCAACCAAATGTGGTTTGAGACAAAGACCAGTTTGGTGGAAGTGAAAGCTTACAGCACCGACAGTCAGTACGGTAAGTGTTCTTCTAGAAGTGAGACCATTGGAATACTCTTCACTTGCCACTAGAGGGCACGGGGAGCATGTCAAGCTGTAGAAAACTATGGAGCAGGGGTCATGACACAAATAAACACAGAATTACATTATTATGAAAATAAAGTCTTTTAAATCACACAGTCCAAAGAAGGACAAACACCTAAAAATACAAAATCTTGTTTAACATCCAGTTTTGCATTTAATTTGGATTGCAGTGTCTTACTTGTGACAGGAGACGAGTACAACTGCTAAAATGTATTACTGTATATAAGTAAAGGAAATTAATGTGCAAAGTTGGCTAGTAGTACAGCACATCATGGAGCTGTAAACAGACTAAAGTGCTCAAAATAAACACCATCCTCTCCAAGCATATAAGAATCCTGATTAAGAGCATATTTGTTAAGCTTCTCTGAAGATCATGTCCCAGTATTTAAGTTAGAAAATAGCACAACACTTGAGCTGATTCACCAGCGACAATTTAACTTACACATGCCATCCTGACATGCATCACGTGTAGATTCTGACGGATCAGAAGATGTCGGACAAGGGAAAATATGAAAGCGGCTTGTCGACAGTGAAATTCTATTCACATAATACAATGATGCCCGTCAAAGACTGTCATGCTAACAAACAGGCCTGCAGCACACTCGTTTATAAAAGCAAGCATGCCAAATCAGTTTAAAGTCAGGAATTACTCGATCTGCAGACTTCTATTTTAACCTCAGCTGTGTTCCTGAATGCAGCACACAGACAAAGTGTGATATCGGACACTCCGGGCAGAATGAAAAGGTTCTCTTAGGCTCAGTTTGAGTTGAATGGTTGAATAGAGTGATGTGACCCTGCAGAGAGACGGCGCTGGAAGCTGTGGGAAAGAGCCACGATGAATCGATCTCATCACACTCCCTCTTGCTTATTCTCCCGACTGTCACACACTCCTGCAGTCAAAGCATACATGTGCACAAATATGGTTTCACAGCAAAGTCTTGCTGATGTTTAACAACATGCTTGTATAACCAACATCAATAAACTTCATAACCACTAAAGTAGCATCTGAATCAAAGTGAGACAGACAAGGCAAATACTTTGGGAATAACTGAAGAGGCCAATCATACAAGACGGTCTTTATTGATTTAGTGTGAAAATATCAAATTCTGCATAACAGTTTCAGCTGGGGTCATAATCAAAGCGGTATTGTGTTTACGATCACTGCAAATCTTTGACGTTGAATATTAAAATTCTAAGATGGTGCACAGTTGTCAACATGGATCTTTGCACAATAGTACAGAGCATTGTAAGACAAACTGGCACACATCCAGAAGCCCAATTATTCTTCTTTCACAATTATCCATTCACACATTTCGACACACCCTTGTTTCACATGTTCAGCCTGGCACTGAAAGCTTCCTCACAGAGGCAAAGCAGAATATGTAATTGCACTCAGCCAGGAGGCCTTCCTTTGTGTACATTATGTACAGACATTTTGTAAATTGCCTTAACAGTGTTGATAGTCATGGGAGTAGATCTGCTGTGTGCCATGTCTATTCCCATAATGACACAACATATAGACACAAGGAGCATATTTGCCAAGTATAGGAAATGCGTCATTTCTATTCCAAAAATAAACTTCAGGATGAAGAGCAACCATAGTGGAAGTTAAAGAGGATCCTATAAAATAAACTAATACATTCTGTTGATACTTTGGAGACTTGTCAGGAACTGAAAACAACTTCTGATTTAAAAAGAAATTAATTGATTTTATTCAAGGTTGTTTTTTTTTACTCATGTTTTAATTGATGTGTGAAAAGCTTTACATTTGATTGTCCTCCCAATGACGGTCTACATCTGTTTACCAATATTTTTCCAGGAACTAATAGTTGCTCCAAGAACAACAGCGGATGTGTCCACCTGTGCCTGCCCTACCCCGGGGGCAACACGTGTAAATGTGGTCGGGGTTTCTACGGTGCTTCCTGCACCCCGCTGCCCGCCTGCCCCTCTGGAGAAGAGTCCTGCTTCGACGGTAGCAAGTGCTTCAGCATCAGCAAGTTTTGTGACGGCCACATGGACTGTCCTGACCAGTCTGATGAACAGGACTGTGAGTCTAATGCACATCTTTAATAACCCAACAATTGATCAAACAAAACTTAAACCCTATCCCTGATTTTCTCTTCAGGTCCAAACCCTAACTCTGCATCTCCCGGGAGCAAATCCAGCAACGTCCGCCCTCTCCCCGAAGCCAAACAGAACTCTGTCCCCTCAATAAAAAAGTCCTCTACATCCTGTGATCTCCAGCTGTGCAGCGGCCACGGCAGCTGCATCACGGAGGGCAAAACGGCCCGCTGCCAGTGTGAAGACGGTTACAAGGGAGAGTCCTGTCAGGAGGCAGAAACTGGGAAAAGCCATGTGGGGATGATCCTGGGGGTCTTCTGCCTCCTGGCTGTATTGATATCGGCGGGATTTCTTTACAATAGAAGGTAAAAATGAGGTCCAGCAAGATTGTTGTCTATTCAAAGGACTGATTCATACTGGTCTACACTACTTCAGAATGATTTAGTTTGATATAAGTCTGATCTATGAAGGAACTAACATTGAGATTTCAATTTCAACAGGAGACAAGTGAGGAATACCTGGGTGACGATCAGAAGCAGATCCTCAGAAAAGGAAACTCTGATGGCCAACATGGGTCTGCCGTGTGAACACTACGACTCCGACTGCGAGGTAAACCCCGAGGCCACAGACTGGAAATTAATTTGGATAAAAAGCAGAGATTATTTTTTACTTTTGGATTATGGACCATTCATATGGCTTACCTATATAATAAACCTGCCGGGTTTTTTTTTTTAAAGTTACCTACTCAATTAAGTCCAGAAAAATGTGTCCCCAAAACATCCAGCCAGAAACATAAACCAATATTTTAATTTGATTGTTTTTTAGAACTTAAACTTGATTTAGACTGTAAAGGTTCATTCTTGTCCCCAGGAGCTGGATTCCCCGGTGGATACGAAGAACCCCCCGCTCGTGATGAAGTCTCTACAGCTCACATAGAAGTTCTGCTTCCTGAAATAAGGCGTCCTGTAAACACCCAAGACTCTTATGGTGCAATAAAAGTGAAAAACATTTAACCAAAACTCTGGCTCTGCTTGTTTTAAATCTATCCACACACTTACTTCTGATGCTCCTTAGCAATTAAAACACACATGTTCATCTTCTCATTTAGCCCAGGTTTCATGAACAGGTTTGATTATATTCCAATATATTTAAAATCAAAGTTTGTGGCCTGCAACTTGATTATTTTCATTTTGTTGTTTCTCTATGTTTTGGCCACACAATAACACAAATGGAGAAAGATGGTGGGAGAGTTGTGCACAACCTCCACTTTTTAAATGATGTAATGGGGACAGCTTCAGTATTGCTGTTTTATCAAAAACATGCTTTCAGAATGTGGCTAAAAACATACAGAAAAGGTTGAGTCCTTTACGGTACGCTGTTCTATTTCGTATATGGCTTCGCCCTCTAAGGCTATCGCTATTGGGTAATCCCCCTGCGCAGCACTGAAACACTTGTAGTCCACGCCTGCCCGCAAGGTGGGCCCCACCCTCGGGCTCCCTTCCGGTATAAATAGGAAGGAGGCCCGACAATCTGCTCCCTCTTTTCTTCAGCACCCCGTTACTGAAGCACAAGAGACACTTTCATTAACAGAGCAATCATGAGCAGCAATTGTGAGAGATTGTCCCTCATGTGGCTCTGGATACATTATGAGTTACGACCAGCACACGATGTGCGAATCCTGCCTGGGGACGCACATCCTTCAGCGGCTGCAGGGGCTCCGTCCCACGTCTCCGCTCCCCCGCCACCCCAGAGACAAAGGGGTCTTCCAGCGGTGAGTCAACGGGGAGTGAGGCACTCCCGCTCTTGGTCTGCTCTACCAGAGCCTCCGAGGAAGCATAGACGTTTTTGACGTGTTGGAGTTGTGTGGAAAATAAAAGGAGAGTTCATTTTCCAACTTTTTGTCTGAGTCATCAGTATCAAGTGTTTCTCACCCCCCACTCTGTGTAAGCCAGCTGCCTATAACCTATCGGTTAGTATACTGACCGATAGGTTATAGGCAGCAGGGCTCGTTGCAAAAGCCTGCAGTTTTTAATCTCTCTGTTTATAAACTGCAGAGTTCGCTAATTAAGCCAGCTGCCACCAATCTGTTGGTTAGTAGACAGCAGGGCTCGCTGCAGAAGCCTGCTGGTTTTAACCTATCTGTTAATGAACCGCAGAGCTCGCGGCATTCCTCTGTCCGAGATACGTCTCCTACACACGTAATAAGCCCATGAGCGCAGTTATGACGCCTCATGTGGACGTCACGGCACACACCTCCACTCATCCCCTGAGCGTGTACACGCCTCATGATGAGAGCCGGAGTGAAACGCAGCGTGTGGAGGCTCCCTCACAGCCCTTTTGCTCCAGGCCCACCTTGGGTTGCCTCACGGGCTGCGGTGGCGAGGGCTCTGACGTGGCTCGTCGCCATGACGACCACAACACATCTTGAGCATGTGCGCCCGCTCTCAGAGTGTTTCTCAGAGTGGTAGCGCGTGTGTCTGATGGACAGATGGATGAGCAGGCTGATCAGCAGAGGGTACACCCTGCAGATCGCCTGGAATAAAACTCAGCCAGCAGAGCGCGGCTCTCGCTGCAGCGAGTGGAGGAACTGACAGCTCCGTATCCAGCGTGTCACATCCCACAGCGTGGTGACAGCCCTCTCCGTGATACAGCTGCTCAGCATGACGTCAGCTGATCACGTGGGGATTCCCCGGGGTCTCCCCCACAGGAGGGGTCTCCAGAGGTGGTTCATTCGCCCACGCACCGACCCCGTGCGTCAGAGGTAAATGTGCTGGAGCTGTTCTCCAGTTTGGGAAGTATTCCAGCACTTCGCCCCGTTGCTGTACAATCAAACATGTGTTGATTCGCCCAGCCAACAGGCCACGGCAGCCTACCTCAATCACCAGGGAGGAGTACGATCTGCGCAGCTTCTGAACGCAGCCAGGCGGCTGCTGTTCTGGGCGCGCACACACGTTGCTCTCCATCAGAGCAATGTATATTCCCGGCGATTTGAACAGAGGTGCTCGCAGAGCGCAGCAGCCGTTTATGCGAGGAGTACGGAGACTCAGACCTGTGTCACGCACACTGGCGGGTCACGCACACTGGCGCCTCAGTGGGATTTGGCTTTGGTGTTACGCGCACTAAGCAAAGCCCTTTTGAACCTTTAGATCAGGTTCACCTTAAACTGTTATCAGCCAAAGTAGGCTATTACTTTTGGCTCTAATATCAGCGAAAAGGGTGAGTGATTGTCCGCTCTCTCTGTGGCTCCGTCATGTCTCCGGATCCAAGGAGATGGCAGTTCAGCTGGTTTACGCCCTAAACCCGGCTTCATGCCTAAGGCTAAGGTCATCACAAACTCTTTTAGGTCAAGAGTGATCACCCTGGCTGGCTTCTTTCCCCCTCCTCACAGGCAGGGGCGGACTGGCCATCTGGAGAATCTGGAGAACCACAGAACGGCCGGTGGTCAAGGGCCGTTGACGGCCGGCCGGCCCTTTAATTGTTTTTGGTTTAACGTCATTTAAGTTGCGCTTCCGGCCGACAGAGGGCGACAGTGGCCGCTAATGCAGTTGTGTGGTTCTTATCTGTCAAATAATCACACACGAAGAAGAAAAAAGACCGGCCACACAGACGCCGCAGCAGACAGGGAGAATGACAAAACATGGATAAAAATCAAAGAAAAAGAAAAGAAAAAGGTGGGGCCGAGAAGGCAAGAGAAAAAAAGGTGAAGTTACTCGCAGATAATGCTAATAAATGTCGCAAATTGACAGACCTTTTTGGCAGCAGTGCTGCTACAATTACAAGCACTATCATCACCAGCAGCTTAGAACAAGTGCATGATGAAGACGAGAATGATGAGGGTGCGATGTCATATATACAGCCAGCCTCCTGCGTTCATGAGGGACAGAGAGTTGAGCTGGTGGAAGAACCAGCTCAACTGGCACATGCAAGTGCAGGGCAAGAGCAAGAGGTGGTAAGTACTATAGAGAAGACGAAGTATATTCAACCTAGTTTTTCCAGTTAGTGTGTGTTGCTCATGTAAGTGTAATAGACTAATATTTAAAAAAAAGTATAGATTAAACAAGTGTATTACTTGTCAACATTTATTAAGTATTAATTCAAGTAGTATAAAAATAATTAACATTATTTTTAACATTAATTTATAATTGTCTAGGTTGAGGATGGAACAAGGGCTGAGGATGACAGCCACTCACACGGCAGCTCAAGCCTGAGGTATTTTCAATGCCCAAATTCTGACAATCACAGTCTCAATAGTTTTTTTTTCTATCACCCTCAGACCAAAACAAAATATTTGACGGTACAAAGACTGTTTAAACGCATGAACGGCACAGATAGAAAATGGCTCACATACTGTGAAGAGAACCACACATTGTATTGTGCAGTATGTTTAGCATTTGCCAAGCCATCTGAAAACAATCCCTTTGTAAGTGGCATGCAGGACTGGAACCATATCAGTCAGAGAGTAGAGGAAGGACCATCATGCATAGAATGTGTGCGGAGGCCTACTTTTTGAGGGCATCCAAATCAGACATAGCCAGCCTACTACATGGATCACAAGTAGTGGCCCACAGAGATCAAGTGAAGAAGAAACGGCAGGTGTTGGAACGTGTGGTAGATGTAGTAAAGTTCATAGGAAAGAGAGGACTTGGCTACAGAGGGAAGGAATATGAGGCAGCATACACTCTAGATCAGGGGTGGGCAATTATTTTTTACAAGGGGCCACTTCAGAAACTCGAGCTGTGTTGGGGGGCCGAATCAAAAATAAGTTGAACTTAATTCTGCTCAATATACCAATACTGAAAAGGTGTTTTACAGTATGTTAAAGATAAGAAATGAATCAGCTTTATACAAAAAGAAATTAGTGCTTTTGATTTTTGTTTTCAGTTAATTTTACTTGTTCAGTGAGAAAAATCCAGTCTGTCTTGGGCTTGAACAAGTGCACGGAAATCTGGTTCAATGTCTGAGGTGGATATGCGAAGGACAGCTGAGAGGTGATCATCAGTGATAGAGGATCTGTATCTGGATTTGTTGAACTTCATCACTGAGAATGTCTGTTCACATATGTAGGTAGATCCAAAGAGGACCATCATCTTCTGAGCATGTCTCCTGATGTGTGGAAAGTTCTCCTCTTTCAGGGAAGAGTAAAACTCAGGCAGTGAGACTGACCTAAAGTGCTCTGACAGAAGTGTGTCAGACTGCAGGTCAATGAGTTCAAGCTGAACATCACTGGGTGCATCATCCACATGGCATGTAAATGGGGAAAAGATCATGTTCATTTCATTCTCAACTGTTTTGAAGTCTTTAAATCGCCTTGAAAACTCACCATGCAGTGCTTCTAACATGGATGAGTACCTCTGGAGGTGATCAGCTGATGGCGTGGCTTCCTTCAGTGTTGGCAAGTGCGTGAGAATGTTGTCCTCCATTTGGCTTGAGAGAAGCGTAGGAAGATGAGTAGCTGGGCAGTGTCACGTACATCGCAGCTCTCATCCAAAGCCAAGGAAAAAGTAGCTCTGTTCTGCAGCTGAAGCTCCAGATTTCCCGCGATGTCCTCAATCCTCCTCGTAACAGTGCGTCGGGAGAGCGGCACTTTCTCATTTCACTTTCGCAGAGTCCAACAAACACTCCTTAATGAACTCTCCGTCCGAAAACGGTTTACTTTTCTTTGCAATTTTGTGGGAAGACATAACTCGTCTTGACAGCTGCATCTCTGGATGTGGAATGTTTTGTGAAAATGTGTTGTTGGCTTTGCAGCTTAGCTAGCAAAGCATCCGACCCCTTTTGCCCGCTCTTCCTCAGACAGGTTATTGTATTTATCTGCGTGTTTGATAGCATAGTGGCGACTCAAATTGTACTCCTTGAACACAGCGACCTGCGCACCACAAACTAAACACACAGCTTTACCTTTCACTTCTGTAAATAAATACTTAGCGGTCCATGTCTTGTTGAAAACGTGGCATTCAGTATCGATCTTTCTTTTTTTGCCCTTAGCGGACATTTCGAGGACTAGCCGGCCAGCATCACTCGTAGCTGTTCACGGCATGCGCGTTTATGTAAATAAATTAAAAAAACAGCAGCGCCCTTTTCAAAATAAAAGCAACACAGTTAGAAAAGTATTTATGCCATGCAAGCAATACAGCTGTGTTGCTTTTATTTTGAAAAGGTTGCTGTTTTTTTTTATTATGTTATAATTTATGATCAACCTCACACGGGCCGGCCAAGGGGCCGGATGTGGCCCGCGGGCCGTAAAATACCCACCCCTGCTCTAGATGATGACAACATTGACCATGGGAATTTTCTAGAGCTCATCATTTTTCTTGGAAAATATGATGTGTGTCTGAAAGAACATCTCACTGAGTGCACAGAAAAAAGTAAGAAGATGCACCAGTCACACTCACAGGCTATAGGTCGGGGTTCTGCTGTAACATTCCTGTCCAAAACAACTGTAAACAACGTAATTTCCACAGTACAGAGGCTAATTCAGGAGACCATTGCAAAAGAGGTTGCTGAAAGTGGTATGTTTTCTGTACAAATAGATACAACCCAGGACATTACGTCCCATGAGCAGTGTTCTGTGATTCTGAGATACGTCACAGACACTGTCCAGGAAAGGCTTCTGGCAGTGGTCAAATGTGAAGCATCCACTGGCCAATATTTTGTCCAGATGCTGACAGATGTAATGGATCGTTTTGATTTGGATATCAGTAATGCAACAGATGGTGCGTCCAACATGCAGGGTCAATATCGAGGCTTCTCCGCACTCCTGTCATCCAAAGTCCCAAACCATGTACATGTTTGGTGCTATGCACATGTGCTAAACCTCGTTCTGTCTGATACAACTGAAGTGTCCATATCTAGTGGGTCCCTTTTCTCCCTCATGAATGACATTGCTGTGTTCATTCGTGAGTCATATAAAAGAATGAATGTGTGGGAGCATAAAAGCCAGGACACTCGACACAGACGCCTCTCCCCAATTGGAGAGACACGGTGGTGGGCTAAAGATGTAGCCTTGAAGAAGATCTTTGGCTCATTTGGAAAGCCAGACCAGGCTCTGTACATTGATGTCATCATGACACTAAGTGAATTTCAAAGTCAGGCCAATTTGAAAACTGCAGTGTGTGTGTCAGAGCAAGAGGATTCCTAGAGGCGCTCCTGAGGTACGAGACAGTGTTGACTGCCCAGCTTTTCCTTCGGATTTTTGAAGTGACAACACCTCTTTCAAAATACTTGCAGACATGTGGACTAGATATCGTGTCTGCCCACAGGATGGTTCTGGACACTCAACATGCACTGATGAACATGACAAGAGATTTCATGACAGTGAAGACAGCTGCTGATACTTTTGTTGAGTGGGCAAATGCAAAACTCGAGGCAGAAGAGGACTGTGAGCTTGAGTTGGAAACAACACTTCCACTGAAGAGGAACAGGAAAAGGAAGATGATGGCTGGCGAAATGGCAAGTGATGAGAGATTGACAGATGCAAACAGGGCCTATGAAGTAGAGGTCCATAACCAGGTCCTGGATACTGTCACAGACAGTATCAAGCGACGCTTCATGACCCACAGCACTCTGTATGCTGACTTGGCTGTCCTTGATCCAAGAAACTTTCCCCAAGTGTGTTCAGCAGAAGCTCTGCCTGACTCTACATTTCAAGATCTAAGCAAATACTTGCTTAAGTTTGACAGCAGGGCAACTGCTGCAAATTTGCAGTCTGAGTTGAAGTGTCTGGCAGCCCAGTGGCCACGGCTTAAAATGTCTGCACTTGAAGAGTACAGAGTAAGAATTTGCTCTGGTTGTGAGGAAGAAGAGACAGAGGTTTTAAACAAACAGTGCAACTCTTGTAAAGAATGCTCAATATGTTGCTACCAACTTCTGAAACGCTACAACCAGAGGAATTTTTCCTCCTCCACGGCTTTGCACGGAGGAATGTCAGTGGAAGACATTTGCACTGCTGCATCTTGGTCTTCCCCCCCCTGTTCATTTATTCAATTGTATTTGAGGGATGTCTCCCTTTCCCTGTGCTGAGTGTCCTGTCAGAGTGAGTGACGTCAGGGATCCAGCTGTGCGCCTCTCTCCTGCCTCTCGGCACACGGAGAGTGGCCTGTATTTCCCCCCTTTTTCCCCTGACACATTTCGTACGGAATGTCTTGTCAGAGTGAGTGATGTTGGGGACACAGCTGTGCGCTCTCCTGCCTGTCTATCTACACGCAGAGAGCTGCTATTCCCCCTCCTTTCTGTCACCGGGCAAAGTGTGACCTTCGTCTCTACTTTTTCACAGCGGCAGGTATGTATTATTCCCAGCCTCGTCCCCTCATGGAAAATATTCATGTTATGCTATATTCCAGGGACTGTGATGCGCCATTCGCATGGTGCAAAGGGCATGGGTTGTTATCTGAGCAGGTGTGTCTGTGCTTCTAGTACCGGGCGGACCCAGTGGGGCGCAGACTACATCTTGCTTCGCCCTTAACCCAATAGCGATAGCCTTAGAGGGCGAAGCCATATACGAAATAGAACTGAAGTTACCTACTGTAACTCCAGCTTCTATGAGTATTGGCGTAGCCCTCTAAGTGCTGGGCCCCACTGGCTCCACGAATAGCTGAAGAAAAGTTATTTTGTATGGGAGCAGATTGTCGGGCCTCCTTCCTATTTATACCGGAAGGGAGCCCGAGGGTGGGGCCCACCTTGCGGGCGGGCGTGGACTACAAGTGTTTCAGTGCTGCGCAGGGAGATTACCCAATAGCGATAGCCTTAGAGGGCTACGCCAATACTCATAGAAACTGGAGTTACAGTAGGTAACTTCAGTTTCATGTGAAGCGTCATCATAACGGTGCTATGCTAACAATGCTCATGTTTATTAACAATGTTTATTGTTTTCTTAGTGTCTCGTGTGACTGCAATCATCACAGGTCTTTCAGTGTCTGCTGCCAAAACGTTGTCACCGCGGTACCTGTGAGCCCTTATGTAATCTGATACCAGTTTCAACCAAATGCTTCCTCGTGACATTTTGTTTCCCTTTGTCACCTATTCATGGTTCCAGAGAAACATATTTGCTATGAAAGATCTTTTTGTTTTCGTACTTCCTCTTGCCAAACTCTATCAGGAGAGTCAGAACATGGGCGTGTATGTTTCATCTGCTATCAAAATTACTACTTCCACTGTGATTTAAAAAGTCACAAGGTGTTATTTTGATCAAAGTAACAGTGTTAACTATTATACATGTCTGCAATGCATAAGGAAAACGTTACTTTAATTCCCACTATTTAGCATTTATCGATCATTAGTGGGGCATTGACTCAGTCATTGTTACCTAATTTGGCGCTAGTGATGTAACGATATTCATTTAACCCTCCTGTTGTCTTCGGGTCAAATCTGACCGATTTACTACTTTCATCAATCATAACTTTTTTGTTTTACATTCGATTGCATTAAGGCTTTATGATATCCTTCACAGTAGACATTTGAACATATACAATTGCTGATCACCACTTTCATTGAATTTTGGATGATTTAGTCAACTTTGAAACACCCATGGTGTTCCCGGTCAAACATGACCGCCATAAAGAAAAGGAATTAGTAACCATCCAGATCAGATAAAACACACACAACACCCACACACATACACACACAATCTAGATGCCTCCCCCCCCTTATGTGCCCAATCCCCCCCATGTGAATCACACCTGGCACTCACAAACACACACAGAACAATTTGACACATGTCCCGCTCTTATGTGCCCATCCCCCCAGATGGATCACACCTGGCACATGCAATACATGTTCAGTGTCTATTCTTTGTATATTTACTGCAGTTTTTCATGTATACCAGTAGTCTGATACAATATTTACAGTTTGAAAGGGTGTTAAATGAAATTTGGTGATTAATGGTTTTTCTGTTTATGTAATAGCAGTTAAAACAGGACCGGTCAAATTTGACCACGAACACCAAAGTAAGGGTGGGGGGGAAACGAAGACAATAGGAGGGTTAAATAAACATCTTTGAGCTTATGAATTAAAGCTGTTGGCATTAATAAACACTTAGATCTACTTAGACCTTTGACATACAGGTCCTCCCAGGGCGTTCCCAGGTATATTGAATATCAATCCCTCGGGCATGTCTGATCTGCCTAGTGGCCACCACCAAGCTTTGCAGGAAAGCTTCAGGAGATTATGATCACTTGCCTGAACCACCTTTATACAACACTGCACTGAGCTTCCTCAAGAAAACAATTCTCTGATGTGAGAACTGCTGAAAAACCTGTCTTTCGGTAAGTTTCTTAATTGGAGAAATGAAAAGAACTGGAGTGTATATATTTGACGGTGCTCAGAGGACATGCATGCGCTTGGCAACAAAACCACGGGCCGCTGAGCAGAGTACACACAGCCATGTTTCAGTCACAAGACAATGCCTGGGACTCTTGCTGCTGACTGACTTGTGTTTGGTATGAGCCGGCAATAGATCAGTTACAGTAATAAAATGCATTAACTGTAAGTAATTACAAAATGTCTAAAGATATCCGAGAGTTAAGGCTAGCCGTTCAACGCTACATAAACCTCAGACATGCACAGACATGTGAGTTGTCAATTCCTGTCTGTCTTTCTTGTTCCAACCTGCATTCTCTCCTTTCCCTCCCCCACTTAAATAGCAAACGCAACCACTGTAATTCAGTAAGAAATAGTTCTCAGGTACAGAAAGGGTGTACGCGAGTTATTCAGCATCCTATTCCCAAGAAGAATGACACATATCATAAAATCAATGCCCTGCTTCAAATTATTCAAAATGTCTTGTAAATTGTTATTTAGAATGCTGTAGGTGCCATGCAAATGCATTTTATTTTTCCCAGGGATGCCTGAGCATTGTGTGTTGTGAGTCAGTGTGAGTCAGCTATTAACTGAAGCATAAGATTAGTTTGAATTCTCCTTGTGAAATGTAGAGTTGCTACATAGATGGCAGGGATATTTGGTGTGAGCAAGAGTGTGTGTACAGTATATGACTCAACCCCATTTAAACATAAGATAAAGGGGCGGAGTATGAGATTGTGTGTGTTTGCAGGTATTCACAGGTCTCAGCTTTCTTCCTCTTCCCTCCTTCCTATTGTTGCACATTCCCTCACTGAGAGAGGAAATCATTTTTCAAAGACCCAGGACCTTTAGCTCACACACAGAGAATCTGCTAGCTTTCTTTCCTTCGGTGAGTAGACGTATTTCATTTTTGTCATATTTAAAAATGTGGTTTAACTTTACTGTATGCTTATTCCCGAAGTCACTGTGTGGTACCATCTTGCAGTGCTGGTGGGGAAACCTGATGAACGACATGCTTGAAAAGTAGAATAAATTATTTGATAATGGTCAGTCTTGTCTCTTAAATCTTTGAAGTACCTTTTCCAACAGTAGTCTGAATGCTTTAGGCGGCTGTGATGCAACACTATCTCCAGCCTCTCTAGAAAAGCGTCATAGTGTAGCAGGCATGCTAACCTACTTTTATCTTTGTATTCATCCAGTAGTGAATGTGTTTTGCACAGATTCATTAAATGCTTTGTGGTGAATCACAGTGCCCTTTAACCTGCATGTATTCTGTTCTTTGGATAAGGTTGATGTTTCTTTGATAGGAGTTGATCAATTAAAAAAAAAGACTCAGGCGGGGTCAGTCCCCCTTTAGGGTTGTTTCTCTGTTGTTGACGAAGAAACAACTGGGGTAGCTTCAAGGAGTACTTCCTTGTGTGTCTCGGGAAAGAATAACTGCAAAAAGTGTTTTATTTTGCTTCAAGGCAAGGTGAACAATTATTATAGTTTCTTACACTTCCTGCAGTGTTATGCTGTTAGGCCTATTTGGTCATTTGTATGTGATCATTTAAAAGTAAAATATGTCTGAGGGTGAGACGCTACACAACACCTCCTACAAAGAAGCGAGACACTGACTCCATAATTGTTTAGCCATGGGAATCAACTTACTTTGTAGTTGTTTAATGTATTTTTATATTTATATTGTGTGTCGTTATGGTCAAGTTGTGTCTCTTTGTAGTTGTCATTTTTTAATAGTTGTTGTCCTTTCTTTTGTTTTGCTTTGCTTCTACCTTTGACTAGTGTTTTTGTACCTCTTTGTCATTTTTTTGCATCTCTTTTTAGTAATTTCTTACCATTTATTTGTGGTCATCTTGAGTGTCTTCCTGCCTGGTACGATGTCTCGTTGAGTGACATTTTGTAGATAAATGCCAGGTGACATCCTGACACTTTGAGCCCCTGGGTATGTGCCTGGTAGTCTCACTCAAAATCCATATGTTCCATAGTGGACATTTTCATATTTACTACTTTTTGCACTTTGGTTTTGTTTTATATATAAAAAATGAACTAACATAACTTATTAAATATGTATGTTTTGGCGAATTCTAAAGATAAAGTCTGGAATTAGAATGGGATCGATTTTAATTTAAGATCACATACCTTGTAGCCCTTAATGCTTTCTTGGGATTGTAGAAAATCCTGTTTGTGCCTGTCAAAAACGTTTACCCATTTTTTAAAGTGTGCATAGCAATAAATTACAGTATTTCCATTGAGAACCTGAAGTCAGAAGAATCTTAAAGGTCCCATGACATGCGTTTCCGGTTATTACCTGTCCCCTTGTGTGTTATGTAGCTTTTTCTGCATGTAAACGGTCTGCAGAGTCAAAAACCCTCAAAGTACACCCTGTAGCGAGTAAAACTCTAACACAGAAAATACCTGTCTATGCTGCCCCAGAACGCCTCGTTGGAGATTTCTCTTTTTTTTCCTGGGTACAGTGACGTGATCTGGGTACAGTGACGTGACCATACCCAATTGGTCCAAATGGATCAATCCGCGGAGCCGTTACGTTAAGTCCGGATTGGTCCAAATGGACCAATCCCGGACTTCCTTACACACACACAATCTTTTCTCAGCTGCAGCTCCGCGGATTTCTCAGCCTGGGACGGCGGGACGCGGCGAGACTGTGAGTCTGTGTGTGAGCACACACACAGACTCACAGCCAGGCTGCGGGTGTGTGAGCACACACACACAGACTCACAGCAAGGCTGCGGGTGTGTGAGCACACACACACAGACTCACAGCCAGGCTGCGGGTGTGTGTGTGTGCTCGGGCTGGTTTAGGGCTGGGTTTCGCTGTGTCTCGCCGACCAGGAAACCACACCAGTAGCCACGCCAGCTCACACTGTCCGCTCCTTGCAGCAGCGAGCCTCGCAACGTCCTGCCAACACGGCACCCAGACCCCACGCAGCATTCTCTTCTGTTTGTTATTACTGGTGTCATTTTCTGGTTGCTAACAAATGTCATTGTAACACATACATAATAATGTAATACACATACTATACAGAGATGCTGTATGAGAAACCAATGTAAGTTTGGAAAATTGCACAATGTAAATCTATTCTAGTAGACCTAACCAATAGAATTATGATCAGTAGAAATGGCCATGTCATGGGACCTTTAAAATATTAGTATGAGCACAACCACATCACCACAGCCACTTATCTGTATGGAAGGTGGATTGCACCAAAGTTGGAGAAGGGGACAACGATAGATAGAAAATAATATGGTGAATTCCACAAAGGAAGGATCACTTGTGGCTGGGATAATTTGATTTAATGAATGTTGCAGTGCAGCAGTACGGAGCCCCTACAGGTTCATATACAAAAATATATACTTTGTCGTTCGCACGAAAAAGTAAATGTTTACACAGAGAAAGTATCTCATTTTTTCATGAACCTTAGCCAAAGTTAAACAGACTTGAAGGAAGGCAAACAAAAGTATTTGCACACATGTTTGACCTAGCCCCTGAGGACATCCATCTTATAGAAAATACTTTTCTCTTTGTCCTGTTAACCTATTGTGATTTGGGTGTGGTCTCCTTTCATTAATTCCCTCTCACTCTCTATACATCACTGCCTCCCTCAGCAGCCCAGGGATCCCCGTCTACCTGCCATACCTCCACCATGACTTCCTTCCTTCTTCCCCAACCGGGAGGCATCGACCTCAGCCTGCCGACATGTGGAGAGATTCGATGCAGCGACCACGGTTCCTGTCTGAGTGAACCGGGGGGCGGCACCGGGTTCGTGTGCAGCTGCGACCTGGGCTACCAGGGCGAGGCCTGCGAGGACACGGTCAACGGGGCGCTGAGCCTCCCGCTGACCCTCAGCGTGCTGGCCGTCATCTTCGGGGTGCTCATGGTGGCTTTCTTCGTTGCCAAGATAAGCCAGAAGCAGAAGAAGAGGAACAGGTACTGAAATATGTTGTTCTTAAGGGACAATGTTAACCTTTTGGTAAAAAATGTTTGATAAGAATTATTTTACCTTAAAAAAGTAGCTTGAGTCGGGGTGTTGTTCGCCTAGCTTAGCATAAAGACTGCAAGCAGAGGCACAGCTAGCCTGGCTTTGAAGTAAACAACAACTTCTGAAGCTCTTCCCTAACACCTCCTTTCTGCTTCTTATATGTTAAACTGAAGTTGAAATTATGTTTTGCTAAAAATAAATAGATGCGACTTCTTGCCAAGGCACCTGCCGCTGCTGAACGGAAGTTGCCACTAGATGCCGGTGTTGTGTCAAATTATGCACCCCCATCATGAAATGCCCCCCTTGTCACGGGAACGCGCATTTCTAAATGACACGTTTATATATACAGTCTATGGTTTACACCTTAAAACGATGTTTAAAACGAAAAGTAAACGTTCAGGGTTTTTATTAATGGTAATTTTCAGACTGTGAGTTGTTTAGTGGTAGCTTGATATAGTCTTGATTCTTGTGGTTAAACTTTTCGCTCCGTATAGTAGTAGTGGTGTCGAAATTCATTCGAAATTCATTCGTCACTTCCTTTTCAATTTTCTTTTTTTTTAATCTTTTTTTTTTTCAATTATTATTGTTACGTCATGTCTGTATACACGTCCTTTAAAATGTATTGTTTAATTTTACATATTTGTCATATAATAATCAAAATATATGTTTACAAATGTTACATAGTCTTTGTCAGCATATTTTTGCCACGTTTGCACCCCTTGCTACTGTATCTTACATAATAAAAGTGTCACATTCATGAAACTTGCTCCATTCATTGGTACTAGTCCTACAACTATTTTATGACAGGCCTGGTTTATCATCCGAGTCAGAAATAAAACAAATAGTCCTGCAATTGTCCAACACATTTACATACACACAGTAATTAATAATACATGTTGAATGAAATAAAGTGACATATTATCCATACTAAAATTGTGTACATTATCACACATAAAATAAACATTCATTTTGAAGATTAGAGTCCAGTGACATGGTAAGCAATCAAAGTCAGTGTGAACAACATGTCATATTCATCTTTAACCCTTGTGTTGTGTTCGAAAGCTGTTACCGTTCATGGTGTTCGCGGGTCAATTTTGACCCATGATTTATCTCCATCTCCAAAACACTCCAAAATAATGACCAAACAATCCTGTTGTAATTTATTCCATAGATTCTTAAGAATGTCAGTCTTGCCCAATGTTTGATAGGCAGGTTTTGTCCCCACTGTGTAAGTACACTGAAAAGCAGGATATTGTGTTGCATGTGTCGCAATTTAGCAAAAATGATTGATCAGAAACAAAGCAGCTTTTCAAAACACCCGAAGTGAATTTGTTGTATGTGCTGTGTGTTTACTTTACATCATAAGCAAGACTTACTCATTTTGGTTTTTTTGTCTAATAGGAAACAACAGGCAGCAAAACAAGGCTACAACATCGCTGTGTAATTTGGATGAATCTCCATTATCTCCGAGGTAAGTGTTCAGAAGGAAATATTCAGTATTTGTGTGCGATTACCAAATTGTAGTAGAGGATTTAAGTCTACTAAAGTATCTTCCTTTAATTTCAATATCATTTTTTTAAACTGACTTCATATTTGCTGCCTTTTATTTGCAATTTGTTGGTTATCTTAATGTACCCACGTCAAGCAAAAATGCTCTGTAGTGCTGCTATTGGTCAAAACACCACAGGGTACCTTAACCTCACACCATTTGTGTCTAAATGTGTTTTTTTTTTTTACATTGAATGAGACTGAAAAGAAAAAACAGGATAAATGATCACAACAATAATAACTCTGCTGTTCTTATCCAGGTCAAACATGGCATTGTGGCCAGTGATACGCTTGAGCTTCCACCAGCATTCTTCTGCAGCACGCTTACAGCGCAATTTGTTGAATTTAGTAAAAAAAGGACAGATCAGATCCACCATTCTTTCTTGATGACTGGTGGCCCCTCTTCTACGACTGATGCTGCAACATCAAAGAAACCCAAATACTGAAATATTGAACTGAACTTTAAAAGGATTGACAGAGACACAACTTCACTGCTTTGTTTCCCGTGTATCATTTGACGACGACAGGCAAGTCAATCATGTCAAAAAGCCAGCGTGTATCAAAGAGCTTTCAAGCTGTTCATTTAGAAAGGCAACAGGAGACTGACTAACAGTATGTTTACAGGTATGTATTTGGCGCCAAACTGGATTTGGGCCATTAAAAATGTTCCTTGCAAACACAGCAGCCACCTTTTTAAACTGTTTTCTATATCTCTGAGAATTAGGTTGACACTACTATTATTTTCTTACAAGCACAATACAATGTTTGAGATGTCCTTGCTAGGGCCCTGCATTCATCACCAGCTTTGTAGGTTTGTTTGAATATTTATAGAATTTTGATGAGATACTGTGGCTCACTAGTGCTCAAGAACAATGATTAAACATAATACAAAATCCTAACCATTAATCACAACATTACATGCAACCATTTTGGTGTAATAGTAGTTTTCACACACTGATTGCATTTTTCACATTGCAAGAAATGAACAGACTAAATGATCGTGTCTTTGGCAGTTTAAATAGAAATGTCACAATCTGCTTACCACACATTTGTACTTCCCTAATCACATTTCATATAGCTTATTTCCATTTCCTATTGTGTCCTCTAACACTGGCTACATCAGGTAAAATAATGCAAATCAGTTGCTCTCTGACGCAGCAGTTGCTTCTTTTTAAATGCAGAGAAAGCTGAGCCCAACAGTAGTGATTCTTGCTGGCCTGTTTTTGTACTATCTGCTAAAAGGAGTGACTTTTTACTGGTATTAAAAACAAAAATGCTTTCCTCAGCAATCAATTTCACACAGGGTAAGACGGGGATATTAACCCGATTGGATTTGTCGTTTATTTTAGTCACTCTGAGTAAGATAGCCAGTGTTAAGAGCTTTTTATGCTGTATTGTCTATTTTTTTCCTACACTGCTGATTGAATTAATGTTTTATATGCTTTTTGTAGTTCTTGACAGCCTATAGCATCAACAATACCCAACACTTTATGATATTGTCTATCCCTCTGTTTTTGTGTTGCTGGATTACACAACAATTCCATGTAGTCAGACATGTTTCAACAAGCTGATATGCTCATAGAAGGTGATTATGTAATCATGTGTGCCCCTGTGTGTGTACAAAACTGGCTGAAAAGTATGTAATTCTTCTCTGTCAGAAGTTATTGGTCAGAACGACAAAGGTAAACTCTTTTGATATATCTATTTGAAATATTTATGCCTCATTTATTTAAGAGATGGAAACATTTTAAAATATTTGCACAACAAATCTGCAGTAAACCACCAAAACTAAGGATTTTATTGCTGATTTTCCACTCTACTAAACACAAAAGCTGGAGAAAAAGTGCCTTTTAAGTGTACTGATCAAGAGGAGTCCTTTTGAAAGGTGAATATACTATGCCAATAACCTGAAACTGAAACTTGTGCGCACACCTCCTCAGATCCTGTTTTACTTCATTTTAAAATTCTTCTCTTGTCATAAATGTTTGACACTGACAGTTTAAAATAAAAGCCTGATATATCTTGTCTTTTCACTTGTATTATTCTGTAATAATAGTTTGTTGTGTTTATTTTGTGTTGCTTTTATTAATATCACTACTGCTGATATGTGCAGAATATGTATGTGCAACTGATATTTACTTAGTTTGTATGTTACATTACATTTCGTTTAGCTGACGCTTTTATCCAAAGCGACTTACAATAAGTGCATTTGACCAAGAAGAATACTAACTTGAAGAAAACAGAATCATATAAGTACATCAGGTTTCATAGAGCCAAACCATTTCAAGTGATACTCAACAGGCTTTAGATAAGCCAGTCCTTTGTTAGTATATAAGTGCTTTGTTAGTATGTAAGTGCTTAGTTAGTATCTAAGTGCGGGGTTTTTTTTTTCATTTTATTGCTCGAAGTGGAGTCGAAAGAGATGAGTTGTCAGTCTGCACCGGAAGATGTGTAAGCTTTCTGCTGTCCTGATGTCATATAATGGGGATCATATTGGCTCTGTAGCTATGCAAGCTGATCTGTGGTTAACTGATTTATGACTCAGTACCCCTAATTAACTATTTCACTGGCATGTATATCATATCTTTACTGCACATACACTTTTTGTTCTGTATGTATTTTGCTGTATGTTCACCAACTTTCAAATAAAATGTACAAAAACTCACAACATATCAATGTTTTATTTAAAATATCAAAGATTTGTTAAAAGGGTCCCTTTTCTGATAATTTTCCATTCATATTTGTATTTTGTGCCTCTACTATGACATGTTTCCATGCTTTAATGTTCAAAAAGCTCTTTATTTTTCTCATACTGCCTGTGCTGCAGCACCTCTTTTCACCCTCTGTCTGAAACCAGAGCCCAGTCTGATCTGATTGGTTAGCTGGCTGGCTCTGTTGTGATTGGTCAACTGCTTAGAGAGGTCCCACCCCTTAACATATCACGTGTAATGTGTTGGAGTGCTATCCAATACAAGCGTGAGTGTGACGTCATTATGTTACAGAAGTAAACAAAGTCGACCTGTTTTTGACTTAACCCTGGCCAATTAAATCTAATTAAATCAAACGACACTTCTTATTTCTGAAGTTAACACGACATTTCATACAGATTCTTGCAGGACTGAATTTGAACTTATTGTAATTATAATTGATCACTTTGGATAAAGTGGTCAAATGAAGAGGAAAAGTTATAATCTTGCTAGGAAGTTAAAGATACAACTATTTTATTATGACAAATGATGTGCAGCTGTGAGACAATAGCTAGTAGTTTATTTCAACACTTTGTTTCAGCTTGACAGACTGTAAGTATCTTTGAAATCCTTACGTAACTTTTAGGGTTTCAATGTGTTTTACCACTGACTACAGACAGCAGCCAGTCTGTTTGTACATCAAAACATGCACCGCTGCCTCTCTGCAGTCTTTCTGGGATCTTGTAACATGATTGTATCAGCCTCAGTGTTTACTAAACTTAACTGGACCAGGAAGGACTGATCTGTTATCATGCACTTCAGTCTTTGTTATCAGATATAATATGTGTCTGTGATGTGAAGGAACAGGAAGGATCTGCCACGAGGGTGACACTATGTCAACACATGTGTTCATTTTAATGAGAAAACTTTGCATGTTTGTTTTTCAGGAGGGGCAACCTACAGTAGCATTTTAAGTTGGTGCTGTATTATTAAAGGGGAACTGATTACATGCACAAGGTTAGGTTTAATATCCTGTGATGTCTGTGAAAATAGTCATGTTATCTGTGACTGTGGAGGAGCTTTCTGAAGTCTTATACAATTTTAAAAAACAAACAAAAAATAATCGAAGGTCACTCAATTGTTCCTTTCAGAATACTTCTTAGCAATTGTTTTTGAGCAAGTAGCCTACTTACCTACTTTGGCTATAGGTAAGGTTTGTTTTTAACCTATAGCGGCCCCTACTGGACGGTTAAGGGGAATGAGGAGGTAGCATTCTATGACAACGTAAAGCAGTCAAACAAAGGTTTTTCAAAGATCCTCAATCACAACTACAGGAAGGTCCTTAAGCTTACGAGGTTATATGTGCAACAAAGAAATAGCCTGAGGTCACCTTGATGATGATACTGGAGGTATTTTGGCTTTGTTTTAGAGAGTGCAACCTTTGTGCCTGCGTTACGATGTGACATGTGCCATTTAAGTTTGAGTGTAATGTGAAGCTGGATTTGGTTACAAAATGGTAAATATGGGAATGAGCATTGTGAAGCTGGACCCATACTAGAAAGTTAAGTCAGGATCATTAAATTCCCGTATTTGAGTCTCCTTCATGGAGGTTTAAAGCTATTATAAAACTTTAAAAAAAAAACCTCTTCAGCATCTCAGGAGAATGAGGCTATAAATTCAAACTGATGCCATTTGTCACACCCAAACACCATCTCTCCTCACCCCAGCTATACTCCGATTGTCAATTTATGAGTCACGGCATTCTTTGCAATTTTATGGACACTAATATGAAACACAACACAAATATTTTGTGTTGGTCTGCTGTAGGTCTGCTTTATGGCACTGTCAGTGACTTGTCCCAGTGTGTGAGCCTCAGACAGAATACTGCTAAACTTTGCATTAAAAAAAGTGACTTACTCTATATCTAACTGGGGCATTCAACAGGTCCAGCTGGGAGTCTGCATCATGATTACTTGGAGGCCATTTTAACAACAAAAGACTGAACGGCCAGGAGATATAGAGAGGCAATTGTTCACTACAGCGTCGCCTTGTGCAAATCCAGTTTAAACAAGAAATGCTGTTAGACAAGATGTTGAAAGAAACAAACCTCTCCGACCGGTCAGGAAACATTCTATCTGTACGTATGAAGAAAAGAAAGTATCTGTGTAAAATGTAGCCTTTCTGAATGTGTGTTTGAATTTGGCCACATGTAATAGAAATTGCAGGCCAAACTATGACAACAAATGTAACCTCACCTTTATAACCACAGTTATTCCCCTTATATATTTTTTAAAAACGTCTTTGTTTTCTCCACATGCAATCTGAACACTTGTAAAGTAACAATAAGTTGATACTCAGTCATCTGTTATTAGGAAACATTGCACATTTAATAAACAACACTTGTATCACAGAGCAATGAGAACAATATTGCTCCCCTTTCTTTTTCAACAGGTGGCCTGTTGTCCTACAAGGTTGGCCATAATCTTAAGGTGCATAAGAATACAGTATTTACATAAAAACATTAGGGGGAAAAATTGGCAATGTAGACAGAAAAAAACAGAATTCTTCACCTTTTACTTTCCTTCTAATATCCACCACATCTCCACCGGCACTGCTCTGTTTATAGCACACTCCAGACAGAGTATCATGATGTAAGTATAAATCATAACCCAGCTATTATGGGTCTCATTGCTAGCCCTGGCTCACTCTCACATCATTTAACAATATTATAGATGTTTGCCTTCAAGTAGCCCATTACTGTCCTAATGATGTGGCTAACTCAATGTATAGACTACACCTAATGAGTTTACAGTGATTTCATAAAGTGTTAATCTCTTGGCACCACTGACATATTCTTTTATGGCCTAAAATAACTGTTGGTATAATGCCTTATGTAACAATACTCCATAATATTAAAAACTCTACTTGTAATATAAAGTTTACCATCTTCCTAGAAAGTTTCCCACTCTCAGTCCTTTATTTAATGTCCATTTTACGTCGTGTTCCTCTCCTGTAGTGTTTTCTTCTCATAGGTCTGCCTCATAAGGCCTGCCGCCGTATGAGGTGTTCGCTGACCGGGCTGCGGGGCTCTTGGCCCGGGGGAAGGACACATCTTCATCCAGGGAGTCTTTCGAGTACGGGACGCTGCTGGCCTCGCTCCGGGCCCGGTCCAGGCTCGGCACTTCGACTCTTCTCGCCGGCTGTCTCCTGCTGGCGAAGCGGGCTCCGGTGACCTGCTCCACCGGCTTCTCCCCTCGGTTCTTCCCTCCGCAGCACCGGCAGATCCCGATGAACATAACGAAGCCCCCCAGGATTTCAAAGATCCCGCCTATGTAGCCCAGGATGATGCAGTAGCCAACGCGCACATCTATGGTAGGGGACACCGTTGACACTTCTTTTAGGATGTGGGTGTACCAGGCGATGGGTATGATGGTCATGACCCCGGAGAGGAAGATCAGGATTCCGCCCAGGCCAGCCAGCAACCAGTTAGGCCTGTCTGTCCAGCAGCGCACCCCAGGGATGGCCACTGCCAGCCCGATTAGAGTCACGATGAGGGAGGCCACCATTAAACCCTGGGCCACCTCGATGACCTGGTTCCCGAAATATTCGATGTCCTGCAGAGTGCAGTCCGCCCTCGTCTCGACTGTGGTGGCCCTGCAGATCTCCCAGATGCCCTGCTGGATGAAAACATCAGGCGGCTCTGAGGGAAGCGAGTTAAGGGTCCTCCAGTTTGGGGCCACTGTGGCGGTCAGGTTTAGGATCCATCCGCAGGGAGCCATGACCATCCCGAAGATCAAGATGCCCGGGGTGCGCAGGGATGTGCGCATCCACTCCTGCGTTCTCTGCGACGGCATGGTTGTTGGTGATGTGTGTGTTCTTGCTGCCCAACTCAGTGTAGTAACTTACACAGGAGAGACTGAGTTTTGACAGTTCCAACAGCTGCTATTTAAAAACAAGTCTGACTGAAACCTGGCAGTGGGCGGGGCTTCAGGCTTACCTGTCTGCTGCCTCGAGTCACCGAATAGGACAGGTGTGGCTGGCCAGCTTCTCATCTGCACCTGCAACTGCAAGGAAGGGGAGAGGGGAGTTTCGACGAAGCTTTTATCATGATGCAAATGTGTGTGATAAGAGAAGATAAAGAACAGGAAACATATTCAGATCTCTTTCCAGGAGACAGTTACAAAAAAAATACAACTTCTATTTTTATACCCCTTTTTTAAATCACCTAAATGTAGTTTTGTCCTAAATGTTTTTATACTGTATTTAAAAATGTAGTCCTTAATTATTATTTAAAACACTTATTTAATAATGATGTGATCAATAAAATGTGTCTGCATATAGGTATACTTTCGCATTAACACATTTAATATGCATTAATTTAAGAAAGAGGAGACTGTAAGAAATATAATTACAAGAAACATTTAAGCACTTAAATGTTTGTTTGCGTGTGTATATTACGTTATTTACCTTTTATTATTAGAGGGGCCTCAGCTCTCCACAGGCTGCTCATTTTGACTCATCATCTTCATTACAAAATTCTCCTTTTTTGGTCCAAGCATGTCATAATACTCAGAGATTACGATGGTTTTGGTTTGGAAAATGCCCATATGGCTGGTAGAAATTCAGTTCAGCAGGAATCCTCTGCAACCAACTGTTCAAATACCTTTTCGGCGTCTTTGAGTTTGTGAACTCCTCCTCTCTGCTTCTATATCTATCTGCACATCTGTTAGTTTCATGGTAACACTTTGTTTATCTCACCTTTCTCTGACTTTCTGAATAGGCCTAAAACCCAAAACATGAACAGAGTCATTGGGCAAACTCCCGGAAAGCAGCAGGTTGAGAGTGTGACTATCCCACAGCCATCAACCTGATCAACCCCACATAGAAAGTGATTTAGCTTCTAAAAGAACCAAACAACCCGAAAACAGTTTGTGATACTCCCACATAATACATTGTTTGAATTGACCACTTCTGAAATTCTAGTGTCTATTGGATCTTTACCCCAATGTGACCCCATTTCCCCAAATAAGCCCTCTAATATATATTAGAGTTTACTATATTTTATTTCTTTTAAAAAGACTGACACCATGAAGAAATGGAAGACATGAGCACTCTGGAAACTGCACTTTGGTTATTAGGGACTTCCGTACCAGCAAAGTTGTGTTTGTGTTGATGCAATTTCCCACAGTGAACCATACAAATTCAAACTCTCCAGTCACATCATGCTGAGGGCGTTGTTTTTTTATGTTTTTGTTCTGAGAGTTGTTTTTCAGGCCTGGCTCAAGCTTTGGCACAGAGAGCAGTTGAAGATGGTATGTGAGGTATGTCAACCTACCGGAACTTTGCATACTCTTCCTCTGATACCACAGTCCTGTTTTATCACTTCTACATGCTGAATCACTGATGTCATGTTACTTTACTTGGGGGTATTACAAAACACAGAGGATTGTCAAACACTGTTTAATTGCATATCTAATTGACCTTTTGATGCTATGGCCGATCTATTTCACTTAAAATCCTGTGGTAGCTTCTGGCTTCAACCCAAACACTATCACTAATCGGGCTTTCTGTTTGGCACTGTTTTTCCTTTAAAAAGATGTCACATTCTTATATTTCGTCACCTCTCATATTAATTAAATCTACTGTATTTCTTATGTTGTTCTTGTTTTCTGTTTAATTAGTTTGATGTTGAAGCTTGTGTAAAGGACTTTGAACTGCCTTTGTGTCTGAAATGTTGTAACTTAACTGAACTTAGTTGAAACAATTCTTAAAAAGCTATTTTCAAAGATGTTCAAGTTCTTCTAAGAAGCGGAACTTATCTTTATTTTCATTTTAAATAATGTATCTGTAAAATAGAACTACATGTTTTTACAGTTTGCTTTCAACTTTTCTCCAGGTTTTTATTTCTTAATGTCACAATGACACATCTTTTTTTCATTTCACAATTATTTGCAAACGGCATTCACAAGTGGTGAATCATACGTGCTGTCTGTCATCCATACTGATGCAGTGCAGACGATTCCTTGTAACTCAAATCTAAATGTTTTACTTGACCATTTTTGTAGATATAGTGTCACCAAAATAGTAAAGATTGATTTACTTTAATAGATCAAATCTGTTTAATGTTGTTTTTAAGGGTCTGAGTTATTAGTCCCAGCATCTTTATAGCAAGAAGGTCCTTGGCTCAAATCAAAGCTACGTGTCTGGATTTTTCCTCATGTTTTTGTAGGTTTTCCTCTTGGTGCTCAGGTTTCTTTCTGCAATTCAGCTCAATAAGGCTACACATTATGGTACAACATTGTATGAGGACATTACCCTTAAATATTTGAATAAAGATGTGTAACTTGGGTTAAGGTGGAACAATGCAAAAAAAAAAACAGTGACAACATGGCAGAGTGTAATAGATCACCTGTCAATCAATCAAATTCAAATTCCTTTAAGCTAATTTTACCCTCTGCTTTTTTCAAATGCACACATAAGAAAACAACTATTAAAACCAGCACAATTATATATATTTTTTCGAAATCTGTGGTAACATATTTACCAAGCTTATTTTGCATAATGTATAAGTCTGCTGTGTAATGTGTAGGCCTAAGTGTGTTTTAAAAAATGCCCGTGATCACATCTACAGTGCCTTTTTTTGTCTAAATTGATACATACTGTAATCAACAATTTGAGCAATATATTGTTATTTTGTATGTTAAAGTGTTTGCTGTGTTAACAGAAGAACTGCTGCAGCTCCTCTATGCCATGATCATATACTGTATTTAAATTAGTACCACAATTCTCCACTAGATGGTTGTGTTGAGTTTCTACAAACCATCTGACATGACTAAAGTCCCCCTGCATTTTACTAGGCTAAACCCTTTATATATACAGTCTATGGGCTAAACTAACACCCCATTATGTTGTAGTAACCCATCTGCCAAGTATGCCATGTTTCCTAAACAAAATGAAAGGTTATTAGTTTTTGTTAAAAATGCCAAGCATGCCATGTTTCCTAAACAACATGAAAGGTTATTAGTTTTTGTTAAAAATGCCAAGCATGCCATGTTTCCTAAACAAAATGAAAGGTTATTAGTTTTTGTTAAAAAAGAAAGAAAACCAGACAAACAAAATAATATGAGTTCCATCTGACAGATGGAGCCATAAACACAACTCAAATGAAAACCAATATAAGAGCAAATGTATTATAAATTAATAGGTTAGAATGAATATGTTTAGTTTTAGTAACATTTAAGCCTGAGATCGCATGATGTAGTATTGTTAGATGTGCCAAGAGCAAGGACTGTCTTAGGTAAGACAGCTTTTATGTGCGCAGCTCCACTTGCTTGGAACAATCTTCAGCAAGAATTGAAACTGAGCAATCTCATTCCTCTGCATGTTTTTAAAGCTAGGCTAAATGAAATGCTCGTTGATACTATGGGTACTTGTAAATGTCTATAGCTATGTAAATGTATCCTGTAAATATAATGTATGATGTCCTTTATTGTTTTATGTTTCATGTGGAACCTATATGCTGCAGGTCTCCCTTGAAAAAGAGATCTATGATCTCAATGGGACCAATCTGGTTAAATAAAGGTTTGAAATGAAATGAAATGAAAGCCCATAGGCTATCTATTCTTTTCATTGGGGCCTTTACATTTGAAAAAACATGCAAATTGCCTAACTTTTAGCTACATCCCATCTAAGTATACAAACCCCCAGATTAAAAAAGCATATACATTTTGTATTATTCACATACAACACATAAAGGCCAAAATGTAATCTACATTTGTGTAGACGGTTAAGTAACTACATTCTTTATAATGTAATTTTGTTACCAATTTAGTTGTAGGCCTACTGATATTTTAGTAAAGCTTTATTCAATAGTTTTGGATAAACCGCCTAGTAAATGTAATCCCAGTAAACCCAAGCGGAAGTTGGACTTTCCTGGGCAGGAAATTGTCATCAGTGTTTTTGTTGCTAGTGGGTACTGTTGTGTTGTGAAAATGGCGACGCCTCGTCGCTCCTCTCAGCAGCAGCAGCCGAACTCCCCGCTTTCCTCCCCGCCCCGCGGCTCCTCTCGCCCCGCAACCCCTCCTGGCTGTCCGGCTGCACCCACCGACGATGCCACCTCGCTTTCGCGCAGAGCCGCGTTGGACAACCAGGCTGACGGGGAGGCAGCCCCTTCATCTCCCACCGCCTCCCCAGCTCTGGCCCTCTCCGCCAGCAGCAGCAGCAGCACTAGCAGCAGCGCTAGCTCCCCGACAACCACCGAGGGCAGCGGGTCCAGCCCCGGCTCTACGCCCGACTCGGGCAGCGGTGACGCGGCCAGCAGCAGCAGCAGCGGCGGTGGTTCATACGGCGCTTTCAGGGACCTTTTTGAAGCCTGTCGTAACGGGGATGTGTCTAGGGTGAAGAAACTCGTGGATACACTGAATGTTAACGCAAAAGACATGGCAGGACGCAAATCTACACCCCTACATTTCGCTGCAGGTAAACGTAACGGAAATCACTGTTTAGACAAACTGAAGTCTTACTCTGACTGTTTGTGGAGCTGGGAGGATGCTTAGGGCGTGGGAGCGACCAGAAAGTAGCTAATAAACAATACACTACTAGTTGTAGCCTATGTTTTACACAACAGTTTTCAGGATGGCATCACTTAACAGAAATCAACAGAAAGATATGAAATGCATCAATAAATAAAAATAACATTTTAAGATTCTAAAACATTTATTGTAACACATGATAATTACCCTTTGTATTTATGTTGTCAAAAACGAATCCCCCATCTCTTTCTGTATTAAAACTTGGTAGGCTACCCCTATAATAAATACATTAATAGTGCTAAAGTAGCTTGGGCTTCTAGATATAAATATTTCCAGCATCCTTTATCTCAGTTATACTAGAATTGCCAATTATAAAGTTTAATAATTATTCAACATCTATTGATTTGATTACAATTAGTTGGTTCATGGCATGGTTAATTTAAAAATCAATTCTGGATTGAGTACCTAAAGGTGTGGATTTCAGGGTCTAAAGGTGCTGGGCAAGTTAAGTGTGTATAACATTATGGAGTTTTTAAAAAGGTCAACTGATTACATGAATGTAAACATGCAAAGGCACGATAATATGTGACATATATTCATGTCAAACTTGCACAAATAAACACACTTTTCTTTAAAAAAGATAACAATAATGTTACAGTTGATACAAAAAGTCCTTTTGCTTATATCAATGAATATGATTTCTCCAAAATGTAACAATTTCAAAAATAAATGACACACAATAACTCTGTAAAACTGGTATTTTGCGTGATTATTCAACAAAAGCTTGAAACAACTTTTACTTGGTGTGTGGGATTACTGTCCATCCATAGAAATATCTAGCTTCTTCTGGAAGTTGTGAATCAATTAGAAGATAAGCATCTTGATTCTTACATAAATCGATATTTTTTCCCCAGCCTTAACAAAAGGACAGGCGGTGCAACACACATTATGTGTGGGCAGAGCAATTTCATTAAGGGCCCTGTAACTATTTTTGTTCCTTTTTTAGAAAACTCACTTCGCATTGGTAGAAGTAAGACTATTTGGAATGAAATGTACCAAATAATAAACCTTAAATCGTGTTGCTGGATAGCTCAGTAGTTAGAGCTGGACACCCATAGAGTTGAACCTGTTAAGTAAGCAGGTTCAACTCCTGAGCTCACCGAACATGTCAGGCAATATTATCCCCTCTATCTCCCCCTTCCAACTCTGCATCTCCAATAAAGGCACTCTCTGGCTCAAAAACATATATAAAAAAAAAGGAAAAATACATCGGGGAAGGGCTGAAATGTCAGTTTGTGTGTTAAACTTTGCATCGGCACAGTAATTTGGCAGGTGCTTCATGGGTTAAGAGATGCAGGACCAAACGAAAGGTATTCTACACTCTTGTTTTTGCCACAAGCAAGAAGACATAGAAAAGACTAAAGATAAAATATAATTTTTTTCATTTGAATCTAAAACGTACTTGTTTATGTTCCACGGCTAATATGAAAGGTGCTCATCTTGACTTAAGCGTTTCAGCTCCAGGGTGGACTGTTTTCAATTCTTTCATCTGTGCAGGCAAAAAGATAAAAGCAGAATAACTCGCACAGCTGCTTCAGATCTCAGGCCTTCCTAATCCTCAGCAGCTTGAACAGTGAGCAGAACTCTGGAGTCCCGTGACACGTCTGTAGTGAAGACATAACAAGCTTCAGCTGAGAGCCGCTTTCCCAAACAGCTGCCACGTGGATGCCTTGCATGACAAATAAACAAAATGTATAAAAATTAAAAAAAAGCCCAGAAGACAATTGAGAGTCTAGTATCAATTATTAAAATGATACGAGAATACAATTGAAAACAGACACAGCAGTGTTTTGTTTCCGCTGTGTTGCTCCTAGATGACTGCTTCGAGTTTGAGAATATCTGGGATCCTCTCTTCTTGCAACGCTGCAGATTGGATTCAACCCTACATAAATAATCGATATGCAATATGAGTTTTTTCTGGGCAAGACGGATCAATTGCCTAACACCTACTTCCCTCTTCCCTATCTTTTCTCTCTCCTCTCTCGTCTCTCTCTGATCTTTTCTCAGGTTTTGGGCGGAGGGATGTGGTCGACCACCTGCTTCAGATGGGCGCCAATGTGCACGCTCGGGACGATGGGGGTCTGATCCCGCTTCACAACGCCTGCTCATTCGGCCATTCTGAGGTGAGACTTTACACAGAAATGTCAACAGTACTCCCCCCTTATCTCAGATGAAAATACGGAAAGAAAACATCATCAGGCAAACATTCTTTTACCCCAAATTAGATTAGATTACTTTATTGTCATTACATAATGCAAGCAGAGTTTAACGACATTAAGAAGGTCTAACCAGATTGCAAATAGTCAGCAGTCTGTACAAAAATAAATGCACTATACAAATATACATATAGATGTAAAATGCATAAATAAAAATAAATGCACCCAAATATTTTAGATATTACATCTTTTAAGGAACTTAGAAAGATAGTCTGTTTATAAATCATAATCATGGGAGAGGAAACCTTTTAGATTTGACTTTAAAGGGGACCTATCATGCAAAATGCACTTTTTGATGTCTTTTATACATAAACATGTGTCCCCGGTGTGTCAGGGAACTCACGCAGCGTCAGAAACTGTTTGGTATTTTGAGCAAAACACTTCAATTAAATGTTTTTTATATATTTTTATATATCTGAGACCTATGCTATTGCCTAAAAATAGCATGATAGGTGCACTTTAAAATGTTTTTTTCCCTCATCTGACTATCCAAGCTTTATATATTTGTCCCTCCACAGCATTGAATTATGGAAAAATGGAAGATGTAACATTTCTTATCAAAGTCAACTTTATTGTCAATCTTTCAGTTTGTGTACAGACAGAGAGATCGAAATACCGTTTCCCACAATCCCGAATACAAAAATACAACTATGTACACAAATATGTACAAAATATGATCAACAGACACATTTATACATATACACACACATTAAGATAAAAACACAACCATCAATATATACAAAATAACAGTCACTTCAATATCATTTTATGTGTAATTACTTATTTGTTCTTCATTCAGATAGATTTTTACCCTTACATTTCCTACACCTTGATTATGCTAGTGCTGTTTTATAAAAACTCTTTAATCTGGGAAAGCAAGCATGCTGAAGATGCACACATCCATGTGAGTGCAGTCTGAGGGAGTGTGACCCCCCATGAGGGCACACAGAGGTGGAAACCACTCTTCCATTATCCTTCTAGGAACAAAGGACAGTTTATACTTTCATAGAATGTAATTCATTGCTGGCGATAAAAAGATCTAAGGGCACAACATTCTGTGAAGTGGTAAAATCTGAAATGGTTGTAGGAGTAAACTGCTATCACTATTTTTATGAGAGCAGAAGATTATTCTAAACTATGATGTGCACAGTCAGCCTTGAAAATGACTTTGAGAAAATATGAACATTCACTGTCATTGCTGCTTTGATATTCTGCCGACGCATGGTGATGCTTTTGAATATGTGCTAATGATTTTTGCCCTCATGGCCATTACCCACGGTGATCAGTGTGATGTTTACAGTTTGGATAGTTTCAGAGGCTTTTAGAGCGTTCTTTGAGAGCACTTTACAACCTTGTCAGCTGTGCTAATGCAGCTGTGTGATGAGAGTCAACGCTGTCCAAATGAAAGCATTCGCACAGCAAATACACATTTGCTCGAGTTGTTGAATCTTTTATAAAATGAAGATTAAACCCTTCAAGTGAGAAAAAAAGCAGTGCCTGAAGAAACAAGTATCTGGCCATCTTATTACACAAGTAAGAGCAAGATGTATTCTGAGTTTAACAGCCGCCTTGGTGTTAAATCAGAGCAGAAACTGAACCCCGATCAGTTTTGAATACAAGTTGAAACTACACACTTGTATTCGTGTTGGTGAGGAACCATGTAAATAGATGATAACTCATTTTGAAAGGTAACTGTAACATGCCCCATACCCAACGCTCAGAACCACTGATTAAGGTCATTTAATGGGATGATATCATTTGAAGCAGGTTAGAGCCAATGTTCTTTGTTCTAAGGTTCAGTTATTAGCAGCGGCCAGGTTTCAACCTTTAGCTCTTTGCCTAAAGGGGCCTATTATGCTTTATGGGTTTTTCCCTCTCCTTTGGTATGTTCTATCGTTTTTGGTGCATGTAAATGGTCTGCAAAGTAAAAAATCCCAAAGTTCCATCCAGAGGGAGTGAATGAACCCCACAATGTTAGGGTAACTGGGCAGTTATTGCTAACACAGCCCTAGCTTATCGTGATTAAACCTTGTCACCTGCCTGAGTCGTGAAAAAATACCATGGAGAGAAAGCATCTGGGATTTGGTGATTTACTAAATAAAGAGTATATGCTGCTGACGTTCTGTATGCTTCTTCAGGTGGTGTCCTTGTTGCTGTGTCAGGGGGCCGACCCCAACGCTCGAGACAACTGGAACTACACGCCACTCCACGAAGCTTCCATCAAGGGCAAGATAGACGTCTGTATAGGTAAGCATGAGACTCACACTGCAAATATTGTGGGATAAAGGAACAAAAGTGAGTGTTAACTGGTTCGCTAGGGGTGATTACGTAGCTATGTGTAGTATGTCGATGATAAATTGTCTAGTGAAAAACATTTTAAGAGCCAGTTAGACTGAATTAGCTGTGAGCAGAGCAGAAACAGAACACATTGTTGCCACAACGGTTCCCACAGTTGCATTGTTCCTTTGGGTGCAATACAATTCAGTGGTTGTTCTGGGACTTTGCTAAATATGTTCCATTATTTGCGGTGGAATTGCTGTGGTGAGTTTATAGATATTAAATCCCCTATTGCTTTTTCAGATTAATGTTTGTGTGTACCCTCTGTTTTATATCTCTCCTCCTCTGTTCCTCCAAAGTCACAACCTGGTGTTCTGTATAATCACACAGTCATTTTTATAATAAATCACCCGAGTGTATGTTATTAATATTTTCCATTTAACATAAAGCAGCAATTACGTGGTGAACTGCAATTACCGTGTTTTCCTATATTTTAGCCTACACATGGATTTCTTTGTCTTACAATATATGAGCTCCCACCAACATAGTTTTTTCATTTTAAAAGTGAAACAACACCACAGGCTCAGTTCAGAATGGACATTAGCAGCAGCAGCTATCTTTAAAAGGTGAATTGGAAATTAGCAAGGTTTTATTACTGATCCCTGAGGAAAATTCCGAAGCAGACGAGATACGCTCTTGCTTGCAAACCGTCTGGGCAGTCAGTTGTAAGATAATCTCTTTATGATCTTAATGGAAAAGCATTGCTCAGTGCGGGTAGTAATGACTGCGATGATAGTCGGCGTCACCTTGCTGCCGGCTTCAGTCTGGAGGAAAGGAGGAAAAGTTGCTCTAGTCATTTTTATGTCCACGATAAGCTGCAGCAGTGTGTCTGGGCCCTGAATGACTGCATAGCGGCAGAGGGCTGTGTGGACAAACAGCATCCTATTCTCATGGCTCACACCAATAAATGGGAATGCCACTGAAATTGAGGAAACATGATCCTTTTTGTTTGGCTTGACAGTAAAGCTATTCAAAAAAAGCCACGTTAGAAAAAAGGATACATATCTAGAAAGAACAGAAACACCACCATATATAGAAAACAAAGAAAAGACATCAGAATGATAGCACGCGATGTTGTGATTCAGGACGCCTGATTGAACGGCTGCGTGCAAAACTGTATCTCTCAGTTGGTTTGCTTTTATCTCTGCAACTGATTTTTGAAACCTCTCAGTGGGCCGGACTGATTCCCACGAAAACGCTTGTTCTTAGTTTTGCACATTCACCAATTCTCACATTTGTTGGCCCAATCTCAATGTCCCCCCCCCTAAGGCCCTAAACCGTGAACCCTCAGGGACATAAATGACGTCAATCGGTAAAGAGTGCAAGAGGCGGCAAGGGCTCCAGATGGTATAAAGTGAAATGGGACGGCACTGTGAGGGAACATTTCACATTACCTTGATGACACTTATAGTGGGTTTGGGACTTTTAGATTTTTCAACTGCCTGCCTTTGGACGTCTTCCAGGTTCTTTCTTTGCGAGGTGATGAGAGGTTATTGCAGATAACTGCTTTGGTTGAACTAAAAATGGTTAAAGAATAAACTAGCTGTGTATAATCTCTTAACCTTCCATTCTGATTTCCTGTTTTTTACGTATCATTGATTGTTGTTCCCCAGTAGCCCTGACACAACGCTATGACTTGTGGGTAATACCTTAAGACAAAGTCTGCAGAGCTGCCGAATTACAGAAAGCCTGCAATAAGGGCTCAGAAAGTCAGCACGACGGCCCTAAAGCAGTTGACGAATTGACAGCAGGGACAGCCGTTAGTGTGGAAATTGGGATTGGGCCCGGGAAACGAAAGGGATTGGAGCATACTGATTAATTGCTGCCATTAATTATGCAAACAGACTAGAAAATTAAAAGCTGCAAATCCTCCAGTGTAGCTCCAATATCTTATTTTCTCTTAGAAGTTCTCTGTCCTTGTGCTGAGAGGCACCTAAACCAGCTGTGTGCTGCTCGAAGAGGCAAAGGGAACCCTGCTTTACTTTGAATTGTCTTTTTTAGCTACAAACTAAACTCAGTAATGGTTGTTTGGATCTCTTGTGTGTACAGATAGCTTCTCTGCACAGGGGGTAAACCCTCGTTTGGATTTAGAATGTTAATGCCTAAACTAAAGTCTAAATTAATTTGATATGGAAATATATGACATTTGTTGCCGTAGCAAGATTGTGTTTTAATAGCACTTCTCTAATGACATGTCGTTTGGGGCTGTATGAATACTTTCAATGTGTTTTGTGTCCTCTAATGACAACGCTAAAGTTTATCCTGATTTCTTTAAGCATTTGAAGTGTTAAGCCCTTCTTCTTGCTACTTTCATGATAAATCCTTCCCACAAATGGAGCACAACAGGCAATTTGCAATTTGTATAGGTGTTGAATATATCCTTATGATCGAAACTCACAAACTTGCAGTTTCTTATGTGAGATTGGCCGTCATCAGGCCAAAAAGGAGCAAGTTACTACATCACTTTTGTGATTTTAAGAAAGTTTGGTGGATCTAGTAAGGGGACTAAGGATAAAAAGTACCACAATGCCCTTGGATTATACTCATCCTCTTGAAAGTACATTCAGCAGGCTTCAGAGACAGCAGGTCATGCCGAGGATGTTGACTACTTATCCAAACACTCCACTAACTGTGTCACTGTTTGGTTGCATGATACAACAATGTTATGGTGCCATTCTGGAGCTCAGGACTGAGACATCTCCAACTGTCGTCACGCACTGCTCCTGTAAACCCAGCAGTAAGCATGACCAAGCGCTGTCATGTCGGAGCGCTGCCTCCCTCTGAATTACACAGCCAAACACATTTTGTGAAGCAAAACGATGATGAATCGCAACCAGTTCAAAAAGCAAATATTTTCAGGTTACATCACCAATTTGTGAAAGCCGGCACCTTCACTACTCCCTTTCTGAAGAAACGCATTTAGCTTCCCTCTGGCATGAACTGAAAAATACTTCTATCATTTTTCTCAAGTCTTGGATGCGAGACTTTTTCACTGCAGCAGCAGGAGGGCATTTTGTCTGCATTACCATACAACCGTAAAAAAACAAAATATAAATAAGACTTAATATCCTCCTTGGGTTATTTTGCTGTGGGGCTGACAGTTTATTTTATGGTGTACTATAAAATAAAAAAACAAGTTAAACCATTTAGATGGGCTTTCAAAATCACACACACATTTTTTTTTTTTGTCCAAACACTATTTAAGATTCTGTTAAAGCATTTTTTTTTGTTTAATGTTAATCGGAAAAGGAAAAACCTACTTTTTTCATGTTTAGTATGGTGTCCCTTGACTGCACAGTTACAGGCATACCAATGCATGTAAACAAAAAGCACATGACCTCTAGCGGCTTGTTTATTGGACAGAGTTTTGGAAGCCTGTCACCCTGCCAGGTTAGAGATTTGGCAGCAGAACAAGAGTCTGATTCGACTGTAACTTCAGCTCAGCATGAAGGATGCTCTGTCCTCTTCTTTGGTGCTCAGACAACTTGAGTAGGAAATTAATCTCTCATTACCTCATCCCTTCAAAATCTCATCAACAAACTTGGGATAAGAAGATCTTGGAAATCCGAAAGCAGCCACCTGATTGGCTGGAGAGGGGAGTTTAAGAACCCACCGCCTCCGTGACAATCAGTTTAGTAGTCCGTTTAACTGTGTCCTCAATTCCAACGCCTCAGCTCCTTTTGACTGGTTGTTGTTATGATCATAGACTCCTGAAATTCCACCCTTTCCTGAATGACATTTATTTTGAATTCATAAATGTATTTGCTTCAATTGATTTGAATTTGAGATGCCTTGTCCATGGGTTTCAAATGAACTTAGACATCTGTTGTGTGGCAGGTTAAGACAGTTGCATGTATGAGTTCAATAAGATACCAACAATTTATTTTAATGATTGCCCTTATTTGTTGGATTAAATATTATCTGTGAAATGTGCAATTTATCGTTCTCCAGTCTAAGGTCTTCATTGTATTTTTCCCTTTCAAAATGTCCTTACTGAGTCTAATTACCACGATGCTAAGTATTAGTTGACTTCTCCAAATGCTAAGGAATTGTGGTTCAATGCGTCCTTTTTTTTAACTCCTTAAGCAAAGGGTACACTGGACCCAACAGCAACATTTAGTTTCAACCTTGGTAATAGTCACTTTTTTTTATGTACATGTTTTTTTAACCCTGCATGACACAAGATATAGGACCTAAGATACGCTTCTAGTAGCCATTTTTAGGAACATTGGAGGTTCACCACCATCGTATCATGATCAGTATCACTACTACAACGTTTTCATTGGAGAAAAAGGAAAACATGTTGGGAAAGAATAAGCTTTCAAATAGTTTAGACTGTCGGGATCATGGAGTAGAGATGGAGGGATAAACTCAGATGAGGGGAATGAGGTGATTAGGCAGGAGAAGCATCAGGGTGCTGATTGGCTGGAGAAAAACACTGGGAAGACTAACGAGGCTGATTCAGAACAGGTGTGTAGAAGGGCAAAGTAGGGACAGGCAGCTCAGGACCACAGGAGTCAGACTGACAGTTGTACAACTGACAACCCAAAGTGTAATGGGTTCTATCTTTGCCAATGCTACATCCTTCCACCAATTATCAGGGATAGTGGTGGTCTAATGGATAGTGAGGTGGGCTGAAGATCGGAAGGTTGTGAGTTCAAATCCCGCCAGGAACACCACCACTAGTGTGCCCTTGAGTAAGGCACTTAGCCCTTAGTTACTCCAGGGAGAATGTCCCTGTAATTGGTAATTGTAAGTCGCTTTGGATAAAAGCGTCAGCTAAATGAAATGTAATATAATGTATCACAAATCCGGCAAAACAAAACGTCCATGGCGAGGTAATGAATGTACTACTCCGATGCCTGAGAGCAGTCGTTGCTTTTCCCTGGATAAATAACTAAAAGAAATGTGTCGGGTATCAAAATCATTGTCCATTATTTCTATTGATCGATTTATAGCCTTATCATATTATGTGATATTAGGTGTAGACGCCTGTCAGTTTTAGACGTTTCATGGATTCATTTAGTAGGGTTGCATTTCTGCTCTCTGTTTTACTTTTCTAACCGTTACAGCTCAGGAAAAAATAATTTCCTTTTCTTTGTTATGGAGGTGGAGGTTTGACATTTGCCCACGTACTTGCCTGCAGCTTTTAGCTTAAATGCTTGCTTGTGTAAAACTGGCAAAAGGCACTAAACACATCTAACCTCAGATTAAACAGGCTGAGAAAAGGTGTCTCTCTTGCTGTATGAGGATGTCCTACTTGTTAGTTACTGAACATTTGGTCATTTTCAGACAGTCATGAGATAACTGTTGCAAATCTGACATTGTCCTGAAAACTAATCCTGTCCAAAAGGGGGATTTAGGTTGTTCAGAGAGGGCTTGTGCAGGTATTACTGACAAGCTGTGCCCATTAGGGACCAAACTGAAGGCTGACGATTAGAGGTTGACAGCTGTGTGTGTGTGTGTGTGTGTGTGTGTGTGTGTGTGGTGTGTGTGTGTGTGTGTGTGTGTGTGTGTGTGTGTGTGTGGGTGTGTGTGTGTGTGTGTGTGTGGTGTGGTGTGTGTGTGTGTGTGTGTGTGTGTGTGTGTGTGTGTGTGTGTGTGTGTGTGTGTGTGTGTGTGTGTGTGTGTGTGTGTGTGTGTGTGTGTGTGTGTGTGTGTGTGTGTGTGTGTGTGTGTGTGTGTGTGTGTGTGTGTGTGTGTGTGTGTGTGTGTGTGTGTGTGTGTGTGTGTGTGGTGTGTTGTGTGTGTGTGTGTGTGTGTGTGTGTGTGTGTGTCACAGCACTAAAACATATTTTTTTTGCTGAGGGGTGAGCGAGTGGGTGACTAAGGTCTGTGTCAGTGCTGGGACACATGAGCATGCACGTGCGCATACTTACACACACGCCCTGCTTATCCTCCTCTTCTCTGCCGGGTAGTGTGAGGTACACAAATCAAAGGGCGTGTGCTCTGGGAGCTGCTCAGCAATCACAGTAGTGGGACATTACACAGAGAGATGCAGTGAGTGTTGACATTAGCGCCCTCAAAAGAGCTAATTTACAAAAAAACTGAGCGAGGCAGAGTTTGTTATTCAGCTCATACCTGTTCAGCACTCGCATGACTCTGCCCTCTCCTCTTCTGCCTTTTCCTCTACTCTTCTTTCTTTTCATCCTCTCCACCCATTTCCCTTCTCATCTCCTCTCTATTTCTTTCTTCTTCTTTTTTCATTTCCTATCCTCTCTTTCTTCTCTTCTCCTGTCATCTTCTATTCTTTCCTTTCCCTTCCTCTCCTCGTTCCTTCCTTTCCCTTTCCTTTCTCCTTCTTTAATCTCTCCTCTCATCTCTTCTTTCGTCACCTCTTAACATTTCTTCTTTTCTCTTCTCCTCTGTTTTCACTATTCACTGCCCTTTCTCTCCTCTCTATCACACTCTTGTTTTGTTTTGCTCTCCCTCCCCTCTTTTCGTCCTCTACCTCTTCCATCCTCCCTGACTCTCTTTCTCCCTCCCCTCCCCTTCCCTCTCCTCTCTCATCTTGCTCTCCGCTGCATCGCTCAGTCAGTCGGGGAGGCGAGAGTCTCTCCACTCGCACTGCCTGCCCTCCTCAGCTCTGCTTCTGCTTCTTCTTCCTCGATCAGCTGTAGCCCCTCGCCTCTCCCTCTGTTTTCATGTTCTCAGCTTAACTGTATACATGTAGCCTTCCCCCGCTTCTCCGTGGAGGTGTGATGTGTTTTGTAGCTGGTCACGTAGCAGCTTTTTGTACGGTCCGCTGTTTATCCGGCGCTGCTGTAGCGTAGCTTCCGCTGCTCTTGTTGTGGCATGTCTGTTTACATCAGCAGCATGGCTCGCAGGGCAGGGGCGGCCAGGGGCAGCCCGGAGAGCGGCGCTAGCAACAGAGGTGGAGCAGCCGGGGGAGGAGGAGGAGGAGAGACATGTGAAGCAGGACATGCAGAGGAGCAAGTGGGAGAAAAAGGAGGAGGAGGTCCAGGAAGAGCAGTTTATGGAGCAGGAGGAGGAGGACTAGGAGGGGTTGTGTGTCGGGGAGTTTGCATGTCAGTCCAGGAGCTCAGCTACTGTCTGTGTCTGCCCTGTTGTTGTACAGTGTTGCTGCAGCATGGAGCCGACCCCAACATCCGCAACACCGACGGCAAGTCCGCCCTGGACCTGGCTGAACCCTCCGCCAAGGCCGTGCTCACAGGTCAGTGTCCGTCTGTATCTGTCAAACTGTATGCTTTTGTATTGTTGCAGATGTGTGTGTGTGTGTGTGTTTATATTCAGCGTCTCTCCTTCTGTCATTTTCCTTGAGAGATTCTTCCACTTCCGTCTAAATGCTTTCCCCCCACAGCTTTAAATCCACGTTCATTTAATTTAGTCCAAGGCTGTGTATTTTTTATTCCCGCCACCCTCCTATTTTACAAGGCTGTGCCACTCGTGTACTCAAAATGAAGTGTTTTTCATTCTACGTGTCCAAGGCCGTGCGCACATTGGTCAATACGCTGCGCTTTTCTCCGTTCTGCTCAGTGGCTTTGAAAAGGCCATTCATTAATTTCTTAGTTTGGCTCTGTGTGTTTATCCAGAGCTGTAATCAGGGGTCAGGGGTGTTTGTGGCTTGGCTTTTCTTTTATCTTCCCTTTTCTTCAGGCTGAGACTGCACTCATTGATCAGCTACTCTATGAACGTACTTAATTCAATTCAATTCAAAGAAGCTTTATTGCCATGACCGTATCAAATCACAGTATTGCCAAAGCACATTTTATAAAAAGTATTAACTCTGAGTAAGCAATACGTGACCACATAATGCAGAGTGTTGCACATCAAAACATCTGCTGCAAATAATGTGTTCAATTTCTCTAGACTTTTGCACCTTTTTCTTCGTTTTTTCCCCATTCCTTTTCCTATTATGTATTTTCTTATTGTTTACCTTTCATTCGTACTTTGCCTGTCATGCCTCAATGAGTGATAGCCAAAGCAATGACACAGCAGGCCTTGACTAATCAACATTGAATCAGCACAATTCTGCAAACATTGACTGAATGAATATGCAATTAAACGCAGTCGACGGTATTTAAATACCCGACACCTCCAACCTCATCTATCACATACTACTGTGGCCTCACGGGAAGCCTTCTTCACCATTGTCGCCATCATTGTCCCAGTTGGTTTTTACATATCATATTTAGTAACTAAAAGCTAATAGGTTGCATTAAAAACGTACCAATTTGTCGCGTTTCCCACCGAAAAATATCTGCAGCTTCCTCCAATAAAACTGCAGAAAAAGGCTTTACACCCTTCCAGGCAAAAAAAATAAAAGTCCAAAAACTCATTGGAGAGCTTTTAGTGGCCAACACGGGACACTAAAACGCTGCAGTGAAACTCTGCAAGACTAATTACGGCTTCTTTTATTGTTACAAGCCCTTGAAGGCAGCCGGACTCATTACACCTATTCAGTGTTAGAGGAACCACTGGGACATAATATAAGGTGCGTTCACACCGGAGCAAATTTTTATAACATTTATTTTAACATGAAGTGTCTTGAATTGGGCTTAACACTAAATGGATACTTTCAATGGTGGAAGGTGGATTCAGATTTAGTGATACAAGCATTAGCAAAAACAGTGTACTCTGTTCCAGTCAGGCATTTACATTTGACTTGAAAATGTATTAATAGTACCAAAAAATGTAATAACTCACAAAACACAATGATTATTTAACACTAAATAATAGTATAGTTACTGCTTTTAAATGAGGAACTAATTAAAAATATATGGCTTTTTAAATAAATAATGTTTTAGTATATTTGTTTTCATTCTTCCTTAGCTGAAAGACAGACAGAGACACACTTTTTGAAAGATTGTGAAGGCGGATTAAGTTTGTATTTCCCCCGCAAATCAGCCCTTTGCATATTCTCTTTTGGTGACCTTTTTCATGCTATATTGAATGGATTATTTTTTGCTTGAATAGCTTCGAGTCACTGTTTTAATATCAGATGGAAAGGTTGAAAGATATGGTTGTTTTACTAGATTAGCCCTGTTTTCGTCTGCACTAAAAGACGAGTAAAGATAATTTTATATTTGACTCTCTTCGTGTGTTCCCATCTCTATGAGGGCATTGACAGGCTCTTTCTCTATTTACACTGGGTGGAATAACCAATACACATCAATTCCTTCAGACACACAACAATGAGTAATTCCCCGCAGTCGCCCTGGGTAAAATCATTGCCACCGAGAGTTGAAATGAGGTTGCTCGGTGCCTGATATATTTTGCGTTTCGATAGCTACCATAATACAAGTTTTGCAATGAAACTGTCATGGAGTTGCAATGTATGTGCAGTAAACCTACCATTTAGCAGAGGAGTAATTGAACATAGTCAATATGTGATGGAAAATGTTTGCCAAACATTGCAGAACTAAAATGTGTGTGTGTGTGTTGTATGCAATGACTAACGGTGGCCAATGGTGTAAACAACTGAAAGACTGATCCCATCTCAAACACAGTCCTGCTGTACACAGTGCAGTTTTGTTGTGTTTGTTAATTGATACCACAGATGGCACAACATTGAGCATTTGAATAAAAGGCTGAAACAAATATGTGAGCAGAATCTGTTAATCAAAAGAGAAACTGAGAATTGTTTCAGCATCATATCCACTGTTGGGAGTTTTTGGACCAGAGGGGCAATTCCACAGGGGGACGCTGGAGATTTGAAGTCGGGGTGAAGAGGGAGAGTAATAACTCCCGATCAAATGCGAACACAGGGACATATTGCACATACTTTCCGATTTAATTTGGCCTACAGTGGCTGAGGAAATTATTATCTCTAATGTCTGAATGTTCTTCCATAGATAAATGTCCAAAAATCTGCCTCAAAATGGAAAAAAGTGTTTCTTATAACTCCAAAATGTGCATTAGAATTCATATTTTGTAAGTAATCTGGTCATAATTGTCTGTAGACCCTGGTCAAAACCCCTGTCTTATCTCTGGCAATATTACAGACAGGAGTATCATTTGAACTAAACGAAGCCAATTCTCCTCAACACTTTTCAGTCATTCATGAGCAGGGTCTTTCGCTGCTCAAAAGAGAAGGTCGTACTTCACCAATGACCTACTGAACCTTGATTTATTTTTGTAATGGAATTACAATTTAATCAGATGTATGATCCCCCATCTACTTAATCTTAGATTCTTAAACTTCTATAATGGGGAAAAAAAGGCACCTGGGATTAGACCATGTTTTAATTTACATAAATTAGGTGCTGTAATAGACATTTTTCAAGACAATTTATAGTAGGGAAAGCACGGGTGTAATCAATAACATTAATGATGTCTATGTTAAGCCATGCCAATAATTAAGGCTATTAATAACACCTGTGCTCAGAAGGTCACCAGATGATGAATACAATGCTTTAAACGTTCACAATATGACTGAGGACTCAATTCCTCACTTCTTGGCCTCCAATGGAAGCAGAAGGGTGTGTTTTTATTTATTTATAATGAAAAAGACTACAAAAAAAGGCTTTTACAATGACGGGTAAGTGTTATTTCAACATCTACTGTTTCGAGGAGTTAACAGAAAAAACATTTGATCCATAACATCAGTAATCTGACTCTCCCCCCCCCCCCCACTTACCCCTGTGGTGGGTTTTCTGTATTCACACTGTGGTTTAGATCAAATTTACCGCATCTTGTTAGTAATGTAAATGATGCTTTTAATGGCCGCCGCTAATTACCTTAAACTATCGTCTTGTTACATTGTCTTTTCACCCGGCGCAGCCCCAGAGTGATTCCACTGTTGTAATTACTGCAGGCAGTGATGCATTTAACCCAATGCTGTTCAAGACAGATTTATTATTGACGGCATGGTCAGGTTTTCAACAAAGGCGGCGGGAAATGTGAGCAAAGCCTTTAAATACTCGTTCATGGAAAAAACTAATGTTAATGTGAACACTTTATGAGCATTTGTTGACCCTGTATGATTTTCTGCTGCGTTTTCTCCTCTGTCCCATATGTTTGGCGCTTATGATTTAGAGGGTCTGCTTCTATAACTCATCTGCTGCAGGCGGGCACTGCTATCAGCCTCAGTCTTTGGTGATGGAAGTTTATATTGACCCATAAATTAGCTCTACTGCTCTGCCACATCCAACAAAGCGCTCTCAAAAAAAAAAGATAAACTCCGTTTCCCGTTAGCAGAAGATGTGAAAAGGAATTTTTTTTTTTGCAGCTTCAAACATCCCCCACACTGCATGGTAATTAAGTTTGTTTTCATCCAGTTTATATTCTTGTCAGATAAGCCTTTTGGAAGCACAACCTAAGAACACTGCATTTAGTTTTGCAGGGTGCAAACTCAAATTAGAAGACTAAAGCCTGGTTGGTGTGCTTTTCAACATCAGAATTAGTATATCATTTATTCCCCTTTAGAATAAACTGTTGCAATATAAGTCGCACAATTAACAAGCAATTATGTGTGACAGAAATTGTAATTCTTAAAAAAGAAACCTCAAGGTATAACCTCCTCGTGACTCTATTGTGCTTTAGTTTAAGAGCCTCGAGTTTCAAGTTAATTATATTGTTTCTTATCAGGTAACATAGGACGGCGTGCACAGATTTGCTTTAAGATTAGCCTATCACTAAATGGTCAGCGACTCCTGGAGCTACATTTCGTGGGCCCGCTGTACACAGCATTTATCAGATGCTGGAGCAAAGCGGGCGCTCTTAGATCTGATTTAAAGTCCTGCATCAATGTCAGGGAACGCTAAACAAATAAGCATTTAATGAGAAAGCAAAGTCGTTTGCAGTTCAGCCACTGCCCTCTGTTACAAAGTGAATGAGAATGTATTTTTTTTACTAGCAAAATCAAACAACACATGTAGTGTTTTGACAGGCAAAGTAATTTACAGTATACAGTGGACATAAATCGAGACTGTAGCTCGGCTAGCATCGCCACATATGACGGATAACAGTAATCTTTTAAACACTGAATTAGGGGTGGTCAAATGGTTATGAACAGCCACATTCAAAGGCAAAAGGACTGAAAAGCCAGTCACAGAAAATGAGAGGTGGGATAATTGTTTAAATATTAGGATCATGGGCCCCAGAGTTCAGCGGCAATCGGGATTGTGCAGCTTTTGCGCTAAACGAATAACACAAAAACAAACCGTTTTATTCTCAAATAACATTCCAAGTGAACAGCGCCCTAGTGCTTCTTTGATAGTTGCTCATATTTTAATTAGATACAAATATGTGTGTACATTTTTTCCTAACAAAATCATATTCTCAAAGATCAGTGATAATGACCACACTCCGTTGAAGTGAACTCATTAGTATCTTTAGAAAAGTTGTGGTAACTATAGCTCATTTATAAGAGAAGAAGAAGAAGAAGAAGAAGACATACTTGTATTAACCCCCAGGGGAAATTCAGAATACGTAGCACACATAAGTCGTAGTACACACATGAACACATGTACAAACAGGACCTATACAGTTGCAAGTCCACTCCGATCAGGACTTGAACCGGCGACCCTACAGTCTTTACAGAGACACTTCTCTCTTGTCTTGCCCAGACTTTCCAGTGATCAGGGCCCCCCCCTATAGCGTTTCTGTCTATATTAAAAATACATTGATATTTGCACTTTCTGTATGTGATAAGGCTTTAATATTATTAGAGCATACATCTTTTGTGAATGGTACATTGAGACAGGTCCCAATCCGTGGTGTCATCAGCAGACACAGGAAAAGTTAGGAGGGAAAGAAATTGTAACGACGTGAAAATCCCCAGAAGAACTAACTTGGGTAACAAAGGGATCACCGGGAGGATTTTACTTTGCATCCGTATTTCCTTTCGTTATTGATTGATCCCCCTCGGGCCGGAAAGCAGTGATTAGAACACTTTCATCAAGTTGTTTCTGTCCTTGACAATTCTTTCCTCATCCATTACGACATTGTTTAACGAGCTTGCAAATACAGAATGTTCTCCATCCACCCCTCATCCTTACATCAGCCTTGGCGTTGATCTGTGCCTTGGACACGTCATCTATACTCTCTGTCCCTTTGCCCCCTGCTGTCTCTCAGCCGCCTGGAGCTCCATACCAATCAGCCCCTCCATCTCCTCCCTGCAAACATTTGTCACTTGTTCTCTTTCTGCTCCTCTTCAAATGCCTCACTCTGCCTCACCATCTTTACATTTCTGACAGTAACACGGTTCCGATGTTATATCAGTCTATGAAGTACAAATATGAGTTCTTGGTGCATCACAGAACATTTTGCAGCTTCAGCTTCAGCTAGTAATCAACAACACTGCCAAAATATAATGAACTTATCGTCCAGGCTTTTTTGCACAAAAGATCTGGTAAAACATCCATTTTGATTTTGTCCTGGTATTAATCGCCCATTTTAGATTTTGTAAGCATTTCCAGCTTAGTTTTTTTATATTAAAATAAAAAATATCTTAAAATTAAAACCTGTAGAATAATACACATTCAGTCAATTACTACATCCCCAGGTTAGTTGACAGAATGAGTGACAGGTGCGGGGGATGAGCTTTAAGAAAATGACAGGAAGGAGGACTTGACTAAGATTCCAGTATTGTCGTATAAGGTATTGAAAGCAGTCATCAGGAATATGCTGTATTTTAAATAACAATACCAAAAGTCTCTGCCTCTGTGAGGCTGTACTAAGGCTCAGCAGTGCTTAAAAGTATGTTATAGTAATCATTTTAACCCTAAATGTGATTTTGAAACAATATATTTTCTGCTTGAATAAGCCAATAAAAAGGTACCTGCCAACCCAGAGGATTTTGGGCTACAAATGATCGACCTTTGTGCAAAAAAAGGCTGACTTTTTATGGGACTTGGGAGTGAGACACCGGTGTCTACAAGTTATGATATATTGGGTCTCTAAATGTGGCCCTTGAGTTGGTACACGCTGTTTCATTTTGCTGTGCCAATGTGCTGCTTGTTATTAGTGTAGCGGCAAGGGCATTGGAGACCTGTTTAAATGGAGTGCAGGTGTATGGGGTGGCAGTCATGATGTTGAAAGTCTATCAGCTGAGAAACAAAACAGCATCAGGTGGTGGAGAGGCTGTGGTAAACTTGAAACCTTTAAAAAGTTGACACCACAGCACCTTCTTCTATTTGCATTGTCAATTCAAGTCAGCTATTTTGTGTTCTGAATTTGAATGGACTGCTAAACCACAGCTACTTCAAACAGCATCATCTGCCACCAAAGATCAGCCAATCGGGTCATTCCATTACTTTGCTTTTGAAACGGAATGTCTCTCTGTAAGCCTGTAGCTTAGGACGGTAAATAAAGAAGGGAAGAACTCATTATTGTCGCATAATCAAAAGGAGAGGGATAGGGCGAAACAATGGAAGGGATAAATAGAGACGGACGAGAACAGAGAGTGAGAAACAGAGTCCATTAGCAGCTATTAATTACATCTGATTTGTATTCACAGACTAGCTGCTTCTGAGCCTCAGAGAGATCAATTCTCAACTCTGGACCTCTGTCAACACACACACACACGCACACACACACTTGCTTATTCCTTAAGCCTCTCTAGTCTTAACCATACTTTTGCACAAAAATGTCCTGTTGCTATTTGCGATATCTTAAGTGCCAATCAGACGACCAGGCAGCTAGTTTGGTATACAAACTGTTGTGGCCCCTTTGATATGAAAGAGTATTTCCTTTAAATTGCCCCTCCGGAATTGCCTGACTTGCTAAATGTACTCAATACAGCTGAAAAACCTGACAAAACTTGTTGTCAAATCCGTGCAGGTAAATTCCGAAGTGAGCATCAGTATGCCCTTCAGGGATCAACTTAACGTTATTTTCCCTTGCCAGTTTGCCGAAAGTCAATATTTACTTTCACCTATACATTTTCTATTGTTTAAATCCAATAACCACATATATTATATTTTTTTATGATTTTTCTGACAAGCTCTCAAACCTTCCGCGCAATACATAGTTGGAGTTTTGCCCACATCCTCTAACGGCGCCCAACCTAACTCCTGTATAACGGATGAGGCAAAATGTATTTTTTATAATGTCTTACCACGTGAGCGGCAACATTTGCTGGCTTGATGTGTCATTTTACATGCCGTTTGAAACTGGGCATTCCTTTTCGTTGTGTCCAGGAATCTCCAGATGCAGTTCAAATTGATATTGACAAAACCGGTCCTTAGCTTTGTGATGTTTAAAATGATCTGATCTGAGGGAATATAATTAAACCACCTGCAGAGATAGCCTTTGAGCTTCTTTCTATTTTCATACTTTTTATATGCAAATGGTGCTCAGTATAGATCAGAAAGTGCCAGGCAATATGCGTGTGACCTTTTACCAGACTGCTGCTGATAGACAGGGACTCACGGTCCAGTATCCCCCTCCTGCTCAAATCAGCGTCCAATATATAAAAGGTATGATTTGAATCAGTGGACTGAAGTAGAAGAATATTTTTCTTAACAATATATGTGTGGTTCATTACATACACAAAGAAGCAACATTTCTAAGAGGCCACTATGAGTAAAGGTCAAGGATGAATGTTACTTGTAGATATACTAATTTTCACACTAGCTTTTCTTGATGAATCCCATTACTTTAACTCTAGCAATGACCTAGTTGGCCTATGAAAATCGATCCAGTCTTTGTGTCCCATCTTATTAATCCGTGAAGCATGTTTAAGCATGTTAAGCCTTAGAGTCAAATCCATTTTCTGAATAGAATAAACAAAGCATCATTCCCAGTTAAACAACATGGATAGTCAAAGTTGGCCTCACTCTTGGATTAAAAATAACGGGAGAAAAAGACTTGAACAGAAATGTTGCTTTGTGATATTCCTACAACATTTGCTATTTTTGTTCAGAAATCGTATCACCAGGCTTGGTTCAGATATGTAGGATACAGTTTATCTTCCCGTGCATGTCGTGATTACTAAATGATTAAACAAACGCCGAATTAAACAATGCTGAACAATTTCTTTTTTACGATCTAAACTCCCTTCCACTGTCACCTTGTCATAGTTAGCTTTTCATCGTCAGGAGTGAGTTACATATGGAAATAACAAGCTGTCATCGAGAAAGACACCACAGCTTCATGGATATGCTGTTATGGGAGGACAGGGGAAAAAAATAGATCTTTCAATAAAAAGGCTTCCAATGGAAATAATAAATGTGCTGATACCTGTCACAATTTTCTTTGTGATATTTATCTTTCACAACCGCCTCCCAAACCTCAAATGACTGGACTATTGACGGCAGTATATCGGACATATATCAACATCCTACCTAAGTTTAGGACTGCCATAAATTCATACAGAACTACTCCAAACAAACTGCTCAGCAAAACTCTACCCAAACCGGGACAGCTGAAAGATTCTAAAACTTTTCCCCGTCTCACGAACTAAAAACTAAATCAAAGGAGTGAATCTTGGATCGTTTTGGTGCAAAACTTCAAAGACAAGTGCTTCACTGCACACCCACTCAGAGTAACATTTATGATTCAGCTGAGCCAACTTAGCCCCTGGACATCTGGCGGATGGCCAGTGGCGGACTAAAATTCAGACCCAAGTCACCACTGGCATTTGAAACCAGATAACAGGTTTGAACTGTTAACTGTTAAAATCATCAGGACACATAAATAGTGATGGATGCTAATGAAAATAGACAAGTGAGAGTTATGAAGACTTCAAGCCAACAAAAAAAGGCCGTAATAATCAATGGAGCAACAGGAGGGAACATCTAAACACACAGTTCAATCTGGTACTTTGGTTATTGTAGATGCTATCAGAGATATTACAAACAATTCTACAGATTAGGGCCTGGATTGTCTTCAGTGAGCAATCAGAAGAACTAAAGCAGGGTTTCACCTAACTGCTTAATGGCGTTGACACACTGGAAGCCCAGTTATTACTGATGGACCGCAGCCAATGGTCGGCGGAGGGATTATGAGGTCCAGCAGCCTTCACTGAGCACATGGCACTGCATAAACTGTGCTCCGTAAAAACTCTCTGTTCTGGGTGTGTAGGCACATTTTCAGGACAGATGGCCTCCACACAAACCAATCTGGAGTTTAAGTACCGATGGACCATTATTGGACACCCATCCAGTCCTCATAGATTAACTCAAAAATGGAAGAGCTGTTTTTCTTTATTTTTCTCTTATGTTGGATTTGAATATGAAGTGTGCTTTACACTTGCCTTACCATACCTATTGAATCCACATTGTCTTATCATGACCAGAACGTTTTTTTTGGAATCAATCTTGGCGTTTCTAACCAGCACCGTTGAGATTTTACGTCCCTGCTTCTTTTGGTGCTGCATGACTAGTACAAATAATTGTGGTGTTCTTTGAAAGAAATAATGTGAACGTGTGTCCATTTAAATTCTTGCCATGTTTTGAAGACATGCTGTCAGCAAGCACTTTCACTTAATTGTGGTTAAGGAAAAAAAGAAAGTAGTTGCTTTTAAAGAGACGTCTGTGTTGGGCAGTTTTAACATAGCAGAACATTAGCCAGTGCTCTCTGTCTTAAAAAGGCTAGCCGGAGAGTGATGAGAGATTTAAGAGAGTGAAGGAGAGGGAGACAGAGGGGGAAGAGAGAGACTTATGGCGCATTTCCACTACACGGCCTCGCTCGGTCTCATTAGGCCTCATTAAGCCTTGTTAGGACTGGCTCACTTTATGGCGCATTTCCATTACAGTTTAGGAACTGGGGTAGTATCTATAGTAACGCAGTGTAGGCGGAGCCATGACGTCATCTTCAATGCGAAACACAAAACCAACATCAGCCGTTAGCTGTTAGCACTCAGAGCTCACAGCTCCTCATATCTGTTCAGAAACTAGACAAAAGTTAAACAAGTACAAACCACAGACTGCCTGTGTCATGGCGAATACAGTCGCTGGTTTATTTATGTCTGTATAGGCCGTTGTTGTGAGTGTGGACGGTCGGAGCATATACTGCGTTAGCTTAGCCGATCTCCATTTAGAAAACAAGCATTTTAAAAGGTTTTTCGCCTGCCGTCTGTCTGCAGACTTGACAAAGCATTAATTAATGGTTTTTACTAAACGGTATCAGTATGTTGTTACTTCGGCATCATTTTGAAACGTGTATTACAATTAAATCACGGTCAAATATGTTCATCTTGTTGTAGTTGTAGCCCCCTTGCCAGCGATTCTCTCTCTAGTTTAGCATACTCAGCCAGACTCAGCCTGGTTGTTCCTGGCCCTAGAACCACGATTTTATGGGGCCAGAAAAACTGTGAATTAGGACCCGCTAGCCGGTACTTGGCCAAGTGGAAACGCAACCAAAAACGGGCCCTGCACGGCTCAGCACGCTTAAAGCGAGCTCCGCGCTGCAGTGGAAACGCGCCATTAGACCCCATTTACACGGGAACGTTTGCATTTACGCACCGTATGCGTTTTCAAAAAAGTCTTCCGTTCACACGCATTCGGTTCAATTAACGTGTCCGTTCACACGAGACCGCTGGAAACGCTGGAAACGCTGTAGTACATATGCCGGGCCTGTAATTGGCTCTGCTGCCGCCACAAAATACACCAAAAGCAGCGAAGAAGACCCCGGAGCATGGTTGCCATTGCCATGGTTGCCCTTCTGTTTATTCTCCGCGGTGGGCGGCATTTGCTCCTGATGTAAATCTCTCCGGTAGTCCACCAGCAAATGACAAACACCCACCTCTCCGCCTCTTCCAAGGGACGAGGGAACCATGCGGCAGAGTTTCCGTTAACATTTTTTTCCGCCGGTCAACATGTCCGTTAAGTTTAAATCTTCCGGACAAAATTAGAAAAGTGCGGGGTCAGAGGTCTTCTTTGTTATTTATTGAGCTTTAAAACAAATTGATAACGACTTATATATAATAATATAAGAATAATAAACGGAGCCTCTCTTTTCCTCCCCCTCTTCTGACAGCCCAGCAGCTGATCTCTGAGCAGGAGACGTGGGGAGAGGGAGACGTGGGGAGAGGGAGACGTGGGGAGAGGGAGGCGGGGCTATTTCATCGTTATCAGAAAATGATCGTATAGAGGCTTACACACGGAGCCGTTTGACCCCTCAGAGCGTTCCGTTTGCAGATCTATCCACCTTTGGACCCGTTATCGTTTGCGGGGTCCGTTTCTATCGTTTTGTTACGGCCTCGTGTAAACGAAAGGGCTATACGCAAGAGAAACTATGCGGATACAACCCTTATCGTCCTCGTGTAAACGGGGTCTTAGTCAAAGCGGAGAGGCAAGGAAGAAAGTGGATAGATGTTGAAAAAAAGGAACAAACAGGGAGTGAAAGCAAGTGAAGGAGAAAATATGAAGATGCTTACTGGCCTGGGTGACAGACGGAACAGAGAGATGAATTGGTGCGACTTCAAGTGAATGCCAAGGAACGGGAAGAGAGGGAAGCTGTGATGGGTGTATGTTAACAGCCTAATCATGAAGACAGAGAACTGCTGTAGCTGTCCGTGAAGGCTCTGTCCTGCTAATGCAGCGGGGCCAAAGGTGTGTGTGTGTGTGTGTGTGTGTGTGTGTGTGTGTGTGTGTGTGTGTGTGTGTGTGTGTGTGTGTGTGTGTGTGTGTGTGTGTGTGTGTGTGTGGGTGTTGTGTGTGTGTGTGTGTGTGTGTGTGTGTGTGTGTGTGTGTGTGTGTGTGTGTGTGTGTGTGTGTGTGTGTGTGTGTGTGTGTGTGTGTGTGTGTGTGTGTGTGTGTGTGTGTGTGTGTGTGTGTGTGTGTGTGTGTGTGTGTGTGTGTGTGTGTGTGTGTGTGTGGTGTGTGTGTGGTGTGTGTGTGTGGGTGTGTGTGTGTGTGTGTGTGTGTGTGTGTGTGTGTGTGTGTGTGTGTGGTGAATTCCTGTGCCGCAAGGCCAAGTGTGTCGCTTTCTTCCTATTATCAGTGACAGGCTCATTGATTGACAACTGCTGTTCGATTGGTCCCCAGTGATGAACAAGGCCGAGCCCTATTTTCCAAAATAACCTAGCAAGAGACTTAAAACAAAGTGACTGTTTTTGTTTTCTGTATTTTTTAACAGTGTGTTCACTCACTCCATGTGGGCCATTTTCCTGTAGCAGATATTGCCTAGTTTTCCACACTGCTGCACAGCTCCACAACATGGAGGGAGTTAGCCAGGCCCTCGGCCACTGTGCACGCAAACAAAAAACAAGTCACTACGTCATTAAAATGTTGTCATGCAAAATATGCTGTTTGCTACTTCTGAAATATGGATTTATTTCGGTTTTGGTCCGTCAAAACTAGCCATTTACTGACATTACCTTGACGTTTTTTTAAACAGTTTTTTAATATTTTATAAACCAAACACCTGAAGTATTATGAAAAATAAATGATGGGTAGATTTACCCATGGTGAACATATTTCTTAATTTCAGATCTCATATCAAACGAGTGTTGGTCATAAACATCACTTGCTAAATACCTTCTTTTAAAATAAACTGATTGTAGCCTGGTTCGCTTTGCAGGATGTCAAATACTCTTAGAAGTTCTTATGAATCATTGAGCAATACAAAATAACTAAATTAAGCTCTTTTATCCCCATGAAGGGAACACACTTATACTATGATTAGTTCTCCCATAAAAAATACTTAAAAGGGAGGAAACTCATTAGAATATTGAATAACTACAAACGATTGAACATAAGCCCTGTAAGAATATACAATTTAAGACAACATATCCATTGCAAAAATCTGTTTTCATGACCCGGCTCACTACCGAGGATCAGATGTAGAGGGGCCGACTGACTGTTTTGTTTCTTGCGTGACTCCTATTGTGCGCTTCACCCAGGACAACAGCAATATGATCTAATCTTATCCATATTAATTTGTCCTCGGCTAACTTTGTTGTTTTGGTTGTTGTTGCTTCTGAGAGGAGGAGGAGGAGTGGGAGCACCGACCTCCTTCCTGTCCTCTCGTATCTGTGTAACGAGCGGTGAAGAATGAATCCACTCTGATGTGTTGTGGCTTTTTCAGGCATGCAAACTACTTTTCTGATACCATCATGAATTAGCATTTGTTTATTTTTTTTTATCGTTATCCAGGAAAGCCTCTCGCAGCCCTCGGGGGACAGTGTTGCTCTTGCTGTTAGAGTAGGAAGCTGAGGGAAGGAAAGCTTTAAAATCATACGATGTTAAATCCCAACAGAGGGGCCCCCGAGCAAGGCATTATTTTTGAAATTTAGTAAGGAGGAGGTTGGAGATAGAGAGGGATTTTGTCACCGTTATGTTCTTTATAGGGGGAAAAACACACTTTTTCTGATCATGGCACATTTTGGTATCTGGAGTGCATGCCAACCCACATATATAACTTAAAAAGGTCCTGCTTTGTTTACAAACTCAGCAAGGTGCAAGAAGGTGGCCAACAACACACAGTTAATCTCCCTCTGGTGCACTGTGTGGAGCATTCATCACAGTGTAAGTAGTGAGAGTGGGTGAAGTAACTGGATTTAGCTAGCAAAAAAGCCCAATCCCCCTCTTTTATAATTTCCGCTCCCCCCATATACTTCATATATTCCCCTCGTGGATTGGTCTCACAGATCCATCCCAGAGGTTGCAACCTTGCTGAGTTACAAGTGGATCGCTCAAGTCCTGACTCAAAGCCATTTGTTGTATAACACTGTTTAAACTGCTTCCACAATAAATGATATTTGATGCAAACAAGCCAACACACACACACACACAACGCAAGCGGACAGCTGGGCACTGAGGCGACTCATGGTCCAGTCATCATCGGTCAGCATCATTTGTGCTTGTACAGCCACTTAGTACACACACACACACACACACACACACACACACACCCTGGAAGAATACACTAGGTCCTTGCTTCACAGTCAAGATATATATAGGATTGTGACGGTTTGACATTGACTTGTTCTCACCTGTGCACGACCCTGGAATCCCACTTGCGCATGCACAAACATAACTTTACACACACAGTCTCACACGTACACACACACACATACCACCATGTGCATGCAGATGAGTACATGCTTGCAAGTATACAACAATTGGAATTCAAAGAGTGATCACTAGTGTCTACTGCACTCTGCCAACACACACACACACACACACACACACACTCTCTCTCTCTCTCTCCCACACAATATCATCATTCATGAGGCACCTAGCCAGTCAGAGCTTTAACCTGTCCTTGTCTCTTCTGTTTGGAGTCAGCAGAATTGTCCACACACACACACACACACACACACACACACACACACACACACCCACACCCACACACTGACCCACACTTACTGACCCACACTACACAAACACGGTGAGACCAAGATGTGTTCATTTACATATATCCTTATACCACGTAGCTGGAATTTCCTAATGAAGGCAGTTCCTCATCCTTATCTGTTGTCAACCATTATGCATGCAAGCAAGGTTAGGGACCTATTGTGAAGGTCACTTTTTCATGACTTTCCAGATCGATATGAGTATCTGAAGTGTTACCAACCCACAAACTAAATGCTAAATATAATAGTAATGGACTGTATTTCCAAAAGTTATTGTACATAGACAAAGGTTGCCATTCAAGGTGCCACCAACATCATGTTGACTGCAAGGGCTGGGTATTGAACTTTGGACGACCCAGTCAGTATTCTGTCGGCTGCCTATAACAAAGGTTTCATCAAGACATTCAAATGTAGCTCTCTTTTCTTTGTCACATGTTGGCTCATTACAATATGACACTTATATCTGAATATTTCCACCAACGGCGGAGGACCACCTTTGCAAAACTGCATCATATTCTTCGCAAACCTGGCAGACAGTATAAGAAAAAGCAATGTACATGTTCAACATTAAAGTTTTTTTCTTATTGTAATCCCAAAATGTAACCTGAACATTAGACAAATAATTCTCCTTCAACACATCATTTGAGGCTCGCAGCAGCTCATCCTATGATGCATTATGGACAGTCACCAGGGAATGAAAAACGTTTTTTTCATCTCGGATTGCATGATGCAGAATGTGTCTTTTGCGCCTTCTAATGGTAGTTACATTTCAAGAAAATGTACTTAAGTCACTAAAAATGTTATGTTAGCTTCACTGCTCCCAACATGTTTGTCTGCATAAATGTGTGTGAATGCTGACTTGTAAATACGATTCGAGGAGTCGAAAATACTGGATAAAGCGCTATATAAATACAGTCCATTTACCATCTTGTGTGTTAGAAAATATTTGTAATGTCAAATATATAATCCATAATAAGCCTATCCATCTTTGTCCTTGCTTTGTGTGTGTTTGTGTGAGGTTTGGGTTGTGTGTGTGTGTGTGTGTGCGAGAGAGAAACTAATTATAACTGCTGAGTGACAATCACTTTAGCTCTCTAAGCATGAATAATATTGGAAGCAAACCGCTGTCGGGCAAAAAGTATATCTATAAAGTATTGCCCACAATTCATTTGAACGCCTTCATTTGCACACTATGCACGGCAGCGGAGTCAGCAGAACGTGTTGGTATAGAATATGTTTTCATTCAGGTGTAAATTACACTCTGTCTGATTGAATTGGGAGACTGAGTCACTCCCTTCTTGTCATTGGTCATAAATCAAAAAATAAATCTTTCCCTTTAGATTCTCAGACCGTGGAGGAGAAGGAAGGATGCAGAGAAGTTAACGTGCCAAGGGGGAAATCTGTGGGAGGGGAAAATGTTGTTTCGAAGACAATGCTGAACAATGAGGTTCATATCAGCTTTGTTATCCAAACAATAAAGTGTCACGATAAAGTTGACAGTGTGAAAACATCAGGTAGCGTCTTTGAGCGTTCATCCCAACTCCCAACCAAAATAGAACGGTATTACCAAATAAAAAAGACATAGTTTTAATGCACTTAAATATAAATGATAACATTCTGATATTAAAATCCATCTGAGCAGCGTGACAGTCAGGTGTGTAGGGGAAAAAAGATTATCCGCACTTGAAATGTACAGAATCTAATTTAACATCTCGATTGGTCTCCGAACATTTCTCTGTTCTCTCTTTGTATTCTTATCCCCCCCCCCCCACGTCCCCGTCTCCCCCCTTTCGTCTTCCGCTGACTGTTCCGCCTTAGCCTCCCTAACACCAATTATACTGTGTCAAATCCATGCATGTCAGTTTCCAGATCCCTAATCATCCCTCCTCTCTTTCATCTACAAATCCTTTGTTCCTCCCTCCTCCCCCTTTTCCCTTCTCCGTAACCTTTCTTCTCCTCTCCTCACCGCACCCCTCCGTCTGCGCCGTGTACACTCGGCCCATCTTCCTCATCCTCCTCATCCGTTTTCAATTTATCTGTATCACATTTACCTCTCCATATTCCTTTGAATTACTTTTCTCCTTTCCTATCCTATACCAATTTTATACCTCTCTCTTTTACTCGGGGGCCCCTTTCGGAGATGAACTGCGTTGGGTAAATATGTAATTTTACATATTGGTTTTTATGTATGAATAAGCCCTCGTGGGACTTTTCAGTGGAAGTCTCAAAGGTAATCTTACTTGGTTGGACCTTTCTTGTGGCTTTCTGTAAAACACATTGTTTACCTTGATGACGTGTTGGAGGGTCACTGGTTTGGTCTCCTCGAGTCCTACATCACACATCCTTTTGTGGCTCCTTTTCTATTGTTAGAACTCATCCACTGGCCAAATCTGTTCTTCTTTTGTTCTGTAGACCTATTTTAATTTAAGAATAGCACTGCTTACAAAGTTCAGCCATATAGCTCCCATAGCTGTCTTACAATAGAGTCCAGAGAGAAATAGCTCCAGCATGTAACTGCCCATAAAAATGCAGACTTTTACTATTTACAAGAGTACTACCCTAAAACGTAACCCTAACCCATCAGACAGTGCTGGAGACTTAATAATATTAGAAGAAAGCCTGTGGTCCAAACTGAGAGGTGGGCATTTAAGATAGGGCCGGACTGATGGAATGTACTATTGAGTTGCATTATGGGAAGTGTAGGATCAAATGTTTTGGAGGCTGACCAAAAGGAAGCATGCCCATTTCATTTTTCGCCACTTTAAAAAAAAGTTGGTTATTTTCCAACAATGCAAAACACAGTCAAGCAACACGACTATTATCACTTTGTTAATTACATTTCTTTAGGGCATTCATGGTTTAGGTTTTCAGTTTGTATTACCTGTTGACGTTGCCATCTTAGGGTAGGAATACCGTGAACATAGTTTAACACATGACGAAGGAAGAAACACACACCGTCGTCCGCGTTTCTGAAGAGTTCAATGTACATATTAATATATCCACCCATGCAGAGAAAGAGACAGTCAATCAATAAAAAAACAAGTAAAAAAGATTATAATAATTAAAGTAATAAAACAGCAAAATTGTAAGATAACAATAAATAATAAATAAAATTAATATAAATATTGTTAACATTAAAAGAAAAAAATAAATTGAAAAAATATTCCATGTAACGTAAACATGGTGCACCCCTTAAGGAAGATGTATGTTAGTTTAAGTAAAGGCTTTATGGTATTAACAATTCAGCAATGATCCCCCCCCCCCCCCCCCCCTCTGTGTTTCCCAGGCGGAGCAGACATATGGGAAGGTGTGTGTGTTGTGACTGTAGTAGCAGGGGGGCAGGGCTAAGAGAGGGAAAGAGGGCGAGGGAGGTAGGGGGAGGGGTTTGTTTATTTCTGTTGTGGTTTTTCTTTTTATGGTGACTGCGCCTCATGAGCCCACAGGGGAGAAAAATCAGGGAGAGAGAGAGAGAGAGAGAGGGGGACAGAGATGATGGAGAACAAGGGCAGATGGTTAGCAGTATGAGCGGCGGGCGAGAGACGGGAGACGAGCGCGGCGGGAGCAATGCACCGACACACAGACGCGTAGAGGCACAGCGAGCGTCAGTCCGCCGCTCGTTGCCCAAACAATGAACGTGCTGTGGTCGCTGCCGGCAACGCATCGCCAAGGCAACCGGAGCCAGAGGGGTGCGCACTGTGCGAGAATGGCAGAGAGAGAAAGAGAGGAGGGGGGAGGAGGAGAGAGAGAGAGAGAGAAAGAAAGAAAGAAAGAAAGAGAGAGAGAGAGAGAGAGAGAGAGAGAGAGGGTGTCTTCCTTCAATGGATAGATGCTTCCCTTCTTCTGTGTGTGTGTGTACATGTGTGTGTGGCTGATCATGTGTGTGTGTGTGTGGTCGGTGTGTGTTGGCGGCCGCCTGTCTGACTCTATGATCTTCTGTCACCATCCAGGTGAATACAAGAAGGATGAGCTGCTGGAGGCGGCGAGGTGAGTACCACTCTCTTTGTTTTCATTTGCCCACCCCCCCCCCCCCCCCCCCCCCCCCCCCCCCACACACACTCCTGCTTCCTGCCTTATCTCCTGCTCTTTGACACCCTCTCATGTTTTGACTCTTCCTCGTTTCCTTGACTCCCTCTCAGCCTCTTGTTCCCATGCTTACTTTCTTCTCTTCTCTGTTTCCTTTCCACGTCTTGTTTCCTCTCATCACTTCTTTCCTCGTCCCTTCCTTGTTCACTGTTTCCTCCTTTTCCCTCCTCTCTGCTCCTGCCCCTTCCTCTTCTCTTTGATCCACTTGTGTTTTCTGTTTCATGTCCTTGTTTCTTACCCTCCTCTCTCCTTTTGTGTTTGTATGCTTGATTCATCCTCTATTCCCTCTCCTGTTTTTCCATTTTGTTTCTCCTCTCCTTTTTTTCATCCTGTCCTTCCTTCTTCTTTCCTTTCCCTCCATCACAACCACACACAAACACAACCCCACACACACACACACACACACACACACACACACACACACACACACACACACACACACACACACACACACACCAAGCTCCTCCACTAGACAGGTTTTTCAGATCCAGAGAACATGTAGGCCAGGGACACTTGTGCATTTTAGAGGAATGTTATGGTTGCAGGCAAACCATGTGGGCAATGTGTTTGTGTGTGTGCACCATGTGCCTGTGTGTGTGTGTGCACCATGTGCCTGTGTGTGTGTGTGCACCATGTGCCTGTGTGTTTGTAGGAATGGCATAGCTTTCGTTTGGGATTGGGTGTGGGTGGCTGAGCGCTCAATGCCTCAACAGCCTCTCTCTGTCTATTCCCAGGCGCACGCACGCACGCACGCACACACACACACACACACACACACACACACACACACACGCACACACACACAGGGAAGCAGCTGGCTTAACATCGCAGTACCCCAGTGTATTATTGGGGTCAGCAGGCTGTTTAAGTGTGAACTGTGAACTCAGTGTGCCTCCATCACAGCTGAGGCACTGACTGGCTCAATGTCAATCCAAAGAAAAACATTTTTCTAAGTGTTCCTTTTGGTGAAATAACATGGCTTACGGGATGTTTTTCTGCTTCATTTTTTCCCCGTTTTTATTTGTGGGCCAGATTTTCCTTGCACAGGAGTAAAGCTGGTAAAATGGTTCCACATAGTCTGAGAGTAATGGAGTTGCTTGATGCATTGACTGAGCAAAGCATTATCATTAATGTCCTCGACAGCAGATGTATTACAGAAGTACTGTAGTAAACCTAGTCTGTCTCTTTAAGGCAGCCAGGCAGACAACAAGCCGGCATTACAAGTCTGGGTAACATTCAACATCTGAAATGATGTTTGTCTGATCTGTTAGCATTTATACTTTGAAAGTACTATTCAATCAAAATTGTACTTCTGATCAGTATTTTGATCGGTAAGCTTATACAAGGAGCGGCACTTTCCATATAACACCTACCTAATATATTGATATTAGAACAGCATTAACCAGTCCAAATGTAAATGTTGAGTATCCAAAGGCTGTTCTTCTTTGGTATTGTCACCATTAAAAAAAAAAAAAAAATTGCTCTTTTTGTCATTTCACAGTACAGGTACTATGTAACGAAATTGTTCCTCTGCATTTGACCCATCCTAGTGTTAGGAGCAGTGTGCTGCCATTATGTCCGGCGCCCGGGGAGCAGTGTAGGGAACGGTGCCTTGCTCAGGGACACCTCGGTAGCACTTGGTCTTGCCGGGACTCGAACTGGTGACCTTTCAGTTGCCAAGCCAAGTCCCTATCGACTTCGCCACCACCATTACCCATCGGCTTTGGTGATTTGAAGGCTCTGAGATCAGATAATCGAAAAAGAAGCAGTGGAGATCCAGTCACACTTAGAGATTTCAGAAAAGCATTTTTCATTTCTTACGTGAAAACATTTATAAATATTCAGGCATGGTTGTGAGCACTGTCCCTCGATGGCCACTGTAGATCATGTGTGTGAGATCTGACAATCTCCAAAAATATAAAAGAAGAAAATGCTACTCATGCTCCTTTTGAATGTGTTTTAGAAATAGAATCACTTTGGATCTGTGAACATGGTGATCAGGATACGACCTCCCGGAGAAGATGGTGAGGACTGTCTGCGTGCAACTCAAAATGTGTGACTGCAAGACTGTACGCTTAGCTAGTGCAATGACTGTGCACCTGTTAGGTTCAACACTGTAGTCCAGTTGGTGGAATATACAGCTCGAGCTGGTTTTCAGAAAAGGAACAAGGCAAAGATAATCATAAACTGAATGGTTGTTTTAAAGAGAGATGTATGAGATGGTTCACTGATACAGCAGTTATTTACATCATAAAGGTATGCAAAGAAAGCCACATGGCATTGAAGTTAACATGCAGTGTAAATAGGTAAATGTGCAATTGGCGGTCCACGGACACACAATGCGAAAAGTTAGTATGAGCCTTAAAGGTAGTTGGCAAAGAAAACTGGAAGAGTGAGAGTAGAGATTGGAAGTTGTGAATGTCTCTTTTGCTCAGAGAGTGTAAGATAGAGAAACAAAGAGAAGGAAGGAGAGGCCCAACCAAAAAAAGTGAGTGAGAGGAAAGCAACATAGGAGAATGGAAGAATAATCCTTTTCTTTCCATCTGACAGCTTCCTCCTTTACGGCTGTCAGGCAGATGATGGTTGGACTGGTCGCTGCCTTGGCAACCCTTTCCTGGTGGTCACACCAATGCCAAGGCAGTGAGCCTAGGGACCAGGAAACACCGATCAACAACATAACAAACTCCACTGCAACTAGACTTAATAGTTTTCCTTCACAGTTTTTATTTTATTGCAATCATTTTTACAAGAAAACACACACACAAAAATAGCTTTCAATCCATCCCCTCCAAACATCCATTTTCTTCAGTGTGTTTCTTCCTTTTCTTATCTCATTCTTCCTTATTTTCTCCCCCACACTCTCCTGCAGAGGAACAGGGCTAATCCTCTCTGGTATTGGATGTTTTCTATCTAATGCCTGGATGTGTGTGTGTGTGTTTCAATTTGCAGGAGTGGAAACGAGGAGAAGCTAATGGCCTTGCTCACACCGCTCAACGTCAACTGCCATGCAAGCGACGGCCGCAAGGTAAAGGCACTCAAAAACACATGCACAGTGTTAAGCTCATCATGTGTTCTGTTAAAATGCATCTCACGGTAAGTCCTCAGTGTGAAAAAAGCAACTGGTTCCTTCAAGGTTTTCTTTTTTAGACCAGTAAAGAGAAACAAATCCTGTTATTTACAGGTTGGATGTATGACATAATCAAGTCACTCTCCTGCAAACATGAGCAGCCTTTCTTGGTTGTTGAAATAAATAAAGGGAGACACAAACCTTTGACCCAGACACCAATAAAACGCCAAATAGTACATTTCAAGGTTGTTGACTGAGGCATACACAACCAACATGTGGCAAACTAAGCAGTGAGACGACAAACAAACTTCCGACTTCTGATCACCGCTTGTTTGTAACAATATGGCACTAGCCAGGTTAGCGTGCTATACATACATGTTCATGCTTATTACACAGGTGGATCTATAAAGTATTCACTTTTTACTCGCAAATGTTTCATTGCACATATTGAGCACCATTGCGTTTTTTTTTTTTAACCTAACACTTCTCAGAGGGGCGTGGCCAGCAGCAGCTCATTTGCATTTAAAGCTACGGACACAGAATCAGCACTTTTGAAACAGGGCTGAAACAGAGGGGTTTATGGCATGCTACAATTCATGATCGGTTTGGTTTTTCGAGCCAAACACTTCACATACTTGTTTTGTTTTTATCTGAGACCTATAATATATAGTTGAAAAATACTATAATAGGTGACCTTTAATCTTTTAGCCTGTATAATACTTGGTTTCCGTACCAATCCCTTGCTTGACAGAGCTTATCAGTCAGCTAATTTCAGAATGAGTTATTAATTCTAGCGTTGTTCGATTGCGGAGTATGGAGTGAGACTTTAGAGCATGAAAAATACTGGACCTGCCAAAGGAAACCCCTGGCAACAGTGAAAGTGCATGGCCAACAGAGGAAAGTGCTGTATTACATCCTGTTGTTCGTTTAATAAAAAGTAATTTGTAGGCACGGCATCCGCTCATGCGATCCTTAGAGAGTCCTGAGCCTCAGGTTGAGCTCTGTTGGGTCACAGCAAGCAAATTAGCTGGTGACTAATTAGTCCCCGGGATGGATAAGTGGACTTGTTTCCAGCTTAGTGTCTCCTCACTCCGGTGGAGGCACTCCCTGTATCACTGTTTCCATCCTGACAGAAGTAAAGACTGCTGCTGACCCGGTTTCTCCTCCAGAGCCGCTCGAGATTGAAGCTCCACTCCGCAGTGGCAGATCGCCAAACAAGTTTTGAATTCTTCATGAGTTCTAGCCGGACTCCCTTGGGGCGTATTATCTCTGCTGGCGTATTACGCGAGGACTTGCTCCACCTATATGATAGCAGTTAAAGCTGTGTGTTTGTAGAAGCTTGCTATTATTGAGAGATAGTTTCATATGAAAAAAGATTTGATTGGTCAGAGACATTTTTCAGAGATTGCTGTAATTTATTGGACGCTAAAGCAGAGCCTGTCGTATTTTTTGTTGGTTGCTATGCCAACTACTAGGGCCAGCAGGCTGCCAAAGCAAGGCTTTTACTCTGAACTCTTGTTAACTGTCATATAAATGCTCTAACAGCTTTGAAGAGGCTTTTTTCCTATAATTACGGACACTTCAGTGTTGTTGTTGATGATGCTTAGCTGCAGCTTGTAACCATCACACTATCATGCGCATGACTGTGAGAGAACATCCTCTAGATATAATCTGTGCAGGTGTTGGGATGTGATACCCTGAGGGAAGAACCCTGAAAGCCTTTTGAGATGCCGGGCACACACACAAGAGATCAGGGAAATGTGATGGTTCATAAGAAGATGAATTTAACCAACCAGGCGGCCAATAAAATTGGGGCTCAGACATATCCTAAATGACCTCTTCTGCACACACTGTGTTTGAAATGCTATTTAATTGCTCGGAAAGCAGTCATGCATGGTAAATATAGGAATATATATTGTTAAGCCTATGCAGTCCTTGTGACTTGCTCAGGGTAATTTAATGGGTTGAGGGGGATTTTGAATGAAGTGAAACTGAGGGACAGCAAACTTTCCCAATATCTTGTCCTAAAACCAAATCCATCAATTAATATAAGCTTGCTGGCATATATGAGTGTGCATACTTTAATATGTATTATGTGTTTGGGTTGCCCGTCTTATTCTTGTAAACGACATATCTCAAGGACGCCTTCAGGAAATATCTACCAATTTTTGCACAAAGGAGGAACTTATTAATTTTAAAGACCAAGACCTTGGTCTCTGTGAACTTACAAAACGTGTTGTCTATCCCTCAAAATGAATATGCTATTTATGACTATTCACGCAAATGTCTAGTAGGATAAAAGGACAAAGTGATAACAGTTTGATCCGACATGAATGTAAATTGAATGTTGACTGGTTGGTGGAGGTATATGCTATAGATTCAGTTTAGACTCACTTAAACTTCCTATTTTTTTTATTAAGGAAGCGTCACGGTTAAAGTACTTTTTGATGTAATTCTGTATATTTTATTGTTTGAGTAGTGTTTAACCGCTTTGGGATTCGGATCCATCCCAAAATGTAATGAGTTCTTTCTTTGCCATAAACCCTTCTATGAAGTTTTTTGAAAATCAGGCCACCAGTTTCTCCGTAATCCTGCAAAAAAATCTATCTGAAAACACGTCCTAACCTCGGAGGTTAATACGAAGTGATTCAGAGTGAGACGGATAACAGTGTGACACAAATACATTTTTTTCCAGATTAAATTCTTGCAAACATGCTAAATATGACAGCGTTGGTCGGGCACGTTGAACACCACTCAACAACCCACAGACACAGACACATTGTTTCAGAGGACACTAATGATAATCATGGACAAAACAGAGCGTGGCGGAATCCTAATGATTGGTAATGATGATGCTTGACTTAAAATTAAACAAGAGCCTCTCTCCCTATCTATTTCTCTCTCTCTCTCCACCCCCCCCCCCCCCACCCCCTCTCCTTCTTCCCTGTCTGTTCCATTTAATTAGAAGAGGCACAGGCTCTCTGTCTCCCTTACTCAACCACACACACAAACACAGATCTGGAGCATAAATGTTGATTGCATAATGCCTTTTGGTTGAATTAAAACGCTCTGCATGTACACAAACAGACGAGAGATGAAGGGGGGAAAAACAAGATTTAAGAGACAAACTACATCCCCAAAAGTATGTGGACAACCCTGACCAAAATACTGTAGTGTAATGTTAGGATCGACCCCTAATCACCAGTTATGAAGACTCTAAATGTGATGTTTTTTGTAGTGCACTATAGCAGGAGAACCGTTTTTCCTCCATAGCTCTAAATGTAGCGAGAGTTTTTTGTTCTGATTGCACGGCTCTATAGCAAAGTCATCAGCAGTATAACAGCCATATGTGTTTGTAAGTGAGTGTTTGTGAACACTCGGATGATTGAGGGCTCATCAGAGTGGGATATTATTAACACAGCTGAATGGAGAGCGTTATCAAGCTGCCTCTATTGAAACCTACCGCTTACTCCCACACACACACACACACGCTCCTGCAAACATCGCTGCCTCAAGGAAATAATGTCTGCAAACCTTCACGCGCCTAAGCCATATAGTCTGGCTTGTTCTTCCACCTCTTTCTTATCATTTATTTTCCTCTCTTATATGCTTCACTGCGAATGCTCCCATCACGACCAAGTAATGACTGACTGTGCGAGAAATTGTGTTTTCAGTTTTTCAGGGAATATATTTCCAGTTGGTGTTTCATCTGTTGTGGATGTGTGTTAGCTTTTTTTTGTGTATGTTTTTCGACTACGGTGAAGTTCTGATCTATATCTTACCAGGAGAAAATCATTGCACCCACTTGCTTCCTAGCTGGCACCGACATCAAATACACAAAGAAACTGAAGAGCAAGACCAAGACTCTGATTCAGAGGGATGAAGAGGAAAGAGGAGAACAGACTTCTATTGAAGTGCTGTTTACATGTTGATTATGGGAGCGTATCCTGCTGAGAGTAGCTCACAGGCTAAGGATTCATCCCTATCTGGTGAAAAACATTTCCAAAAGTGAACTTTTCAGGAAAAAAACATAGTGGATATTTGACTATGAGAAAGTCCACAAAATCATACAAACACTCAGAATCCGAATGAATTGTATTACCTGTTGAACAAATGTTGGTTAATAATAATAATAATAATACACATATTGTTATAGCAGTTTTAGTACTGAAATACATTTTCAATTCAAAACATTTCATATAAGAATACAAAAAAACTCAAAAAGTATAAAAACAGAAGATGCAATGAAATTAATTTGAAAAAAAATCTGATTATACACAGGGTGCGTACGGGTGCTGGAAATCCTTGAAAATGCTTGAAATTGTACGAGGTGTTTTCAAGGTTTGAAAAGTGCTTGAATTTTGGGAATGGTGCTTGAATTTGTAAATGCTTTACTTCGCTTTTTAGATTAAAAGAAAATAAAGAAGTCGGAGCGCGCTTAATTGCTTCGCTTTTACATAAAACATCCCCGCTCCGGCCAATGCGCGTGACCGGCAAGTGTTTTTGTTACGTGTGTGACCTGGGCATTCTGATGAGAGTGATAGATGACAGTATGCCAGGAGGTTGCCGTTTCAACGAGCGTTGGCTAGCAGAAGACAAATACAAGCCATGGCTAAGACGAGGGTCAAGCGAAGCCCAAGAGTAGCCTCCTGCAAAGTGTGCAACAATAACGATGCGAGAGTCTGCGCTGACGAGCCACACACCACACAAAAGGTACGCCATAGGAGAGCATTTTAGATTAGGCTATCGTTGCATGTAAAATACATGACACTTTTCTCTGTGCGCGGCAAAACAAGCTCGCCAAAATGGCTTCACTAGTCTGGCAGTATTTTAAGTGTCCGAAAATGACAATAAAATAGCGGTATGCAACGTGTGTGTGAAGCAGAAATCCTGCAGCTCCACCCGCTGTGACGGACCGGTGAGCGGAGCAGAACACACACTAAGAGTTAGACCTAACACACTTAGCTATTTGATCTACCTCTGGAACAAGCTAAACTAGTTATAAATATATTTATTCTTCACTGTTGGGTCACTCATTACTGGATCAGTGAGCTGCAGGAGATACTGACGGGCTGTCAGGAGAGAGAGAGGGGGAGAGAGGAAAAGAGTGCGCTTCCGCTAATTTCTCCCGTGTTATTATCCCAAGTTAATGTAAACTTGAATAATGTACTTCATTTAAATGTAATAATTATGTTGGTTGGTTGGTTTGTGGAAGCGCCAGTGAATGAGCCTCATTAACTGAGTTTTAAACATCACTTTAAATGGAAGATCCCCATAGGCCCCGCCCACTCGATCGGATCGGCAATCGGTATCGGCCGATACTGATTCCGGCGATCGGCCCCAAAATTGGCGATCGGAGCATCCCTAATAATTGTATATGATATGTTTTATAATGATTGATCATTAAAGTGTTATCAAAGCTGGTAAAGGTGCAGCTAGTTTGAATGACTTTGTATACTACAGAGTAGCTTGTGAATTTACTCCAGGTGGAACTAAAGTCTGATTTAACACTTGATTATATTTCACATCATTCATCCACATCTGTAAAGTAACTAAAGGTATTAAATACATGTAGTGGAGTCAAAGTACACCATTTACCTCTGACTTATGTTTATTGCCAACCTAAAAGTACCTCAAAAATAGTAATCAATAATGTATTGAAAAGTTATTTGGCTGATTGTTTTATATTGGCTCAGCCAGGTTATATGGGATGCCCAGTACAGATGGGTCACTCATTTTGAAATATAAACTTAGTTTTCTTTTCTAAAAATTTAAATTTGTCATCCTCATGTACAATGCTATTATGAAACACACATTTGGTTGTTTATAGCATAAAGAACATCTGATTTAATGTGAGGTAGGGAAATAATCATTTGAGTATAAGTATGTGTATATAAATATGTAATTTACAACAGCTGTAAGGTGCTTGAAAAGCTTGAAAATGCACCTTGAAAATGCTTGAAAAGTGCTTGAATTTGACTTTGGAAAAGGTGTAAAAACCCTGTATACATATATATATAAATGAGTCTAAATGTATATGGGGTAATGCTTTTTTTCCACTCCAGTTATATACCTAACATTAGTATTTATTTATGAATGCATCTATTTATTGAAATATTCAGCTATATTGAAAAGGTTCCAAGTTGCTGCACTCTATCCTGACATAAGGGTGACTGTTTCCTGAGTTTAACAATCGAATGAGGTTCTTTTGATCTTGTTGCTGACATTTCTTTTATTGAACAATGTGCCAAGAAGCCTGGGAACTCTCCCTCAGATCAGTGTGGAAGAAGTCGGGTTCTTGTCTTGGCGGAAACTTGCCCGTGTTGACAAAATCTAGGAGAACATAACACAAGGTCGTAGGAATGATGAATGACTTCTCACTGCAGCTTCAGTGTGCGCATAAATGTAAACTGATGCCCTGTCTGGGACAGATATTACACTTCGGCTCCTGCCAAACAAAGAATAGAAACATCCAGAGGCCTTTTGTTAACTGTTCGGGTGACAGATGACAAATAGGGTGACGAGAAGTTTTTAATACTCTTTTGTCAGTGAGAAATGTAACCCTCTTGTCTTCATGCGAGTCTGTGGCATGTTGTTGTCTGAGGGAGATGCAACCTCAGCAGCTCGTTGGTACACCAGAAAGAATTGGCTGTCAAAATGCTTGTTTCCGGAACAAACGAAAAACATCAAAGGGGCCCTATTATGCTCATTTTCAGGTTTCATAGTTATATTTTATGCCTCCACTGTGACAAGTTTACATGCTTTAATGTTCAAAAACATTTTTCTCATACTGCCTGTGCTGCAGCACATCTTTTCACCCTCTGTCTGAAACCAGAGCCCAGTCTGTGGGAGGCTGTGGCTCAGTAGATCCACTTTGAATCAGGGGGTAGCAAGTTCGAGTCCCACTGCAGTCAGCATGTCGTTGTGTCCCTGGGCAAGACACTTCACCCCAAATTGCTCCTGTGGGGATTGCCCACAGTACTGAAGTAAGTCGCTTTGGATAAAAGCGTCTAACAAGTGAAATGTAATGTAATGTCTGCTCTGATTGGTTAGCTGGCCGGCTCTGTTCTTATTGGTCAACCGCTTAGAGATGTCCCGCCCATTACGTACAGTGTGTTGGAGCGCTACCCAATGGAAGCAACCGTGTTACATAGTGATGCCATTGAAGTAAACAAAGGAGTCCAATAAATATGTTTCAGGCAGAGGGGGGGGGGAGTGTGTGGGAGGAAAACTCCCTCTGGAGACAACTTTAGGATTTAAGCCTTTGTAATCCATTGACTTGCACAAAAACCTATATAACAAACTACAGGAAAGGGAATACCCAGAAAAGGAGATAAGAGCCTCTTTAAGTTTTGATCTGAATGACAGCCATTAAAAACATAACAGGGCTGTTTGTCTGTTTGCTTCTTTGTGTTATTCCTGAAGTTACTTTCAGATTTGTGCTCGGCTTCAAACTTTCTGTGTAGCCTTCTGCTTGTGGGAAATGTCAGAGTTAATAGCTGAGAGGCTGAGCAGATAGACCGGTGATGGCAGAGATAGTGTGTGAGTGTGCATGGGGAGCATCAGACTAGCTGGAGGTTATTTATCTTCCAAGCCGTTGGCTGGGCTGAGCTGTCACTCCCGATAATGTGTGTATGAGAGCGTGTGTGTGCATGTGTCAGCCGGAGGAGTGGCACACAGATCTGCTAATATGTTTATTGATCCAGTCATCTGACACTACTCATCTTGTCGGCGTGTCCACCTGCTGATGTGCAGCCATGACCGGAGTACTAAGGCAGATCAAAGACCCGAGTGCAGGCTAAAGGGATGTTCCACTATGTTTTAAATTAAGAGATGTATTGTTAACCAACCCCTATCAACTTATTCTGACCCCTGTTTTAATCTTCCCGGTCATTGCATAATGAGGATTTTAATTTAATGAATCCATACAACCAAAGTGATGGATAAATGTATATTTTTGACATATGAGCATTGGATTATAGAATGACCCAATACATTTATCCAGGTATTAAATCTCAGGATATCAGTCGGATGAATTATGAAATGTAGGCATCTGCAGCGGATTGTTTTAGTTTAGTTTTGACGCATTAGGTGTTGTTTTTTTTGCATGTGAGTTTGAATCATGGAGCCAAGACAGCTTCATCCCATATTTCTGTCACCCTGCTCATCAATTGTAGACAATCTCCGCACTCCACCGACAAGATATTTATCACCCCACGAGCCTTTTTTCATTTTTTTTCAAACCGTGTCCAATATGGTATACTGTAGGCAGTTTAATTTGCTGATTCATGCTCCAACCTATGCTGCAGATGGTACATTTATATACTCCGTGCACACAGCCCTTTATTTTACCATGTTTCTTCATCGTTCTTCCTCGGTTTAAAGCATTTTCTTGAATTGATTTCCCTTATACATGTGGAGCGGTGTGTGACCAATTCATAAGGAAAAAGATTAAAGGAATCTTGAATTTGAATATTTTACTGCTGTGATCACACTCGTGAATGTATTGGGTTAGAGGAGACAGTTTGAACTGTTTGAAGTTAAAGAATATCAGCATATTTCCCACACACACACACATGTAAAAAAGGACACTAAACAAAATGGCCCAAATATGGTCGTTCACACTGTGAGATAGATCATGTCTCATCGCTATGGCAACTGCTGACAGCTACCAGTCACTGTTGTCATGGGAACAGCTTGACAGGCTTGTAAAGAGACTAGGAAGGCAGAGAGAAAGGACGATCTGAGAGGGGTGAGATAAAAATGAAAACATCACAGAGGGAACTAACAAAGCAGCCCATCACATTTTTATTTAAAATATGTTTTGTTAAATGTTTGATTAATTCCTTTTTGATACAAATAGTGTTTGCTGTTCGATGGCCAAATAAGCTAAATCTGAAAAATGTTTTGATGTGAGGAGACTTTCCAGCTACCTATCAGATGGATGGTGTTTCTATGAAAGGGGAAAGGATAAATGAATTTTTTTAAATGCTACCTAAAGCTGCCAGTAAAAAGATTAGTATTTCCCATCTTGGCTTTAACATGCCCTCCACATCTCTCCTTCATTTTCTTCCCATATTTCCTTCCTTCCCCCTCCTCCTCAGAAAGGCTTTTAGGTGATTAAAACTAGCCGGATAGGTTTTTTTATTGCTATTGTTTTTCTGCTTTCTCTGTCTGCCATTGTAATTGCGGAGTGCTTCTCTCTGAAATATCGCCTACTAGGTTTTTCACTTTGGGGCAACAAATTTCATCAAGTATCAAAGCAGTTTATGGATCAAAACACCAACAGTTGAAGGTCACTGGAGCAAAAAACCAACTACATCCAACTTGAAAATTGCTTTTGGCTGAGTGCAGTTCTCCACCAGGTGTGTCTGCAACCACCACTGCGGTACCATTTATCCTGAGGAATTAAACCAGTATCTAAACGCTGCATGCACCTGCTGCAGACAGCTGTATGGATCACAATACAAATGCTTTTAAATAGCATAAAGCCCTTTTTCTGACCATGTGTAATATCTATAATATCATATCTAAAACATGAAGTTACTCCGCCAGTGTTCAACACATTTTTGGAGTAAATGGTCACATGGTCACATCTCTCTGTATCATAAATACATATCCTGCTTCAATTTAAATGTCACAGTCATGAACTATGACCTGTTATAAACCACCTAATCCGACCCTTATTACACTTACAGCCTTGACACCAGCATCAATAATATGCCAATGTTAACTCAAGAATATTTCAAGAAGCTCATTTCCACTCACTGTTTTGCCGCTGCACTTTCTTTAAAGAGCATTCATAAAAATACACAAAGCCGTTGGGTCACTGTGCGACCTTTCCAAAAATACCGCACTAGAAAAAGGAGCAGGCTGCAGTGGAGAGATGTTGGATGTATTATAGCTCAGATAGATGACAAATGGCTGATGCTTTTTTGATTATTATTGGCTTGTGGCTGCTGAGGTCAGAGGCTCATAATAAAAGTTTCAGCAGGAGCTTTTTTACGACTTGAATACAAATAGGCTTCTGTATGGATAATCCAATAGACCCTCTCTCTCATACCCTCAATCTCACAGGGTTGACAGATTGAGGAGGCGGAGCTTATACCCAGTCAGACCCTGGCAACAACATCATGGTGATGCAACGGTACATACTGATGAGTCACTGCTTGGATTTTGAGTGGTTTTATGATTGGAAAGGGACCTGATTGCTGTTTTAAATATTGGTGTTTTTTTTTTTGTCTGTTTATTTATATCCAACATTTGCAGTCACAAGTACACAGACACACAGACAACACTGCATTAAAGATGAGGATGATGACTAACCACGTCCCATGTCCTGCTCCTTCCAAATGCTGCTGTCACATCCTGTAAATACGAGTACACCATCTGTCCGCCCAGCTCTGCCTCACTGCTGCTGCTTCTCTGCTGAACTCTCACAACACTAAAGATGATCTGTTTTTCAAGATCTCTTCTGACATCAAAGCAGGAGATGGGATCTACACCTTCCTTTTTGTCAGATAAAAAGAATAAAAACAAGTTGTAATAGCCCTAATTGTTATTTTCCGACCAAAGTTAAACATGTTCCTGCTTTTGATAAGAGTTCCAGTATCTCTGAAATCCTTTGAGACCATTCTGCATAATTTACAAAATAGCCGTCCGGCAGTGAAAACCTAATCATTTTGTCAAGAAAAAGGTTCCACTTTGAAAACCAGTACTTTGTAAACATATATATATATTTGTTGATGTTGCCAAGGTTTTGCATCATGGCTGATGAAATTATGTTGTAGTGTGACTTTTAAAAGAGAAATCTCTCTCTGTGTGTGACCTACGACTGACCTCATTATGGGATTTCAAACGGAAAGATATCTACATGTAGGGGCGGTGTTTGAATCCCAGATCTGATTACGGTACTGTAGCATTTAAGAATGCTGCCATCATCGTGTGATTTCTGGGCCATTTTTGTTTTGTTGATTATGTTCCATATTGGGTTTTTGGCGATCTAAATGCTTATTATTTGTATTCTTAAATATTCCTTTATGCTCATTCAAACATTTTGGTTTTGATTTTGCTTGTTGGAAAGAGATGGGACCAATGTTTTGTAAAAGGTTTTGGACTAATCCAACCAAGTTTCCAGAATATTGGCAAAAGAAAATGCAAACTAATCTGCTTTTCCATCCGCTGCCATTATGAGAACACTAGTTGTTGGTTTATCTGAATCCATATAAAAATCAGTCAATACAGTTAGTGGAGTCTCCGGTCAGGTGCCATTGAACCATTGCCCAAGAATAGAAAGAAAGAGAGTTACATTATTCAAATCTTCCGATCAAAACTCAAACAGTTCAATTAAACATGAAAAAAGTGATTGCATTGGTTTCCATTTTTATAATTTTACCAACTTTTCTACCTCAGTCAATCATGACATTTGTTACGATATTTTCCGATTGCAATATTTCCACCAAGTTTGGAGAGGATCTTACTGTCCTGGTTTTCTTGGACCATTGGGAGAAAAATGTCTGGATAATGGCAATGGCATTTGCGAACTGGACACTTGTAGTTAGCTCGGTGCTATCTAAGAACTCTTTGATCTGCTTGCTGTACTGCATGTAGAATATGTATTCCCTGTTCTATTCAAAATGTGATATCGGCTGTAGTACCTCTTGTTGTGTTGTGAAAAGCTTTCAAACCATGTCATAGAGCTAGATTTCCCATTAGTTTTTCTTGTACCGAGTTCAGTTTGACTGAATAATGGGAACATTCTAGCTGGCGTAACATTTCTACTCCAGTGTGGGTGTCACTCGTGCTTTGAAGAAGAATGGCCTTTGCTGAGAGAGGAAGCTCAGCATGGAGCCATCTCATCTCAGTCACATCTGAGAGCATTCAGAAATGCAGCTTTCATCCTTTTTATGGGGGAAATATAGTCGTGCTTTATAACTCTTGATTTATTCAGTGGTGGAACAGCCCATTTCTTTGTGAAAAGTCTTGTCGTACAACTGGTTGGTCATAGGGAAACAGAATGTGTACATCCTTCATTGCAAACTCTATGTTATGAAATCATTATATGCTGTCATATTGGACATTTACTAAATATATCCTTCTTTTTCCTCTCCCACTGTGTCTGTTTCTTCCCCTTTTCCTCTCTTCTTGCCCTTTTTGTCCGTCCCTTTCTCCTTCTTTACCTCTCCAGTCCACTCCACTCCACCTGGCAGCAGGATACAACAGGGTGAGGATAGTTCAGCTGTTACTACAGCACGGAGCAGATGTTCACGCCAAGGACAAGGGGTACGTATAAAACAAATTCAAGTGCACTAAAAAGAGAGTTTTAAGGTAGACATTTATTTTGACCTTTTGAAACACTGCATAATCCTTTAGTGGTAGTTGTGGTAGCAACTATGTGATTGGACAACAAACCACACGCAGGGCTTTCATTGTGTCTCTTAACATTTTCCAACTGGATATGGAAGTGAATTTCTTAATTTGTCATTAAATATTGAGTTATCTATCATACATTTGTGATAAAACTAGGATGTGCACTTACTAAAACATGCTTAAGTTTGAAATGGCGAGTGTACTGTAGATGCTAGACTGATACTAGCTGTTAGCATTAATTGATGTTATTTTAAAATAGAAATTAAACTTAAGAAGATTGAGGCAGACAAAGAACATCCTACATTTTAAGATAAATCTAAATCAGAATTCCATGCTACAGAATTAATTTGCTGAAACTATTTAATTATTTTAGCCATGCTAGCGAAGAGGCTCTATACAGGACTAATAAGCAGATGTTGTTAGCAGGCTGTCACGCTAAGCTAAGATGCTAGCCGATTAAAACATTACACCTTAACTTAACATCAGTATTTTAGCATTCTAATTTTCACCATGTCTGAATGCTGTTGTAGTGTTCCGCTTTGAAAGCACCATATAGCCTCTCAGATTTGTCAGCATGGCTGTAGATGCTTATTTTCTTTTTATTAAGCTGAACAAAGATACAATGGAATAAAGGGTTACATATGAGAGTGTTTATATTGTTTTTGAAAATGTAAATGTATATTTACTGTTAATAATGTTTATCTTTTGCCCCTCCAGGGGTCTGGTGCCTCTGCATAACGCCTGCTCCTACGGACACTATGAAGTTACTGAACTGCTGCTAAAGGTACACTCACACATGCTATCTCAGAGACTGCTTAAACATACCCTTTATAATATAAAGTAAACAAAATGTTTTTCGTGTAAGAAATGGAAATTGCATCCCAGAGAATGAACTTCCACTTTTTTGTCATTGTATTTAAAACAATACAAATATGTACTAGCTAAACAGTTTTCCACAGTTTTCCACAGTGTTTGTAAGGATTGAAAATGGTTGTTAACAATGTCAACTTTGCTCTTTGTCCTCCATGTTGCTTCCCTCTCATTTACTCATACACTTTTTCTTATCTTTCAGCACGGTGCGTGTGTGAACGCCATGGATCTTTGGCAGTTTACCCCTCTCCATGAAGCGGCGTCTAAAAACCGAGTGGAGGTGTGCTCTCTGCTGCTGAGCCACGGGGCCGACCCGACCCTGCTCAACTGCCACAGCAAGAGCTCCGTGGACATGGCGCCCACTCCCGAGCTGAAGGAAAGACTTACATGTGAGTGTGTTGGGCTTAATTTACATAAACTGCAGCTGCGGCGTACAGGCAGCTAAATGTGTCACTGTGCTGAATTAATGAATAGGTTGTTTTTAGGAGAGACTGTTTTTACACCAGACATGTTGGGAGCAATGTGTTCGAGCATTCAGCCGGATGAAAATGTGAATGTTCTGGTAACAGGACTGTTGAGCTGAAAACAAGGAAAGATGGGTTGAAAGGGAGAGAGATGATAACATCTGACATGAACAGTTTCACATGCTTGGAACGCTGAGCAGGACAAAATAGAGTCTTGACTGGTTTACATGCTGTGTACTAGATGAAAAACCACAGAAGAAGAGTGTAGAAAAAAACATCAGGGTTGCGGTCGAATAGTCCAAAAATCAACTCCTATCGTCTATTCCTTGACCTCTGTGTGAAACGTCACGGGGTCAAGGAATAGTGGATAGGAGAATTCAAAAGGATTTAGGAGAAGAGACTGCGGTACTTTAGAGAATCCGACTGCACTTTCACTATCCGACGTGTTTATGATGCGCCAGCGGACGTCATAAATGTGCGTCTGCTGCTGTGGGGAAACTATGGAAACTACAGTTTTCTATACAGCGGACTACAACATGGATGTTTAATAAGAACGAGGGACTACTGTAAACTCATCTAGAGACTCTGCACCGTGCTCTGATGCTGTTGTTTTATGCTTTATGAACGTGGACAACAGAGAAACATATTCTTCATGACCAAAGTTGGAATTGAAATAAAAAAGGAAGGTGAAACTTATGCTCGTCACCCTCTCCCTCCGGTCCACATGAATACAAATGATCCCAATACGTATTATTGTATGAAAAGATCTTAAAATAAATACAAATGTATTTATTATAAACGTTAGTCCTTAACATCTATCACTGTGTATATCACCATTCAAACATCTTTTAAAAGTTGAACAAACCCCACACAGCTCAGTAAAGACTGTGAAATGTTGACTTTATTTGATCATTTCAGTAAAAACTAACGTTCATATTTCTCTTTTTGATTATAATACTGATGAACGTTCAAAACAAAGCACTTTGGCAACTTACCACATACGTTTTAAAATGCTTAATAAGCACCGTAACTTTCATGATATCATTTCTCGGTCATAATCGGTTGTTTCCGTGAACGGCCGACTGTTGTGTGACGGCAAATGCTGCGGCCGCAAGGCATTGTGGGGCAGCATTTTCTCCTCTCCTTTCGTAAAGGAAGGTCCAGTAGTTCCTAAGCTAAAGGAGGTTATAAAGGAAGTTTGAAACCTCCTTTCCTATCATCTAGAGAATTCGAACGGCACTTATAATGGCTGCCACTGAGGTACTTCCGGGTCATTTCACTCCGTTAGGAAGGTTCCTAAGCAAAACAGACTATTCGACCGCAACCCATGTTTTACATCTGTTTGTAATCTTTAAAAACAAACAATGTGACAATGAATCTATGTTGTTCAGTCCCTGCTTACTTTGAAATTGGACTTTGAACTAGGGAGAGTATTTATTTCAAAAATATTGTACTCACCAATACGTTGTATAGCTATGCTAGTGCTGTGTACTGGATGAAAAACCACAGAAGAAGAGTGTTGACAAAAATTAATTAGAAACTTGCGGACTCCCTAGGAGTAGGAGCCGCAATACATCATTTCCCAATTTGGGATAAAAGAAGTAGCTATCTAGAAAGTCTATCTATCTAAGTAACAAAACAACAAACATCTCCTGCTATCAGCTAGGCTAACAACATGCTCCCATAGTCTGTTACAGGCTACACCCTGACCTTTGTCGTGGCTTCAAAACTCTCATTACAAACTGAGAAAAGGTCTCATTTTGAATTGGATCACTGGTTTTTATTTGGTGCATGGTTCACTTCCACAGTTTAACCTGTCAGGGATCTATTTTACAGCAAAACGTACGCAAGCTGTATATCTACAGCAACATCCCCATGCCTCTGTTTTCTTAATGGAGCATTTTTCAAAATGTATGATATTTAATTAAACAGAAATTGAGCAATAATTAAATTCATTTGCTTTGCTCCTGCAGAGTCACAGCAGACAAGATAAGTCTTTGTCTCTGCCAGAACGCTCTCTGCAACTCTTTGAAAGTTAATTAGGGATTCAGCTCTCCCACTTGTGGCGCTTTCTTTGTAATGAAACGGATCAAAGATAAAATCAATGCTACATGAATCACAAGTCGTCTCGAGTTTATGTACAACTGCAGGACAACTGCACCTGTTGGCTGTAAGAGGATGTGATTATGGAAACAGTTGGACATTTGCTGCAAAAACAAAACACCAAATCTAGAAATGAAGACATTTGAGATTGAATCCAACCTTTCTATTTAGTATTTCTTCAAAATGTAATGTTTTTTCCATATTTGGGCATGCACTTTAAAGCTTGTAAAGGTTTTATACCAAAGGTCTTTTCCTGTAACAACTTGTCATCTGCTGAGTAGGGTTTGTGAAATAATATTTTGGATGTGCTTTATTGAACCTTTGATAACCTGACATTAAGTCTCCTGTTGTCTGGAATACAGAATGGTGTAGAAAAGCAATATAGAAGAAATTCCATTGATAAGTTAGCCCAGATGATTGAGACACACGTGAAAGTTGATCAGGGTAACTGGCTTTGAAAAAGGAAGTAGCCAGTTGTACTATTTTAGAGGAAAAGTGTAACATTTAAGGACATTTCTGTTGGGTTTGTCCACCTTTGAGGCTCTGGTGGGTGTTTTATTTAAACGTTTGGGTCGTCTTTCTCTTGTTTCCAGTTTGCCAACCCCTTTGTTTCTCTCAGCATGACAGAGAATAAGCACATTGGCCAAATTGTTACAGTTTTAAAGGTTGTAGATTTAATAGGCTAATGAAATGTGATTATCAAGACAATACAAATATAGACATTATGTAAGTTTGATCAGCAGCTGCTTTTTGACTTATCTGTGAATGAATGTAACAACAGTGAGTAAAACATGAGATGATATCATATATTTCATATGTTGAGCATTTTAAACTAAAAGCCGTCTTTCACACTGACGTGAAAGAAGCTACAAAGGAGGAAAGAAATCAGTTGAATACCTTGTGTAATTGAAAATGCTTTGCCGTTTGTAGAGCACACACAAGTATGTCCTAAAATCCTTTTCTGACTTTAAACTGAAGACTTTCTCTTCTTCAGGCATTTAAAAAATCTTCAAATGAATCGGAGAAGAAAATATTTCTTTGGCTGAACTCGCAGCTTGTGAATAAAAGCCTCAAACTGACATTTCTTTATTTTGTTATTATTATATATGTTTTCTTTATGCTGCTAGTTTCCTCTCCTCTCTCTTTTGACCACGTTCCCTTGAAGATGTGACTTCCAACTATTCCGTTTACACGTTTGATTATAAATGCATGAATGCCGTCGCTCAATAGCTAGATAGATTTGAACTCACTTCTTTTCATGCAGCCTGAAATGCTTCTGACGCAAAATAGTTTGTTTTGTTATTGTGTAGCCCTCGGGGGAATAATCACTTGTTTTCACTCCAACTCCAGGACACAGACTGTTGCATCTAAAGTTATTAGTTTGCTGGTGAAAACTTTAAAGCAGCCTTTCTGAAGTATTAAAATGCAGTCATTGCAAGTGAAAGAATGAAGGGGGAGAACATTGGAAATCTGGTTTTGGTCAAGCTTTCAAAGCACCAGATGCTTCTCTGTGGGTTTGGATGCTTTTGGCTGGAAAACTGTCAAAAAGAAACTCAGAATTCGACTGAAACCGAGGCTGATTTTCTTACGTCTCTAACATGTTGACATTTTGTGTGTGTTCAGATGAGTTTAAGGGCCACTCGCTGCTCCAAGCTGCTCGCGAAGCTGACATGGCGAAGGCTAAGAAGACCCTGGCTCTGGAGATCATTAACTTCAAACACCCGCACACACACGAGACAGCACTGGTGAGATCAACACACACACACACGCTTTTTTGCACACACACATTTCTTCACTGCTGCAGAGATGCTCAGATGATGTGTGTGTCTATGTTTCAGCATTGCGCGGTAGCATCTCCACACCCAAAGAGGAAACAGGTGACAGAGCTGCTGCTGAGGAAAGGCGCCAACATAAATGAGAAGAATAAAGAGTGAGTGCTGTTTTCTTTTTAAATAATTAAACATATAGTCAATTACACGCAGTAAGTGGTATATTATGCTTTAAACACTAAGTTGGACACTAGATGAACATGTTTATGTACAGATTGAGTACATGTAATACTGCATTAATAAAGAAATGTTGACCAATTCTTTCCTCTGTGTAGTTTCATGACTCCTCTTCATGTGGCGGCAGAACGAGCTCATAATGACATCATGGAGGTGCTACAGAAACATGGTGCTAAGGTACGTTTGTCTCCTTTCATCATACATCGACTTCCACCATAATCCTTGTCATAACTAGACAGATTGTTTAGTTGAATCACACTATTTTTACATCAATTGGCTAATCCACAAATGGATTGATGTTCCAAATGTTTCCTATGTGTGTGTTTTGATGATTGGGGGTATCTGTTTCTCGTTCCCATGTACAGTGCTTTATAGAAAGTATGCCAATATGATTAGTTTTTTTCTCTTACTAGAAATAATTGCAGTAATCAGCGTTACACATCGGGTTTTGTGCGTCAGACCCTCACATACAAAGAGCAGTGTTTACTTCCAGAGCCTCCGTTATGATTTGATATGCAACACTCATACAGGATAGAATTCAGCTTAGCTGGAACACACAGTTTCTTTCAGTGGTGGTGACTCATCTTATTTTCATTACTGGAACAAATGCGTTTTCTTGCGCTTACTGTGAGATTGCTATCGATGCTGATGCATGTAAGTGTACAAAATGTGCTCTCACTGCATATAGATTTGAATAAGAACACAGGGTCAAACTCGTCGTCTCAGGTCTTCTCTTGTTTTTCTTATCTAATACGTAAACATCTCTCACATTATACCTTGTAAATCAAATTATTACTTTCATAATCTTTCCTGTGGTTTAGGCCATAGCAGGACATATTGTAAATCAGTTATCTGTATGTGATTTTTCATCAGCATGATGAATTCAACTGGTTTATCAAGATTTTAATTAGCTTAATATGAGATTTTTGTATTCATGAACATGTTACCATTATCCAATATATATGAATAACTTTTAAACAAAATATATAATAAAGAATATAAATACAAATAAATTGAACTAACCCAACTTAGTAAAAGAATGCCATACATTTTGACATGCTCAAATAAACTATACAACAGTTATACAAAGTTATCAGTTACACCTAAACATCATTTGTAAACTTCTAATAGTGAACATCTTTCATGATGATATTTGACTGGTTGTATGAATGTCACATTTTGTTCTTGTTTACGCATACTTAACATCACCAAATCACATGTCTTTATTTATTTATGTTAAATCTGTTCAAATATCTGATGTTGTTGATGGAAAACTCGGCTTAAATGCATAAAAATCTACTAGCATAAGAACGTTTTTGCAAGCTGCCAGAAATTCTAAAACATATTATTACAACTGGAAAAAAGTAGACCCTGCAGCACACTGTAGATGAGGGTTAATGGGTTCACCAGAACATTTAATTACATGTCATTGAGAATGTTGAAGTATCTAAAGGTGATTTTCTTTAAAGAGGTGAAGCAGTTCAGCTAAGTATATAAGTCCTTTAAAGAATCCTAACACAGGGTTGTGTGTCTACAGGTGAACGCCGTGGACACGCTGGGTCAGACGGCGCTGCACCGCGCGGCCATGGCGGGCCACCTTCAGACCTGCAGGCTGTTGCTAGGATACGGGGCAGACGCCTCGCTGCTGTCGCTGCAGGGCTTCACTGCTGCTCAGATGGGAAATGAAGCTGTGCAGCAAATACTCAACGGTACGCCAACACCCTTTGTGTGTGGTGTGGCTGGGTGTGTGTGTGTGTGTGTGTGTGTGTGTGTGTGTGTGTGTGTGTGTGTGTGTGTGTGTGTGTGTGTGTGTGTGTGTGTGTGTGTGTGTGTGTGTGTGTGTGTGTGTGTGTGTGTGTGTGTGTGTTGTGTGTGTGTGTGTGTGTGTGTGTGTGTGTGTGTTGTGTGTGTGTGTGTGTGTGTGTGTGTGTGTGTGTGTGTGTGTGTGTGTGTGTGTGTGTGTGTGTGTGTGTGTGTGTGTGTGTGTGTGGTTGCTGTGTTGTTTGGTTGCTATGCAGCTGTTAGTAACTGGGATTAACTGGAATTGTTTTGAAAGGTCAGTATTTATACCTGGAGACTGAAGGTGCAGTTTGATGAGGGGAAAGGCTGAGCAAACTCACCTGTGCAGTGCTAGAGGAAGTTACACTTTACATTACTGCAGTAATTCCAAATGTAATGTGTGTTTAAATATTCCTTATCAAATACTTTAAGACTTTTATGAGAAACTAAAATTAGGCGTTTCGCAATAAAGCAATACTGATGACATCCTTCATATTCAAATAAAAAATAGATATGTTGTGAATAATGCACACGTGAAAATATGATGTTGTATTATTTATCTTAAGTTGAGTAGATTTGGAATAGCCTCCAGCATTTCTGCCTGCCTGATTTATTGACCGACTGCATCATCCTTATTTTGTCTTAACCACATCAATTAAATAATCAATTGGAAAATGTACTTCCAAACAAACGGCCGTCAGTCAGTTGTCATTCTGATGAATGCGGTGGCAGAAAATGATTGAATTACTCTTCAGAATATTGATGAATCACTCTTTCCTCTAAACAGTTGTCTGGTTGCAAAGTTGACTGTAGAAATTAGTTTATTTAGCAACAATTTAAACCGAAAATGCTTAAAAATGTGACATTTTTGGATGCAAGACGCTTACCTTGCATCTGTCAACAAAGTGACATGCAGCAGTGAATCCCTGGGTTGTGTAATGTCATTTCTCTTCAACATTTGCAGTGGATGCATTTACTTTCATGATTATGTTGTAGCTTTTGCTTATGTTTGCTCAATGCATTATAATCTGTGACTCCTGTATGCTCTGCCCTTTAGAAAACGTGCCGGTGAGGAACTCGGATGTGGACTACAGACTGCTGGAAGCTGCTAAAGCCGGAGACCTGGACACCGTCAAGGTAGATGAGCTAGGATTTATTTTATTATCAACAGTTGGCACTTTCCCTACTTTTTGGGGGTATTAAAGTGTTAGATAGTGTCCCTCCACACAATCGCCTTACTTAGAAAATGAACAAAGGAACTGGACCTCAGTAGCCTATGAGGTTTTTTTTTTAATTGAGCAGCTGTATGATTAAAATAATAAAATGTTTAAACCTTAAATATGCCTGAGCTGATAGTCCCACTGAGTAATACAGACACTTGATGGGTCCAGTGAAGAAAAACATAATAAATATATACAATTATTTTCAATAATTACATTAAATCTGTTATAAAGAATGTTCATTCCTGTGTGAAGCAGTGATACACCGCAGAAATCATGAAGGAAAACAAATTAAAAACATGATTTTGTCAGTGACATTTTGAGTTAATGACACACATTTTATCTTTTTAATTCAAAATGTAACAAAATGACCTCACCTTTGCGGCTGCTCATGTTGCTTTTATGGAGTCTGGTCGCAGTGATTTTGTTAAATGTCAGGTGGATATTGTTCTACTTGAATCAAATGTTTCCTGTTCATGTCTTTGTGTTTTTTGTCCATATTGATCTCGGTCAAATTGCAAAGCCTTTGTTTTTTTCAAAAGGCCAACCTTCGTATAAAATGTCCTAACACGGCTCTCAGTATAATCATAGCCGCTGTTAGCCGCTTTGAATTGCCAGCGGGCCCACTTGTGTTAAAAGTGTGGGCGCTTGTCATGCTCCGTAATATGCTTCGGATAAAACCACCCACCAAATGTCAGGACCCGGTGAGATCCGGCAAAGTATTTGACAGAAGTATTTGGTGAGGAGTGAAAATCGTTGTGTCTTTCCCCCGCCGAGACACACAGTGATGGGGTTCTCCAGATGAAGAGGGCCTGTCAGCGTCTGGAGGGTGAGGCTCTGGCAGGTGGGCAGGGAATCGTAGCAGAGCAGACAATGTGCGCTGGTCTGGCTTTCTGTCAGTGGAAGTACACACACTCGCACACACACACAGACTTAGGGTTAACTGTCTGGCTGAGCTTCTGATTGACGGAGGAAGAGTAGCACTTTGCACCGTTTCTCGGCTGATTCCTGTCATCTGTTCTAACGTAGTGGAGGTCCAGACTGTGACTGTTGGATAAATGTTCACCTTTTAGACCACAGGTCGAAAAGCAGGGGCATATTCTACTGCATTTAAAGCAGTAAATACCGTTTTATAAATGTAAGAATCTTGTTAGAATGACTCCACATTATAGAAAACAAAGCTACGTTTACTGTGTTCTGAGATATTTTTAAAAGGAGTAACATTTTGAATAAGCTAAAACGCCTCAAAAACGGAGCTAAAATAGAGTGAAAATTATTCTTATTTCTTAGTTGGCCGAAAATGTTATTCGAAACTAATGCCCTCTCTCAGACAACTAAGCCATTAATAGGCGTTCTATATATATGCACTTTGCTTAACCTCCTCTAAAGGAAGACACACATAGCCTTCATCATAACTCATTTATGCACGGCATCATTTCAAAAATGAGAAAATTGAATGTAAAATGTAATGTTAAGGAAAAGTTGGAGAGTGTTAGTAACAACAGGAAATATATTTCCAGTGTAGAATACTGGTTATAACTCAACCCTGAATGTAACCTGTTCCTCAATGATATAGCAAAAATATCCAGTTGTCCAGTGATTTCCATTTGATCAATATACAGAACTATTGAACAAATCATTCAGCTCTGCTTCGTTATTACCGATGGTGTTGCCACATAAAGAATCCTCTTTCTGTGCATTGGTACATTAGGATTGTGAAAGGGAACACAATCATTTGGACAGAGAAATGTTCATGTAGGCTGAATACAGATTGTGGGTCCCTCTATAATGAATATAAAATGTGTGTATTATCCTAGTAGCAAACATTCAGTTGCTCTAGCATAAACTTGAATTACATTGTTACCAGCCAGGTTCAAACTTAACTGATGACATGATTTTTATTTATTGCAGAATTAAAATGTCTCTCAATGTTTTATTGCCTTTTAATAATATTTCCACATTTACAAGCACACACAAAACAATGACAACAAAAATGAACATTACATCACTGCTAAATAAGATAATTAACTACCAAAGACATAAACTGTCTTGACAGCACTTAAACTAAAGTACTTAACTTAAACTTAACTACTTGACGCATAGAAGTACACTACAATAAAAAAGCAAAGTAAAGAACTACAAAAGAAAAAACATATATATATATAAACTGTATATACCCTCATTTTTCAGCAATTCCTCTTACCATGGCTCAGGCTACAGTCTTTAACGTTTTTATTCCATGGCTATCATGAACACAGGCTTGATGGCAGTTGAAGTGAGGGATAATAGAGATTGAGGAATATGTCTGCCAGCAGCAGGGTTTCATATTATTTTCTGTACATTATGTTCCGAGAGCGTGGCTGAAAGAAACTTTAAAACACATTTCCCACTGTGTGCTCTCCTTGTACTGAACTGTGTTATTAGGTCTGAAATAACAGCAAAGAGGAAAGTAGTGTTATTTCCTTTGAACAGCAGGGCAGCAGACATGTATTAACTTCACCTAATAACTTCAATATTGCGGCTGTTGTTTCCTGAAACCTTTTTTTTGTCTCAAACCTATTTCATTTCACGGACATACCTTTCATTATAAATACAGGAACAGTGTCTTGCTCTCTCAGAAGCACCGTTTGTTTTGTTTAATGTTGGTTTTGGTTCGTCGTTTATGTTTTTCTAGGAAATAATACAAAGGGTGATGTACACTTTTGAGTCTAGAGACTAGGGCTGTGCGATTATGGCAAAAATCATAATCACGATTATTTTGGTCAATAATTGATATCACGATTATTAAATACGATTATTCATTGACTTTGAAAACGTCAATTTATTGAACTTTAAAACAAATTAAAATAATAATTTGAACAGTATCTGTTTAACTGTTGATTACCCTGAACGTATAATTCAACTGAAAAACCAATAAATAAAATAAATGATACATTTATATTTACATTTAAATAAATAATATCAAAAATAATAAATACCAATAAAAAAAGATCAACAAATATTTTGGAGCGCACTTCAACAAGCTAATAAACATATATACATATGATAAATAAATTAGACTATAAAATAAATTAGATCAAATATTTTGCAGTGCACTGTCACAACCTAATAAGCAAAATAATCGTTTTTTCCGATTATGTTGTTTTCGTAATTGTGGCAGGCCAAAATCGTAATTGCGATTAAAAAACGATTAATTGCACAGCCCTACTAGAGACTGATAAATTGTCCTCATCCTCCCAACATGCTCACTATTACTATGAAAGTACAATGTTCATGTTCTTATTATAGTGTGTAAGCATGCTCATTTGCTAATTGGCATGAATTGCAAAGCACAGCAAAGGCTAATGGGTCTTTAGTTCTGGAGAAATATATGTGAACCTCGCTAAAGTCAGGAGCTTTGGTCCCAGCTGAAAAAACGGACTAAATTCAGCCATAACGAGTTTTTTTCAAAGTCAATTTTTATTTGTGTAGCCTAATATCACAAATCATTAATGTGCCTTAATGGCTTTACAATCTGTACAGTGTATGACACCCACTGACCTACCTTTTGATAAAATAGGAAAATGTGAAAGACTATTGCTGCATATTTCAAGGCCATTTCCTACCAGAAGCTTTATTATTTATTACGACTCATCATTCACCTTCAGTCAGAAAGCGGTGTTATTGCACTTGAACATAAAATATTACTGTCCTTGATGAGAAGCTCTTGAACTGATCTTATCTTTAGTTCTAATCTTACTTTGTCCTTTAAAGCTGAATAATAGAAGCAATAATGTTCTACGTGAGTGGTTATGCTGACGGGAGGATCATAGATCTCTGTCTTCATGGCTCCTTGGTTGATCGTCTCTCTCACTTTAAGAAACAGATATTCATGTTAATCGTCCCTCTTCGTCTCTGTCTCTCTCCAGTCGTTGTGCACGGCTCAGAATGTGAACTGCAGAGATCTGGAGGGAAGACACTCCACTCCCCTTCACTTCGCTGCCGGCTACAACCGAGTGTCTGTGGTGGAGTACCTGCTGCAGCACGGGGCAGACGTGCATGCCAAGGACAAAGGGTAAGATTCTTCATGTTATGATTGAATTTTGGCCGAATTAACAGGCCGTTTTTGCATGTATACACGTGTAAATTGCTCATTTAAAGGTCACCTATTATGCAAAATCCACTTTTTCACATCAGCCATTTTGTAACAGGGCTGAAAAAGAGGGGATTATGGGATGCTACAATGGGTGATCTGTTTGGTATTTGGAGCCAAACACTTCAGAGACATGTTTTGTATTTATCTGAGACCTATAATATATTGATGAAAAACAGTATAATAGGTGACCTTTAAATCCTGATAAGTGATGAAAGTTATTCATTTCTCTACAGAGGCCTGGTCCCCCTCCATAACGCCTGTTCGTACGGTCACTACGAGGTGGCCGAGCTGCTGGTCAGACACGGAGCCTCGGTCAACGTGGCCGACTTGTGGAAGTTCACGCCGCTCCACGAAGCCGCCGCCAAAGGCAAATACGAGATCTGCAAACTGCTGCTGAAGGTTAGCATGCACTTTCCTTTCCGAAAGCCTTACAAACTCTCAGTGAAACAAATGAATATCAATTAACTGAAGCATAATCAACTATTCTTTGGATACCCAGTGGCAGCCACTTCTATGAAAATCAGACAAGTGATGAATAAAATGTGTGGAATAACAGTCATTACAGTCCTTAAATTGGCGGTATTTGCTAAAAGGCATGATTTGCCATGCTCTCTGGGAGTTTATTCTAACCAATCAGACTACAAGGCTTGTGAAATGTTGCAGTTTTACAGCTTTATTTTCCATCACAAACACCTCCAGACAAAGCAACACCCCCACACTGTTGTTGCCATATGGAGGCGCATAAATTATTATTAGATCAACACACAGCAAACTGAGACGAACATCAACTGCAGGGAAAATGTGCTGCTTCAACATTTTTATCCAATGGATTACTTTACTGTTGCAACACAAAGAGAGGAAACTGGGAGCGATCTGTTGGACGCATTAAGGAAAATCAAACTAACAGAATGGGAGAAAAGAGTGGCCAAAACAATACTACAGAATTGGAGTTGTGTTAAATAGATTTAGAAACTATTGCTCATATGGATAGGACATGAAACAGAGAGAGATCAGCAGTGAGGCGGTGCAGCCAGAGAAGAGATCAGTAAGGTCAGACGGACAAACTAAAGTGCTGCACCCAACAGTTCACTGCAGCAGCAATTACTAATCGGGGGGGATAAGTGCAGTTGAGCAGTGCTGGTGGTGACAAAGTGACAGTGTGGGGATGCAGGGGGGTGGGGGGGTTTGGAGTTGCTGGAATGACAGATATGGTTGAGTGGAGTGGGCCGTGTTAAGGAAGGTGACAGCTCTTTGGGGAGGAAAGTGGTTTTCAAGTGAAATGGAAAAAAGACTTATCAAATAGGTCATGACTTAAAAACCTGAAGCAGAAGAAAAACAACTGGGATCTGTGTGGAGCGAGGACAAATTAACACACGGAATTCCATCAGTTCAGCTCATTGCAGTCTGTTCTTCTGAAACCTGAGTGGAAATGACAAAACATTTTAGAAATATCGCAAAAACAATCTTGTTAAAATAGTTGATGTAAAAATGATTAGCAAAATTACATTTGGTAAAGGAGAAACAAATTAAAGGGGCCCTATTATGCTCAACCCTCTGAAGGGATTTGAGCCTTTGCAGACCATTTACATGCACACAAACCTATATAACACACTACAGGAGAGGGAAAACCCCAAAAAAGCATAATGGTGCTTAAGGAAATAAACGTGATGTATACAAAAGCTTTTGCTACCCTGAAGAGACCAGATTAGCAGCTAAATCAAAACAGTTTTAGGTCCATCTGGCGGTTATCTTGTTGTGTCCACTTCTGCTGCGATGGTATAAGGGTTTTCAAACTGGACAATTGTCGCTATCTACTTTAAATCTCGCTTCACCAAGTCCTATTAATACCTTAATAGTAGTTAATCGAAAAACAACCGCCATTCGCCTAATCTTTTGCCAATTTTCGCATCGTTTATTCAAAAGTTGGCCCAACATTTATGTAAAAACATGAAGCATTAGGGCTGTTCTAAAGACTTTCTAAGATTTATGATGGCCTTTCATTAGGGTTAGGGGTTAGGGTTATCAACTACACCTACCTGTAGTTTCTAAATTGCAACAATGAGATGATTTTGTAGCTAATTCAGCAAATCCTCCAGTAGCACAATCCGCCTCAGCAGCTTCGTTCATGTTCATTTCACAAAATCTCTTATTTATCTATAGCGAGTGATTTTGAGTTCCCGTCTGGTGTGACCTCAGTGTCAGTGTGTGACCCTGGAGTGCTGCTACCTCCCAGTAAGTGCTCTCCAAACAGCCGTTGACTTCAGAGATACAGCAGCTCCCTCAGGCCGCTCTGATCTGAGGTCTGGAGGCAGAGGTTAGAAACACACATACAGACGATCGATTCTTCAAGGTGGTGGGAAGGTTTGGCATTTTTCCACTCTGCTTGGAAAATCCTAAAGTAAGCTTGAGCTTGGCAGCGCCCTCATTTCCCCTCTTAACACACACATACACAGAATCCCCCACATAGGAGTTAATCTGCCGCGGCCCCCGGGATACAACTGTTCTCTCTTTTTTGGATAAACTATTCCTGAGTTCAGCAATAGGTTTTCTTTTGTCTGCTCTGTTTGTTGTCAACTTCCTATTGTCCCCTTTCTGTGTAGGATCTGTGCTCGGAATAAAATTAGCTCCAAGTGATGTGATTTTCAGCGGGGATTTTGTGATGCACAAAACACGTATTAGCATTTCTTTTGTTGGGAGAGAAGTTGAGGAACATAATGCGTTTCTCCTCCAATTAAAGGAGAATCTGCTTTGTTAGCACTTGGCTTGAAACGTGTGAACTCCCATGACTTGTGATCTGGGTGTGATGTGTCATCGTCTTGCAAGAGACCGACCTTCAGGCAAGCTGTGTGACATTTTCCTTTTTGGCTTTCTTTTTATTATGGATGTCACTGTTCACAATAAACCCCCATATATGTGTGAGTTTGTGACCATGCTAGCAGTGTGGCTCTAGAGAGGGTCCAAACTGAAATATCTGAACAACTATTGGCTGGAATGCCGTGACATTTGGTACAGCCACTCATGGTGCCCAGATTGTGAATCTTAATGGCTAAAGGCGTCCAAGATTTTGTCTTTCTTGTTGTTGTACAATATTCTAAAGATAAATATGGCATTGCTCTCAGACTCAGCTCAATTTTGGGTTTAGCGCTAATTAGCAAATGTTAGTACAGCCTAAACGAGCCACAAGCATGACTGTAGAAATACAATTCCTCCAAAAGTTATCATCTGTCTATAAGTTACTCACCTTGTGTATTTCTCGAATGCCTCCACGATGAACAAAGAATCCAAAAACTGAATTGAAGGAAGTGGATAAATGATTTAAATAGTACATCATAGCAAAAAAGCATATTTTCTTCAATTATCTAGATCACGTAACTTGATATATGACACTTGGATTATAGGGGTTTGGTCTTAACTGGGTAACGGGCGCTGTGCCCTCTTACTTTTGGCGTGCGCCCTCGAACCAAAATGCTGATTTTCCCCATTACATTTTAAAGTGATGCCAGAAAACAATATTTTTGTTCCTCGAAAACGGTATTATAACTAAAGAAATATGAAAATGTAGTCCGTCAGACGGTATAGACAGCTTTGTTTTTATGGAGCTCCGACGCCTCGTTGTTTAACGTCCGCGCCGCCATCTTGTATACGGGCGTTCTCACGAGAATTGTATATACAAGATCAGCGCCCTCATACGATATTTTTCTAGAAAAAACTGGATGATTTGAATTTGTATTGCTGTTGTTGGGTCATCATTTACTTACTCCTTTTTTGGATTCTTCGTTACCCGTGGATTCATGCAAATTCAAGGCAACAGTGGGTGACTAATGGATATACAAATGATCATTTTTGGGAGATGCATTCCCATCTTATTTGTGCGCAAATCAAAAATAATAAATGCATCAGCTTTTCTGAGCAAGATAATTGTTCAAAGAGCTCAAAGGTTGCAAAAGTATTCACTTCTGTAAATGGGAAATCTTTCATGAACTGAATATAGGCGGAATCCATCGAAAGACTCACAAAAGCGACATGTGTTTATATGTTAATGTCCCCAATTATGACTTGAATGGGTCTCTATTCTCACTTTCCTGGAGTGTGAATAAATTACAGTGAGAATATGATTACAGCAGCAGCAAAGGGATAATAAAAAAAGTAGGGCAGACAAATCAGAGGAGGGATAGGTTCAAAAAGTTTTTTAACGGGAATACAGCAGCGACAGATGTTTAACGGACAGTTTCAGGACAGCAGTGGATACCCGGGGGAGTGGTCTCACAACATCAAGTTTTAATGAGGGGTTTTACAAAACTTGAAATGAAATGACAAGTGAAAGTGTCACCTAGGCATTGAACGATGAAAATGTTTTTCTTTCCAGCCCGTCTCCAGGGTGTGTGTTTTCTACTTCGCTGGGTGTCCTGTGCTCACCCCTCTATCTCCCTCTCTCCCGCGAATTACCTTCATCCTCCCCTCGCTTGTCATCATTTTTTGCTTGTCAAATATAAAAGTTCCTCTGGGATTCAAACAGTAAGGGATTTAGGGGACTGATGTTTTTGTTTTGGGAACGTTGATGACAGTTTATATTCTGTACCAGGAGTAGGGTGGCTAAATGATTTACAATAAGGATATAATTGGGATTAGATTATTGTGCCTTTTGTCCCTTTTTTGGAAAATATATCACACTCATTCTAATGTTCATTATAAACATGAGGTTTTTGTCCATGCTACTATATTGCAACACGCCTATTTTGTACCAACATTAAGCCATTTTGTCTTTGTCATGACAGGAACATTTATGCTTTTTGATTGAAAACACTGTCTGCCATAAATATTTTAGTGTGCAAGCAAGGACTTACGGTTGATAAAACATTTACCTTTTTTTTAAAGAAAATCTTTGTTTCTTCCTTTTCTGTTTTGGCCTGCAGCACGGAGCAGATCCCACCAAGAAGAACCGAGATGGGAACACGCCTCTGGACCTGGTGAAGGACGGGGACACGGACATCCAGGACCTGCTGCGAGGGGACGCCGCACTGCTGGACGCCGCCAAGAAAGGCTGCCTGGCCCGGGTGCAGAAGCTCTGCAGCCCCGACAACATCAACTGTCGGGACACGCAGGGACGCAACTCCACACCTCTGCACCTCGCAGGTAATTCACATGAAGAGACATCAAATAAAAAGCTGCGCACACATTCACAGATCATTCTAATAAGTTGGCATGTTACGTTGGAGGCTAAATAAAGGATTAAAGCCAGGTTTGTTGTTACTGATTGGCTGAAGTTTGTAGGATTCAAGCAAATTTGAACATATCTTCTGGTCACAGAGTCTCCTGGGATTTGTGCCTAGTGTAGTGCCAAGAACAAGGTAGTAAACCCCCAGACATCTGAAGTGTTCAGGGTAGAAACAGCGTGTTCACTGACAGGCAGACTGGAAAACTGAGCAATTTCATTATCATTTTTATTACACATAAATCACTTATTTTACTGGTGTTATTGTATGGGGAAACCAAGTGAAAACCCTCATGGTGTTTAAAAAAACACACCGGTTTATGTCATTTTTTACGTGGCATGACATCCATGAAAAAGGTAGCTGATTGGTTCCTTTTTAAAGAGGCCCTTTTATGCTTTTTTTGGTTTTCCCTCTCGAAGTGTGTTATATAGGTTTGTGTGCATGTAAATGGTCTGCAAAGGCTAAAATCCCATCCTCATTGGACTCCTTTATTTACTTCAGTAACATCACTATGTGACACTCGCGCTTCTACTGGCAGCACATTGTATCTGATAGGCTAAGGGGTGGGATATCTCTAAGCGGTTCAAAAGTCACAACAGAGCTGACCAGAGTGGGTTCTGGTTTCAGACAGAGGGTGAAAAGAGGTGCTGCAGCACAGGCAGTATGAGAAAAATAAAGAGCTTTTGAAGATGAAAGCATGTAAACATGTCACAGTAGAGGCACTACATATAAATATGAACTTGAAAATAAGCATAATAGGGCCCCTTTAATCTTTAACAAATAAATAAAGGTAATTCATGTTACAGATAGACATAGTTTCTATAGGTTTTTTACAGTATTTATCAGTTAAAACCACATAGAAAAACAGTGAAACGGTACACTCTGCTAAAAGAAACCAAACCAAACAAAGGGGTTCAGCATCTCAAAAATATACCTGGGAGCCTGACCACGCAGTGCCTCTAAAGCAATCTGCAAGATCTTAAAATAAGTAGTTAAATGCACCGGGAGCAGTGAGGGGAGGCAGGGATGAGGGCAATGTGTTGTTGTTTTTATGGTGACATAAAACTAGTAGCTATAGCGTACTCTATATAACGACCTTGGATCTCACACAAACTTGATGAAGTTTTAAACCCTGAAAGCAGAGATACTGTGGGTCTTCTAAGGTGCACGCACACGCACACGCGCACGCGCACACACACACACACACACACACACACACACACACACACACACACACACACACACACACACACACACAGGATTTATTCAGGTTCTGTAATCGTGATAAGCTTCAGAGATAACACCACTCCGCATAAACATAAGACAGAAATGTCTTTGAACCGCACCTTTAAATGTCAGGGAGTGGCAATATTTAGATAGTATATTTTTATCTTTGTGCTTGGTACATTTACTTATCGAGACCGCCATAAAACATCGGGCACACACTCTGACACGATGGGGAGATTACAAAGTAATGTTGTGAGAGCTCGCTTAAGGTTAGGCTAAACTATGGTCTCTTAATCTTAAATAAAGTCACGACCCAGTGATTAACGTGTTATCATAATGTTGGAATTAAACCGTGGTTGTCAGGGGTGAAGGTAAATGCCTCTGCCTGCATTGTTTCTTCATATAATCCATACAAAATCTGTTCCTGTGTTTCTAGACTCTATATTTATAAAGCGTTTCATTACTAACCTAGTGTGTGTGATGATACAAGTAGATCTTAATACGGAACTATTTTTGCTGCACGATTGGCATTTTTAAAGTTAAGAAACTGCAGAAAAACACTTTGAAGGTCTTTTTTCTTCTTCACAGCTCTGACCATTTAGACACACACCCACGCACCCTCTGCCTTGCTTGTAAAAGGAAAAGATGATTATAGGCTGTCATGCTGCAGCTTATGTAGGCTGACACTGTCTTTCCTCCTCTCTCCTTACCTGACTTTATTTTGTTTCTCCTTTTCCCTTATTTATCTGACTATCTCTCTACTGTGCAGCGGGCTATAATAACCTGGAGGTAGCAGAGTACCTGCTGGAACATGGAGCCGATGTGAATGCACAGGACAAAGGAGGGCTCATACCTTTACACAATGCTGCTTCATACGGGGTGAGACACACACACACACACACACACACACACACACACACACACACACACACACACACACACACACACACACACACACACACACACACACACACACACACACACACACACACACACACACACACACACACACACACACACACACACACACACACACACACACACACACACACACACACACACACACACACACACACACACACACACACACACACACACACACACACACACACACGTTATTTGGCAACACTGCAGTCTTGAGGACCGTGCTGCTCACATACTTGTTGTCTGGTGCAACTCGTATCCAATAAAAGTATTAACTGTTCCATTAAGTGCTGAGACAAATTAGGCTTTTACTTAACAATTTGTATGATCACGTAATTGATAAAAAAATACCAAGAAAGCCAAATATTCACTGGTTCCAGTTTTTTGGTTCCAAGTTGTGTCTGGTGATCTTTTTATGACAAAACTAGCAATTTGACGACATCCTCTTGGGCTTTGGCAACGTAGTTTGGCAATAATTTTTTGGGGATAACTGCTAAATAAAAAACACTGGGAGAATGAATTGACTTAGATAAACATCGTAAAGTTTGCCAACTGTCAAAGCAACATTTGTTATTTATTATTTGAGACTTTAAATCTATTGTTTCATGTAGGATGCATATCCCAAATGTGGAATATTGTTGCTTACTTAGTGCTGATGAAGACTGAAAGCGTCTTGCTGTTCACAGCTCAGTTAATGCCTGCAGATATTTGTTTCTGTTTACGTGGGATGGTAAGAACCATATTAATTCCGCCCTACTTCCCAATTTATATATTTATCATTAACCTTATGACATCATTCTTAAAAATCCATGTAAGTAGTTTTTCCTCCATCTGTTGTCCTTGGTTGCCTCTCAGTCACATTTTGCTTATAGCATAACAGCATCCTGCTCCTGTAAGAGTCATGAATAAAAACTTGATGAGCTGTGCGTTTTGGACACACACACACACACACACACACACACACACACACACACACACACACACACACACACACACACACACACACACACACACACTCTCTCTTTAGGATCCCCCGCTGGTACTCCAGACAAGCTACATTGTGTTTGACGCTAAGACATGAGCCGGAGACACAATGAGAAAAAAAAGAACAGGAAGAGAAGGCAAGGAAAGACTAGCGGGAAAACAAGAATGATGATGAAATGAATAATTCACAGTTTCTCTTCCAGACAAATCACACACACATTTAAATAAAAAGTAGATGGTGATTTTTATAGCACTCTTACACCATGGCTTCATTCATTTCCTTTATTGCCGCTGTCTCTCTTCCATCCTCCCACCACCTGCGATTCTTTCTGCTCTCATTTTCTAATCTCTTTTCCTCCTCTTCTCCCCTCCTTCCTCCCCTCTACCTCCTCCCCTCTGTCTAGCACGTGGATATCGCCGCCCTGCTGATCAAGTTCAACACCTGCGTCAACGCCACAGACAAGTGGGCGTTCACTCCCCTCCATGAGGCGGCGCAGAAGGGGCGGACGCAGCTCTGCGCTCTGCTGCTGGCCCATGGAGCCGACCCCACCATGAAGAACCAGGAGGTGCAGACGCCGCTCGACTTAGCAACGGTATGAGAGACTTTTAGAAGAAATCATACCCAGAATCCGCCCTCATTTCTTCACATTAGGCGCCTGATTCCTGTTGTGAGCCAGCCAACGGCGATATCATTAGCAAAACTGATGTTTGACTGGTTATGAGAAACTAATCAGACAGAAGGGTTTTAAGGGTGGGACAGGTAGCGTCAAAACTTCTAGCTCCCTAATGAGGCTTCCTAATAAGCCTCCTAATAAGGTTCCTTGCCTGTACAGTAGGTACCATAGTTTGCCGGTGTTCCCTAGGGAATAACACGTCCCTCCTGCTGATGTCTACAGGAGGATCAACTTGTGATGCTGCTAATATTATCACAAAGCATCTACAGATTAGAGGACAGAACATGCTTGTAGCGTTTTATTGTTGACTATAAATAACAAGCCATGTTGTTTAACACATAAGTAGCAGTGTGCTGAACAGTCTGATCATTTATAGGCTGTCAAACTGAACCTCACTCCCAAGGACAGCTGGAATATTCCAGCTGCTCCTTCGAAGTGCATTTAACTGAAGAGCTGACAATAGGCAATTTGATTTGAAATGAACAGCAGGTCAGTTTTTAAATCAGGCATGTTCCCCCACTATTCATGTGGTGCATGTTCATTTGAGGCGTTTTGTTGTTCTTCTTGGCAGTTATCTCAAGGCACTAATAAACGGTCCAAACACATCTCAACTTGGCAGTGAGAAATTGCAACAAATTCCTCCACATATGAAGTGAAGTTCATTCGAAACAAAGCCCACTCTTGCTCAATTCATGACATCCGGGTAACCAGCAGACTTTAGGAGGATAGATATTTGCTACACATTATTGTCAGTTCATACACAAACATTATATTACATTAAAATTGAAGTGAATACTTTGTTTTAGCTGGATAGAGTTTATTAACAATTTTGTTGTCTCTTTGTCTGTCGCAGGCTGATGACATCAGAGCGTTGTTGATTGACGCCATGCCTCCCGATGCCCTGCCCAGCTGTTTGAAGCCCCAGGCCACTGTGGTGAGTGTGGACACTGACATAGAGTACAGACAAAGGGCTATTCGATGACACTTAATCTTGTAGTGGCCATATTATGTGTTAGCTGTAAGAAAAAACTGCTAACGTATGTGGAAATGATGCTAAATCGCTCATTATTATAATAAGCTGAAGCAAGTGTGAGAATTGACATTGTATTAATGTAAGAAGTGTTAACGCTTAAAACAACTGAATGCATTAAACATTATATTTTCAATTGAAAGCTAAGGGTGCATCTATGGCTATTTTAATTAACAATTCATCTGCTGATTGTATTCTAGATGTATTCATTTGTTTAAGAGGCTGAATAAAGAGTTTTTAGCCATTTTAGCATGAAAAATGACTTGAATTATAGAAAATCTAAATATGAAGTCATGTGTACCGTAACAAATGAAATGTCTGTTGAGCTGTAAACAATGAAAGAACTGGTAGAGATTGCACTGTAAAGAGTTGTAAACTGTTAGTCAGTCAGTACAGGAGTTTAGTGATTCAATTTGACCCATTGGTCCATTTAACCAAATCTCCTCTCCCTCTCTCAGGTGAGTGCTAGTGTGGGGGGTGCAGGTGCGGCAGGGGGCGTCTCTCCGTCTCCATCCCCCTCCTGCCTGTCTGCTGCCAGCAGCCTCGACAACCTGACCACGTCCCTCAGTGACCTCACTGTGGGCGGGGCCACCGGACCAGCTGATGGAGCGTCTGGGTCGGACAGGAAGGAAGGAGAAAGTATGTACAGTTTCATCTTGAATCAAAGTCTGGTTCTCTTCTAATGAAAACTGTTTTTGAGTCAACCTGTGCGTGGAGGAAATTCGACACAAAAACAACCTGTTGGTTAAGAAATGAACGAATAATAGAAGTTTAAAGCAAAGTTTTGTTATTTAATAAAGTCAAAAAAGTGAATCTATTTCAGCTGAAAGGACAGAGTCTAACACCAGCAAGTTAGTACTAGATCTGACAATATACAACAGAAAATACAAGCACTTTATACACTCAAAACAAAGGGAAAGGGAAGGTCTCAGCAAGGCAATTTACATTACAGGAAGTGTTGAAACGGTTGAAACTTGCATACATGGTAATTACAAACCTAATATCAATCCTAACAATGGTCGAAAAGACAGCCTTCTGTCTGTTCTAAAGAAGTGAGAATTAGTAGCTAGATGTGAATTCAAACTGCAGGGAAATCAAACCAGAGAAGGAAGTGAAATACTTAAATGAGACTTAATGATACATTTACTACAATACTGTGTAACAGCCGATAACCACGCTGATGTGTTTCTGCAGCTCTGCTCGACATGACCATCAACCAGTTCCTGAAGAGCCTCGGGCTGGAACACCTCAGAGAAACCTTCCAGCGGGAACAGGTACATCCTTTTAAGTGTTTGGGGGGGAATCAAAGTGAGAGGGAACAGCACAAGGTGTGAACAACGGGAGAGGATGAAAGTTGGAAAGAGTTACAAGGAGAGATTGCAAGCAAAGTCTTTTTATAATGGAAATAGTTTTGTATTCTCGTAGTTCATTCGCTTCAGGGTTACATACTTATTCGGTCTTGGTTTGAACTCATTTCTCAGTTTTCTTTGGTTTTGTCAGTCCACCACTTTGGTCCAGACTGAGTTATCTCAACAGCAGATGGGTTGCCATGAAAACTGTTTCAGACACCAATGTTCCCCTTAGGATGAACTGTAATCACTTTGGTGATCCCTTTACTTTTTTGTATTCTATCTAGGGCCATCAACAGTTTCACTTTAATGGATTATTATGGTTTAAACGCTAAATACTTGCAAACTAAATTATAATCCCATCGGACTCAGCTGTCAATTGTGTCAAAATTGAGAGTGGGGATGTCAGAGGAGCAACAGAGACAGAAGAAGGATACAGATGGATGGGGGGAGAGAACAAGAAAGGCTTGAGGAGAAATATGAAGAATACAGACAGAAAGAAAGTGAGATTAATCGGTATTAATGGAAACCCTTTTAATCTCACCAATAACAAAAACTCAGATTCATACAGAAGAGTTTACAAAGCATCAAGAGATTTAACTTCAATGCTATCAAACTTCACTTTGGAACATGTCAACCCAGAAACATTAAGCTGTAATGATTGAAAAAGGTTCTACTCTTGCATCTGTTCCCTGTGTAAAGCCCCAAGCCCCTGATTCTCTGTTGTTGTGGAGAAAGCACTTGTCCACACAAAGTGATTCTCTTATTACAGTCTAGTTGGAGCCCCTTCATGCAAAGAGAACGTAATCATGTTTCAAGACGAAGCGATTCTAACTCAATATAAGAAGTTATTTAGCTGGAGATTCTTGGTGGCAGTTTGTGCTGATGCTGCTTTTTAACCTTTGTGTTGAAAGTGTGAGATGGCAGCTTTAAGTGTCAGCTAGTAATGAGATCCAGGCGGAGGTTTCACTTTCTGTTGTTTAAGGTGATGAACTCAAATTGGTGTGAGAGGTTACGGCCCCCTAAAGGTTTCATCTCTTGGCTGTGATTTCTAAAAAGTGAAACTGAGGTTTTTGCCATCAGTTTACTGAGGAAAAACAGAACACTTCCAAGTTTCTGTTTAGTCTCAGTAAACTCCCAGCAGTATTTAAGCTATGATGAAAAACAGCTATTACAGTAATCACAGCTACACAGAGGAACGTAGGTAAAGGTCAGCGTTTAAAAGCGCCTCAAAATACTTGCAAAACTTCACCGTCCCCATTTGCATTTCAATGGTTTGATTACTGCCGTTCATTCACTGACCTTTTCTTCATGCTGCTTCTATCTTTCTCTCATGAATATTCATCCATATTTGATGGCCCATTGTCTCTCTGATATGTCTTAGCTCCTTAAACTTTCTGTATTTTTGGCAATCTCACTGAACAGTTAAAGCCGTTGCCGTTGTGACAAACATTTGATTTAAGTTGACAGATGTATAAACAGAAATATGGTTTGAATAGTTATCTGACACTATGATTATGAAATGTTTTTCTTACTTTCAATTTACAGTCTTTTGACAAAAGACAACCAGAAGCCGGACTGACTGAGGTGTGTGTTGTTTCCGGGCAGATTTCGCTGGACGTGCTGGCAGACATGGGTCACGAGGAGCTGAAGGAGATTGGCATCAACGCTTACGGTCACAGACACAAACTCATCAAGGGCATCGAGAGGCTGCTGGGAGGCCAGCAAGGTCAGGAGAAACACACACACACACACACACACACACACACACACACACACACAGACACACACACACACACACACACACACACACACACACACACACACACACACACACACACACACACACACACACACACACACACACACACACACACACACACACACACACACACACACACACACATCTATTCCTTTATCAGATTCACTGTATTGAAATAAAAACAGACAATACTGGAAATCCAATTGGCTAATGCAAGGAGGTCTGTCTGATGGCGTATCCAAACAAAAGGGCAATAGTTCGTAGTTGCACGCCTTTCCATTTATTGTACATGGAAATAGCATAGATGATACTTTTGTAGTAGCCAAACCAAAATATAGACGGTAACGGTTGAGTTATGGTTGGATTGCGTCGCGTTTCAATTGCAGTCAACAGAAATGAAATGTGTAAAATTACTTTACACATTGGGATTAACAGGTATGCAGATGATATCATTTACCCAGTGACACATACACACATGTTCACAATCACCAATGGTGACATAGTGACTAACCAAATACATGAATTCCATCTACATATTCAGGCCACTTCTCCTGATCAATTGTGAACATGCCTCAGATCAGCACAGAAACACCCCAAATTGTATTTTTTCATCGATACATCACTCTCTTTTTGTTATTTATGGAAGTATAGCTGTTGTTAATGAAATGTTTTAAGTGGTGTCATTTTGTATCCTTCATTTGAACACCCCTTTTTAAAATGTGTGTATTTTAGGTGCAAACCCGTACCTGACGTTCCACTGCTCCAGCCAGGGCACCGTGCTCATCGACCTGGCAACGGACGACAAGGAGTTCCAGTCTGTGGAGGAAGAAGTACGAACACGCACACAAACTACACGCGTTTCCATCACTACATTCATGAGTTTATAGCAGTCTGGTCATTGAAGTTCTGGTAAAGGACACGTTGTCACCTCCTGCTCCTCTGACTACATTTCCCTCTCAATGAAAGCGGTAACTGAAGTAGACAGCAGACATCACTCTGAATGTGTGTGAAATTAATGAGCACCGTCAGATGCTAACAGGTCATTTAAACTGTAATTAGGACATGAGGTCTATCTGGTCTGTTTATAATGATAAATTGAGCGCTGCGTATATTGAAAATCGTATTTTATAGTTATTCATAATTTCTGTCAGGGTTTATAACAGTGTTGTTCAAGATTGATGAACACTGTTTTAAGATGGATACAAGATATAATATATCTATATTTATAATTGTATAACTCGGTATATCTAGACGCTTAATTTAATTTATTATGTTTATATACATATTTTATTTCATTCTAAATTGGATAAACTGTCACATAACCCAATTTTCCCTGGGATAAATAAGTGTGCATTAGTTTCAGCTAGGCGTACCTAATAGGGCGGTGATGGCTCAAACACCAGATATACATCTATAAATAATAAAACATCAGAGTTAACAGAACACTTTCAAAAGGTAATCTCAGTTTGAATTGCTAACTGAGGTGGGCATAATCATTTTTCGGACTATAAAAACACTCCCAGACTGCAGATAGAGAGGTAGAGAACGAGTCCTCATAGAGCGATGAATCACTCAATGAAACTGCATCCCATCAGCTTGTTTTATCCCACACATTTCCCATTTTAACCTTAAAAGCTTTGCATAATTGAGGTATTCTAATCGCCTCCTGTCTGTTTCCCCGTCAGCTTCAGAGCACTATCCGAGAGCATCGCGACGGAGGCAACGCGGGGGGGGTCTTCAGCCGGTACAACATCATTAAGGTGGGTACTGACAACACTACACCAGTTTTCCATTTTCATTACACAGGAGTTAATTAACTTACAAAGATGGAAGTTGTTGTCTTTGAAAATCCATTTGAATACTTAATTCACTCTTCATCCCTAACTCTGCTTCTCCTTTCATTTCCCTCACTGCAGATTCAGAAGGTGGTGAATAAGAAGCTCCGGGAGAGATATTCACACAGACAAAAGGAAATAGCAGACGAGAATCACAACCATCACAACGAGCGGATGCTCTTTCACGGTAAACACACACTATAGTTCAGGGGGGTGGAGTTTTTATAACTATATCACTAAATCACAAATCAAAACTCACCTCTTCAGAACTGCTTTTAATATTATATATTAGAGAATCCAACAGCTTGTTGATTTACTTTTCAAATACAATTTAATGAAGTTATCTTCTTTGTCAACATGTGTTCATACCCTAGAGCTGTTTAACCGCTTTGGAATATAGTGACGCAGCCAAAGGCTAGAGAGCCAAATGCATGATACATGTTCCTGTTCTCTTGAATCTGTCTCTCAGAAAAAAACTAGAATTACTTTGAGATACGTCCTCCATATCTCAAAGATTCTCTGCTGCTTTTTTAAAGAGGCTTTCAAAATGCACCAAAATCTTAAACAAATAAGAATATGTTGAATTTGGAAGTAGTGTTTTTCTCTTTATAAAGTTGTAATCACATCTCTATAGCTTCAGTCACTTCGTCTTAGTTGACAGAAGAAAAACCCAGCATAGTGTTCTGCTCCAACGTTCAGTCACTCCAGTGCTCTGAGATGAACTTGGCTTCGTGCTGCAATGTTTTCAGACTTACAGGCTGACTTAAAGTTTGAACAAATCCAACAACATTTATAGCCGGTACATTAAACCATTTTGGTACATTGGTACACTCGGCAAGAAAGGACAGGGACGTCCCCCTGACGTCGAGGTGATTGAATCCACGGGAGCGGTGTTGTTGTTGTTGATGTTATCAGCAAAGGACATCCGGTTATTAATCCTCCATGTCCACTTCCAACAACAAAGCTCCGCCAGGACACATCCCTCTGGACTGCAGCAGAGTTCTGATCCTTTCAAACTTTGAACACTGCAGAGAAGAAAATCCCAGGAAGTCGTCTGGCTTCACTGATGCCTGAAATTGTGCGTCTAGCACCAACGGACACACCATGTTCAAAGTCTCTCAGATCGTGGATTTCCCAGAGTAACATTAAGTTCAACAGTATCTCAATCTCTCTGCCTTCTCTGCTTCCTTTAAACTTGAGCTTTTATTTATTTGTGATTTACAGTCTGGGGTAGAGAGCTGTTGAGAGACACTTTGTTTTAATCAAATTCAAATGCTATTGGCAGCTAAAACAAGGAGGTTTTCCAGATGGCCATAAAGGAAGCGTCCCTGCCCCCAGCATGCAGTTTCTTTCATGTTTTTGTCGTTTTATGGCCTATTATGTGTCTCTTCTCCTGCCAGGTTCCCCTTTCATCAATGCCATCATCCATAAGGGCTTTGATGAGCGACACGCCTACATCGGTGGCATGTTTGGCGCCGGGATCTATTTTGCTGAGAACTCCTCAAAGAGCAACCAGTACGTGTATGGGATTGGTGGAGGCACGGGATGTCCCACCCACAAAGACCGCTCCTGCTACGTGTGCCACAGGTGAGATGACTCATTACTTTAGAAGAAATATTACCCGTGTCCCAACTCCACAATACAAACTAACTCTAATCAGGGTCTGATTATGAAATCCTTAATTGACCAGTTAACTGAAAAATGTGGCTATGCATACTTAGTCCACTCAACTTTTTTTGATAGATTGTCCCACAATGCATTGCACAAAGGAACAATGGGAGACTCAACATTAAGCTTTCTTTCCCTGGCTGTTTTCTCCAAAGCTTACATTTTGATAAATGTCTATCTGCTCTTCTATCATTTCCTGGTAGTGCAAAACAGCCCAGCACATCAAATGATGTTGTACTTATTGCTAAATCAAAGTACTATGAAAACTAGAATGTACTATTATTATGTATAATAGTACATTGGGAAACAAAGAAATCAGGAATTTTATGATTTTATTGGGAAACAAAGAAATCAGGAATTTTATGATTTTAGAATTTTAACAGACAGTATTTATGTGAGCTACCCATTGACAGCCTGATATTGTGTGTTTGCATTTCAGGCAGATGCTGTTCTGCAGAGTGACGCTGGGGAAGTCCTTCCTCCAGTTCAGTGCCATGAAGATGGCCCACGCCCCCCCCGGACACCACTCAGTGATCGGGAGACCCAGCGTCAACGGACTGGCCTACGCAGAGTACGTCATCTACAGAGGGGAGCAGGTCAGTACACACTTCTTTTCAGAAATAAATATTTATTTTAATGTTTAAATAATCTGTGGACTATATAGTGGTGCAGGAAAGAGTGCCTAACCTGGTACTATTTAACACTTGAAATCTGCAATGGTTTTTTGAATGAGTTCTTGATTAGATGGCTGAAGTAAGGTGTATGATTAATTCAAGCTTACAAGATTTTACCGTTTTGTTATATATTTTAAAATACAATAATAATAATAATGCAAGATCTTTAGAAAGCGCTTTTCCTGATGCTCAAAGATTCTTAGTATAGTGACAACAATTATGTCAGTATACACCATCTTGTAAATGTCAGCCTACAGCAATACATATCGACTGCACCACTTTGATTTAATTGTCATTTGTCTCAAATATATAACAGTTTAACATTGCTATCACATTTCCTGGAATAGTCTTCAAATAGAGCAACATACAAAAATCCGAAAAAATTCTATTTCCAGGGAAACTGAAAATCCTCAAAATTAATTTATAATAATTATTTCGTTTTCTGTGTAATTGATGTATGTACAAGTTTAGCATTCAAAAATAATTAAACTATACTTTTTATAAGTGTTACTGAGATGGTATGTGTCTTTGTCCACAGGCTTACCCAGAATACTTGATCACCTACCAGATAGTGAAGCCTGAGAGCCTTGCTGCCCCGGCGGCCCCCCCCGAGCAGAAGTCCTAAAAGTCTCAGCTCTGCAAGCAACGGACCAGAGCCACTCTCTGAGGGACTAGAACTGAACTGGAGGGGGTTTCAAACCTCACACACACATTTCAAGTCTCCAGAGTTGACCTTGAGGTGGGAGAGGGCGACAGGGCAGAGGTCAGAGATCAGAAAGCCTTTGGAAACAGACCCGGATGTGTCTTACAAGGAGAAGAGGATTTCAGGATGTTGGGGTGCTCAGTTCAAAGCAGCAGAAAGCAACAGATTTTTTTTTATTGATTTGGTCAAATTTTGCCGGAGAAAATGCAAATGGTTTGTTCAACATTTCTGGAGTTCTTCCAGTGAGCTTCTTTTTTTAAATGTGCAGGCCTGCAGCTGGATTCGCAAAACAATTAAGAATGCAATTACACCAGGACACGGTCCACAGCAAAACATAACACTGATGCTGCACTGTAATCTACCCGCAGTTAATGTAAATGTGTTGTTTTGATATTGTGTCCTCTTTCGACTCTGTGAATCATCCACAGCAACAAAACACCTGCCTGAGGCACCTTCCGAAAAACAGCCATTGTCGTGCCGAGGGAACAGGTCCAGCACATTTGATGTTACATTCTCTCCATTTAGGGTTCATGAAAACAAGAGGCAGCTCTCTGTGTCTCCTTTTAAACAAAGGAGAAATCACAAAACTAGTGTGAGCAGAGGGACGTAAGAGAGATTACAGCGGACAAATACCCAGCAGTCAATAAGGAACAGACTGCAGACCTTCCACTACAGTCCACACACAGGGACCAAACCTCAAATCCACACAGAATAAGATTGTTTTAAATAAATGTTTACTTGGCCATAAAGACATATTTTGGGCAGAGCCAAGTTGTGACACCTGTCAATCATGAAAATATGCCCTGGATATACCTGCTTTCTCTGCCTTAATCTCAATGACTAAAGAAATGGTGTTTTCCATGATATCTTATACTTATATTTAGCTGTTAAACATGGCGGTTGCTGCTTGTTTCAGCACAGCTCATTCAAAACTCAGTCTGTCACCGGAACAAATCGAGCACACTGTGACACTGAGATGATTTGAAACCCAGTGATATCGTCGGGGAATGTCATTTAACTGCGTACAGCAAGCTCTATATTTATCATCCAAGCTAGTATTTCATATTTTATGCCACAATGACTGAATAATACAGATACAAATATTCAAAGTCCAGACATTTTTTTGTTACAGCTTCTCCCTTGGTGTGAGGATTCTGACTGTTACCAACACATTAAATAGACATTTTTACAGAGCTTAATTCAGAAAACAACTTGACGTAATACTTTATGAAGCCCCAGCATGTCATTAATCCTGAACTTGGCAGTTTAACATTCACATGATACGAGTCACACTCATTTCCACATCTCTTTTTGTTTGCTGTTTTAATGTTCCGCACGTGGACCCTTGTGTTTACAAACGTTCTTCTCCATCTGTTACTGCCCCCTAGTGGTGCACCAGAGGAATTGCTGGCTTGTAGTATTACTATGAGGAGACCACTGTATACTCAGAGGTGGGATAAGTACTCAGATCTTGTACTTAAGTAAAAGTAGAAGTACCAGAGTGTAGGAATACTCTGTTACAAATCAAACTCCTTCATTTAAAAGGTTAATCGAGTAAAAGTACTGGCATCAAAATATACTTAAAGTACCAAAAGTAAAAGTACTCATTATGCAGATTGGCCCATTTCAGAATAATATATATAATATGTTTTGATTATAATTATTGATGCATTACTGTGTTTTCAAAGCTGGTAAAGGTGCAGCTAGTTTATAAGTAAAGTACCTCAAACTTGTATTTAAGTACAGTAGTTGAGTAAATCTACTTAGTTACTTCCCACCTCTGAGTATAATGTATATCACAAAGGCATGTTTATAAGGATTCATTTCTAAACAGTGCTATTTGTGTTTTTCTGAAGACTATTCCATTTTTTACTTTTACTTGATTATTTCTTCTATCTTGGAAGCCATTCAGCGGGCTGGTTACAGGCTTCAAAAGATACATATGTAAGCACAGAGCTGCAGGTTGACAAAGAGGATAATAGATATGTTTTACCTAAAGATTATTTCACATTTTTGTTTGTACTAATATTTTAAAGTGACACACTAACATGTATGAAAAAAACCTCATAACAGCAAGATTAGCAAAGTCCTCACATTACGTACTGTACCATTCAACTTTCTTTTTTTTTTACTGACCATGTTTTTTTCTGTTGATTATAATGTTGGATTAATGACACTGCACATCACACGTTGAGTTTCTTACATTTCCATCAAGTCGAGCAGTGCTGAGTCTTTGAAATTCCTTGAAACTGTGTGGAAAAAGGCCTTTAGAGTTTTTGAGAATGGATAGATTGCCTTTAAATTGCTATGAAATGTACTATGATAGATTTATCCAGATCTAGCAGATATTACGAAATACACTTTTAGACATCGTTGAGGGATGGGCTATTCAATCTGACCAAGCTGCTCTGATCTTTTATTTTTATCCTGAATTCGTTAGCATTAGAGTGTCAGTAAGAGTCAGATTTCAGCTGATTTGCACTTAAAATAAAAGGTAAAGATGACGTTGGTCTGAGTTAAGAACATTGAATATAGTGTGAAGTCTAACATCTCCTGGATCTGACCTCAAATCAGTTGCTCATGAGAATATTAAACTAAAGCTTTTTGTCCAACACTTTTCACATTGGGACATTTTTCCCCTCAGGTTTGCAGCCTACAGCAAGGGTTCATCCCAATAACACAGATTGATGACATTGAGAATTTGAAGCTCATCCAAACATTTTTAATTATTATTTTCATGGGGAAATAATACGGAGTAACAACTGAATACTAATGTGACAATTTGAAAAAAGAAATGAAACTATAATGGCAAAAAGTTTCAGTGAAAATAAGACGGATGCAGCACTGGGACAGTTTACAAAGCCCGATGTTAAAGCATGCACTTAAACTATATTTGACCATGGTAGTGGTTTTGTCTGGCATTTCACAACACAACTTAAAATCTAAAGTTCTGATTATATTTCTAAATTAGTGAACGACAAACAATGCAAGTTTTTGCAAGACTGAACATACATATTTTCCTTTTTATGTTTAAACTTGCTGTGTCCCTGATCAGAGCACTAAGACGAGGGTTTCAGGAAGCGTCACTGTTGGAGTTTACGGTGTGACTTCATTACGGTCAGCAGCACTTTGGATTTATTAGCAGAAAGCTGTGGGCTTTGTTTTAAACGAGACTGTACATAAACTAACTCCAGATGGGCCTTTTATAGATGATTTGAAATGTATTGTTCTTTTTCCTTTGAAAGACTTTTTTTATGTAATAACTATTTGACGTGTGTTTGAGCTGGCCTTTGTCTCCTTCGGTCTCAAGGGTCAGTCAGCCTTTTGATGTAAATACTTTGGAGGGGTGTGTGTGTGTGTGTGCGAGCGAGCGTGTGTGTTCAATCAATCCATGCCTATTCTTCTGACCTGCCTTCTACCAAACGGTTTAATTAACACATTTCCTCTTCAGTGCTGTTTGACTTCCTGTTGTACAGACGGTTGTACAGAGCTGCTGACCAGCTAACATGTGTAACGGATACACTTCTAACTGTTGTACAGAAGAAAATCTTAATAAAAGAACTTAACAAAGTGTATATCTGTGTTTAGTCTTTCTTTCATTCTGGATTGGCAGCCACGGTCACTAAACATGATGCACATTTGATTTAATAATAGCTATAGATGTATTATTTATGTTTACTAAAGTCAATTCTGTGTAATCGGGTTCATTAGTTATCCTTAACTGTTAGTTCTCAATTCAAGAAAATACACACTTCACAATACATTTTAAACTTTACCACACAACACAGCCTGCGAATCGACCACAGAGATAAGATCACTTTACACAGTTTAAACAAAAACACTCCATCTGCACCGTGAAACTGGCAAACTAGTCTTTTATGATTCATCTCGTTTAAGGCAGAGTATTTATGAACAACCATCTCTCTAGGTGTTGCTGACACTTAACTTAAGTCACGAGAGATCTGGCAAACCAAGATAGTTCATATAAACCAATACAAAATCCTAAGGCAGCTCACCCAATCAAAGAGCAGAAATGGATCGCAGTTCTTCAACCGGAACAATGATCTGTAATGGATCGTAAATCAAGATGGTCAGAAAAATCTGACAGACATGTGATTTAAGAAGGTTTTGGGAAAGACGAATCAAACTGGTTATCCAAACACAAAGAACAAACACTGTCCCTTAACCAAACAGAACATATTTAATATGAAGCATCATTATATATTGTGTGTGGAATTCTTTGGAAGTCTGGTCGTGCCAATATTAAAAAGAAAACACTTACAATAATATTTATGATTTTTTAAAGTTTTTCTGACAGTTTTGCATATTTTCAACATATTTTTCTATTTATTTTTTTAATATATTTTTGACATACTGTGTTTTTTTTTGTTGCATCTTTTAAACATACTTTACTATGTTTTTTCTGATCTTTTTAAAAATACTATACCATGATATTTTGTATGACATTTTTCGACAAACCATACTTTGTGATTTTTTGTGATTTTTTAGACATACTAAACTAAAGTTGGTTTTCCTCATATTTACTATAGTATGTCATTTTCCTCATATTTACTACATACCTTAATATTTTGTTAAGATATTTTTGTCAACATCCTAAACTATGACTTATTGACTTTTTTGATATTTTGGACATAATACACGATACCCAGGGGGCAAAACCCCATTTTTTGGGAAATCAGACATGGAATGTTGTAAAAGGTTGTCCACCAGAAATGATATCTAGGACCTTCAAGGATCACAACCTGGGTGGACAACCCGGTCAACTAGCTACTGGAAAGCTACAGTGAGGGTCCAAACAATGCAACCCCTATATGAAAAAAAAGTCAACAATTCTGGCTGGATCAGATGCCATCATTCTCTTTCTACAATTCTTTCTGATATGTTTGACAAACTCTATGTTGTTTTTTCTGATATTTTCCACACACTTTATTTTGTGTAATTTCCGATATTTTTGACATACTATACTATATTGTTTTTTCTAATTATTTTGTGTATACTATACAATAACTTATTTACACATTATAAATAATGACCTTTTTTCATTATATTCCGATATAGTATGTCAAAATAACAATTTGTTGTATAATATGTCTTAAAAAGTTAATGTATAGTATTTTGAAAGTCTCAGAAAAAAAATCAAATAATAGTAACTAGAAATGAATATGCATATTAGAGACTTTTCTGGGACAGTAGGCTATACTATGTCGTTGTTTCGATACACTGTACTATGTACTTATTGTATGACATTTTATTGGCAACAGGTGAGGGTGTGAAGTGTATTTACTACCTGCAAATGAACAAAGATAACCGGCATGTACACACTATGACACTATGATGGAGCAAATATTAAGCATTAACTTCACATCATATATTTTCCATAACTATCTTAGTTTTGTGTGTAGGAAATAAAATCTTGACTGAATTTTTGTGAAACGCCTACGGTACGTCTACACAGCAGCGTTAAAAAAATCTTGGAGGTGGGCGTATCTGAAGCTTGAGGATTTTTTGCGAGCAAGGCACGAACAACCAATCACATGAATCTCCCGCCCGCGACATACGAAGCAAAAAAGCCCGAAGTAAACTGGATATAAACTCCCCAAAACAGGCAAAAACCTACCACTGTCTCTGCCACCTCCCTCCATGCCTGGCTCCTCCGGTTTATATCCCGGTAGGTCTGGTCATAAAGCACCGGGTGATTGATTCGCTACCGCTAATTTCTCCTCCATTTTTTGGAATATGAGGAAATGACCTGCGGTATGTCTCTCCCAGCATACACGCCGTTTGATTGGCTAGAGCTTGAACTGTCAGATTTGCGTACACAGGATTTGATTGGCTGACGCTTCCACCTCAGCCTCACCGTTACGGTGCGTCTACACAGCAGCGTTAAAAAAATCTTGAAACGCTTCTGCCCATTCACTTTGAATGGGGTGACGTCACTTTCCCTCACTTTTCGCCGAAATGCATTCTGGGCAGGCGAGCGGAGATTTTCAGGATTTTGAGGATTCAAAGTTGAACAATGTTCAATTTTTGAGGCTGAGGTGGAAGCGTCAGCCAATCAAATCCCGTGTACGCAAATCTGGCAGTTCAAGCTCTAGCCAATCAAACGGCGTGTATGCTGGGAGAGACATACCGCAGGTCATTTCCTCATATTCCAAAAAATGGAGGAGAAATTAGCGGTAGGGAATCACCCGGTGCTTTATGACCAGTCCCTATTTACCTACCGGGATATAAACCGGAGGAGCCAGGCATGGAGGGAGGTGGCAGAGACAGTGGTATGTTTTCGCCTGTTTTGGGGAGTTTATATCCAGTTTACTTCGGGCTTTTTTGCTTCGTATGTCGCGGGCGGGAGATTCATGTGATTGGTTGTTCGCAAAAAATCCCCAAGCCTCAGATACGCCCACCTCCAAGATTTTTTTAACGCTACGGTACGTCTACACAGCAGCGTTAAAAAAATACGAAGCAAAAAAGCCCGAAGTAAACTGGATATAAACTCCCCAAAACAGGCTAAAACCTACCACTGTCTCTGCCACCTCCCTCCATGCCTGGCTCCTCCGGTTTATATCCCGGTAGGTCTGGTCATAAAGCACCGGGTGATTGATTCGCTACCGCTAATTTCTCCTCCATTTTTTGGAATATGAGGAAATGACCTGCGGTATGTCTCTCCCAGCATACACGCCGTTTGATTGGCTAGAGCTTGAACTGTCAGATTTGCGTACACGGGATTTGATTGGCTGACGCTTCCACCTCAGCCTCAAAAGTTGAACATTGAATCCTCAAAATCCTGAAAATCTCCGCTCGCCTGCCCACAATGCATTTCGGCGAAAAGTGAGGGAAAGTGACGTCACCCCATTCAAAGTGAATGGGCAGAAGCGTTTCAAGATTTTTTTAACGCTGCTGTGTAGACGCACCGTTAGGGTTTAGCAAATAAAGGAATATTTATGCATATGTCACTTTTTTGATAAGGGTCCCCCCTTATATAAAATGTAAATGTGTTGATGAGGGTCCCCCCATATATATAAAAAAATGAGGGGGACCATGGCATACTGTTACAAATAATTAAAAAAAAATACCAATCAAGGCCCCTCACTTTTGGACAAAATCTTTAACCTCAACATTATAATATAATATTAAACGGCTGATGTTTTATCATTCATTTCATATTATTTTACCTTTCTCCAGCCTCCTTCACTTCCTCCTGAGTCCCTGAATAAACAAGAGACCATATTTTCTTTAGTCAACTATACTAACGTTACTATAGCATGCTGTTCACAGACATGTTGCCTCGTCTAGGAGGAAAAGCACAACGGACACTGATGACGCTAACGATGGCTGTGTTCCATTCAGTCTCCCAGTGAGTAACTCCAGTGAGCTTGCATGCACAACACCAGGACATCCCCTAATTGGAACGCAGCCATCATTATTTGTATTGAATCCACCTGTGCATTTCCTACCGTGACGATTTAAATGAGCTACCTTCTGATTGGTTAGTGCTATGCTCATGTTTTGTGGATGTTACCGTTTGAAACCACTGGGGGGCAGTCTTTGCTTACATTTAAAAATGAGCGTAAAATTAACACATACAAAGAGGTGATATTATAAAAGACAAATATTACACGATATGTCTGTTGTTTTCCCATTAAAAACGTTATGTCAAAAATCTGTTTGAATGCATTTATTGTTTCATATTATTTAAAGCAGGGATATCGAACTGAATAGTTACATCTGCATCATGTAGTTCATTTATACCTCTGTGTGTAATAACTTATAAATCTAAATAACCCGTGGTGTGTGTCTTAACAAAATGATATAATTCACAGTTTCAATTTAGCCTTATATGAAATTGTGTGTATGCTTATACAATATATTTGATTAGTTTCAAACACCACCATAACAAGAAAGCACATACAACCTATTACTTAAGAACATTTTTTATTCAACAGTGGATCTTCAGTAATAAATAAATGTACAGATAATTCATTCCACAATAAAATTGAGGGAAAGTTGTATTTTTTTTTTTTAAATATAAATGTCCAAGTGGAGGATTGATATTGCCATGATGGGTAAACATCATTGACCAGACAGAGAGACGGAGTGACGCAGAGAGGCAGACAGGCTGACAGACAGACAAATAGACGATTACCACACAGATGTGTACAAAGTATTGCGTTTCCCACTGATTGGCTCTCTCATCTCTCTCTGTCTCCCTCCCTACATGGATCAAATGCAAAGTCTATTCAGTTTACCATCACCATGATGTGCAAATCAATCATAAATTATAAATACAGTATTGCATCACTTCAAAGTGCTACAGAGATAGGTGCCGACAATCTTCAAAAACAGATTTTATTTGAAACCCTGTGTGTGTGTGTGTGTGTGTGTGTGTAACCATGATGGTTCTGTGCCTTTGGATTTCTAGCACAGAGTGTAAAGCTTAGCCTGGTCAAAAGCAGAAGCAATACAAACAACGTCTAAAAGTGTGACATTATGAAAATGGCGTGATGTTTGGCTTTGACGCCCAGAAAGTGGAGATGTGTGGACAATCTTCAAAAACAGAGAATCTAAATAACTAAATAATAACTTGTATTGGATTATAAAACGTTTCGTAAAAACCGAAAGCTATCATCTCTTTATTACTTCATCACGCTTCATTTTTCAGTATGGATTTAAAAGGGGAAATCAATCAGTCTCTAGTGGATAGGGTCCCTGATGTTTGCTCAGCATTGTCTTTGAAAATATGGCCGATAGGAACAAATGTTGCCTCTTTGCACATTTTCTCATATAAAAGATGTAGAAGCACACATGACAAATGTATTTTTTTTCTCTAGACATCATGTTCAAATTCTCATTATTTTCGGTTTATGTTAAGGTGTCTATTAATGGTTAAGGAAGTTTGTTTTGTAGCTTTGGAAAACACTACTTTAATTCTTTTTTATGGCAGGCTGAAAAATGGCCTTTCCAAATGTTGAATTATAATATCAAATATTGAATTACTCAAATACATTATGTTTGTATCCATCTGTGAGTGTGAGAGATGAAGAGAGAAGCTTCAGACATTGTGGAATAAGAGTCTGTACTGCACCGCTGAAATGCTGACGTCTGTTATGTTTGACCAACATTCAGCAATCGGCTTTCTAGCAGCACGCCAACATCTTTAGGAAACCTTTGTGAACAAGGCACAAACATCTGTAAAGGACCATTCGGGGGTGATGCACATTTCAGCCAATAACCAAAAAGAATATCATTTTCCAAAGCATCCTACTGGAGCTAGTGTTCGCAGAAAATAACCTTAAAATGTATTTCTTTGGAAATGGTTCATAGCGAAGAAAAATAATATTGATGTTAAATCATACATAACCAGCTGAATGGTCCTTTACGTGGTCGTCTTGCAGAACCACTGTGCTTCAAATTCTGCCCTCTGATCTAAAAAAGCTTTTTAGCAGTTGTCCTTCTCCTACAGCTTCTCTTGCAGTGCTTTCGTCGAAAAAACAACGTTTTAGTAATGTAGCAGTAGCTGTTCCCTTCAGTGGGGTTTCCCAGTCCATTTACCAGGGCCCTGGCCTTCATTTGGCATCTTATTTGATTTATTTAGCCTCTTCAGTGAGGAGATGAGGAGCAGAGGAGAGGGGGCGGACAGGGTGAAGATGAGAGACAGAGATGAGAGGAGGGAAGGAATATAAAAGGATGAAAAGGGGAGATGAGAGGGGAGAGGAAGGTGTAGGGGGGGGGGGGGCAGAGAGAGGAAGAGGACGTATGAAAGACAGGAAGCCCCGGTCGGAGCACCTGTCACAGAAGAGGCTCCTGCTTTCTATCACCGTCTCCTCGCCTCTCTTTTCCATCCATCTGCCAACAGGAGGGACACCCAAAGGGGAAAGAGCGGGTGCTTCAAATCCCTCCTTCCTTCCTGTGTCCATCTCCTCTCCTAAAGACCTGTCCTCTCCATAGCAACCGACCCTGTCTTCATACTGAGCTTATTCAGTTGGTAGTCATGAATGTGTGTGTGTGTGTGTGTGTGCGAGGCAGAGCGAGAGAGTGTTTGCTGCTGCTCATGCCTCTGTGTCAGTGCATGTTGTTGAGTTTCAAAGTGTGTATCTTTTGTTAACGTCAGTCTGACACTTTAGATTTGAAAGACAGTTCATTTTTGGTCTATTTGAAGAAACCTTGTGTTAAAATGGAAGGAGCGTTGGCTGGTTTCTGTAAAAAGATTTTTTCAGTCTTCGAGTTTTGAATCAGGCACCGTGACGCTTCTCACCTCCCTGTCCTGGAAGCATGTACATACCGGTCAGTAAGACTGACAGATCTTCCAGCCAATGGCAGCCCAGTCTGTGAGTCAGTTAATTGGGTAACGGCTGCGATTGGCTAACCATCAGCATCCGGGGGACGTTGTGAGTGGGCCGTGGTGCAGGTAGGCGGGGTTCACCACGGAAACAGGGAAGTTAAAAATGAACGGAGAGGTGGGCGTGGCCGACGTCACCGTGGTGACCGTGGAGGACTTGGGTCCGAGCAGCGGGCTGGCCGTGGCAGCAGCCTCGACAGCACACGAGGTGGCGAGGAGCTGCGACTCGAACTGCAGCAGCTGGCCCATGAAGCTGAAGTTTGGAGAGATGATGCTGCGCCGCCGCCGCACAAACTCAAAGGCTTCGTCCAGACGCACCCCCTTTCTCTTCATCAGGTAGGCTAAGCAGATGGTGGCGGAGCGGGAGATGCCCGCCTGACAATGGACCAGCACCCGCCCACTGGAGTCCCGTACCGAATCTGTGGAGAGAGGAGGGTCATAGGTCAGAAGTTTTACTAGCTAATAATTATTTTGTTGTTTATTTGACTGTACAGCACTTTGGTCTGGAGATTTGTGTTTTATGAATAAAGCTGTATTCTATTGTATCATTCAGTTTGACACATATCTTTAGACAGAAATATCACAATTTAATAGATTGCCATATATTTAGTACAGATGTTCATGCTCACCAGAGGACGTCCTTATTATTTCATCTAGATTTACCAGTCAAATAATGTCAACCTCACGATTTAGAATATTCTCACACTTTATCCTAATTTTCTATTTTGGCATCAGATGTTGTACATTCATGGTTCCCAGATGAGGTACCCTGATGACTTTAATTGTAAAAAAATGACATTCAAGCTCAATTTCAGTCATGGATATTGACACTTTTCCAGGGTATGTGTTAAATGTAATTAAAGGGCTCCAACATGTTTATAGCAGTTCATGCATTTTAAGGTGAAATATTCTTATCATAGCCTTATGGCACCAATACACCTTCAAATGTAAATCTCAGTTTAAAAGAGAATATCATAGTTCATTTACAAATCTTTCCTCGTGCTTGCTCGTGTTTATCTCCTAATCTTTAGTTATTTGTCGGAAAATATTGTTGTGCTTTCTGAACGGACGAAGAAAGGTTTTTCCAAACGATTTTCCATCATCAAACAAATTGTTACCCGTAATGCCATTTTTTTTTTAACAGCCACCACATATATTTAACTCAACAGACGTACAGCTTTGCCTCAAGCAGTTCTAATTTCTTCTCCTCTACACTTTTCAGTCAAACCAACCTCAAAGTGAGAAAGCAGCAAATCACATTTATCTGAAACACGCAAGTGCAGATAAATGTGAGTCATCAGCCTCTTTCACACTTCCTCCCCTGTCCTATTTCTGTCTCTGCCTCTTTCAGTATGTTTAGACGCATGTGATTACTTTGTTACTGAGAGCAGCAACATTTAGGAAGTAGTTTGATTAGATCCTTTACAGTAGCTACATTTCCCCAAGAGAATCAGTTTCAACAATTAGCCGGACGGTCATGTAATGGAACATGTATGGTGGCCTGCTAGAAATGTAAAAAAAGATAATAGACTGACATTTTGTTGTATATATTTTTTTTTGCATGCAGATTAATTTCAACTAAGTGTCCACTACTGATCGCAATGCGGCCATTTTAAAATAAAATGCACCAGTTTAACCATAGGTGATTTTGTTAATGCACAGATAGCGGATTGATAACAACCAACTCACACCATTTTGTTTTGAGTCTTGCTTTACTTTTTAGCCATCTATATATTTCAGTCAGTTTTCAGGTAACTCAACACGGCGTCTGTTCACCCGGTAACAGAGGATGAGTCAGACTCTAGTCCCACAGCAGCTAACTATGACGCATACCAGCACCTACAGTACACACACACACACACACATACAAACACTCACCAGAGTACACGCTAACAGACATACACTCAGCCCTGAAACCACGTACACCACGTAGAGGCACAGCATGGATATGCAAATCAAACGCAAATCACACACTAACCGTAATAACACGCAAACACACTGAAAAATCGGAATATTTTATCATAGTTTTTATCATTCTCAAATGCCTTCCTTACACCTTTTCTGTGATTGTACTACATCGTTTTGTTTTGCTACTTAACTATTCTTAGATTATGGTGCGTATTTTTTCTCTCTGCAAAACCTGCTTTAATGTGTGGGATACATGGCTACTCGTAAAAAATGTTGTCTAAAGAAATTCTCAGACTCTCAGAAAAGGCAAAGAAAATAATATCTCAGCTGTTATTTTCCATATTGTATTATTAATATTATTGTATTTTAATGATCTATAATTCGGATTTCAAGATAATGCAAAACATGATATGTTAGAATAAGCTGCTTCTCCTTGTCTTACATTAAAGTCATGTATGATGTATTTGGGACTAGGACATTACAAGGTGCATTTTCCAAAATGTTCTGCAGTTTAATAGTCAAGTAAATAATCAGCTGTTCACACACACACACACACACACACACACACACACACACACACACACACACACACACACACACACACACACACACACACACACACACACACACACACACACACACACACACACACACACACACACACACACACACACACACACACACACACACACACACACACACACACACACACACACACACACACACACACACACACACACACACACACACACACACACACACACACACACACACACACACACACACACACACACACACACACACACACACACACACACACACACACACACACACACACACACACACACACACACACACACACACACACACACACACACACACACACACACACACACACACACACACACACACACACACACACACACACACACACACACACACACACACGGATAGGCTTATTATGGATTATATATTTGACATTACAAATATTTTCTAACACACAAGATGGTAAATGGACTGTATTTATATAGCGCTTTATCCAGTGTTTTCGACTCCTCGAATCGTATTTACATTTACAGCATTCACACACACACACACACACACACACTGACCTATGAACTCAATAGCCTCCAGGAACCAGCAGCTGATGTCCTCTTTATGGTTGTCTTCCACAGGAATACATTTGTACTGGTACGCCCCCTCGAAGTGGTTGGGACAGTCGGCGGACACGTTCAGCAGGGCGGAGATTCCTGTGGCGTCCAAAACCTCTTTCTTTGAGGCGTGGAGGGCGCTGCCGAGGTAGAGGAACGGGAGGATCTCCACCGGGCCGCCCTGGACAGATGGAAGAGGGATGATTAATCAGTTGAAGAGACAGATTCTCAGTACTCATTCATGGAGTCCTTTTTATTAAGAAACATCCTCTGACCTAACCCGAAGAGCCATGTTAGTCAGACGCGACTTAAAGAGCTTACATGATGAGACAAAGCATCCACTGTCTCAGTTCAGATGACTTCAGTATAAGTGGGATCTCTCCTAAATATCTTTCTAATCATATTTGCCACACCTTAAATCAGACAGGGGTAACTTTGTATCTGTTTGATCAATCAGTCATTTGATAAGGGCTGTTCAGTTTCAAGCTGAGTCATTTTCTCAATAAGGAAACATATCTGTGATTATGAGCCAAGATTGTGTTTTAATTTATCAGTACAACAGATGTTTCATGGGGGTTTACATCCTGTCATGTTGCAATAAGGACACCTTGTACTTTTTCTGTGATTACACTCTACTGGTGGAAGAAATATTCTAAGAAAGAGATGCTCCGTTGGTTTTACTCAATGATTTATGACACAGCATCAACTGAGCACACGGTGGCTTGTTACATTTCCTAGAAACAGGAAGCATCTCACGGAGCAGAAGAATATGACTTATCATAATCAGAACCATAAAGCATTCAAGGTAAAAAAAAACATTATGACCTGGTTTCCACTTAACCATTCTTTCAAAGCATGTTCCAATGTAAGAGTAGTGGTCTTGTTTTCCCTTTTTAATGGATGTGAGGGGTCAGCCAGCTGTCAGTCTATACCGGTAGTGAGACTTATTGACAGAAAGCTCTGTCTGTTTATGTCACTGCCGCTGACGACCTCGTACTGACACAGCATCAGGATGTGATCAATACTGCTAAGAGATGTAATGTGAGGAGAGAGAGGGGGGGGGGGGGTGGACGCTGGGAGGAAAATGGAGAGTGAGATACCGAAAAACAGGAAGCTACTTTTAATGCTGAATAGTGCGGCCAAGACTATCGAGCATTCTTCTCAGAAAAACGCACAGAGGCTGGATTGTCTGCGTCTCTCTCCTCATGCGTTTCGGGGGGGAATTAAACCCCCGAGCCTCATGTGACTGTGAACGTTGCATCAAATATGCAGGCTCCAAACAGCAGATCACTAAGCAGCTAAACGAGACCGACCGGGGCACAGGAAGTGACGCAGAGGTGAATCAATACTGACCTATGACCTGTAGTGTAGCCTATCATTAGACAAATAACTCACTCAAACAAAAGAAAATATTCCCAGGAGGTTACATTGCTTTTATCCTAGCATGGCCTTTACACTGACAAACAAGCTTGTAACTACACTGTCACTGCTTTCACCATCCAGACCGGATAAGGAAATGTGCTTGAATGGACATGGGAAAGTGAACAAAAGTGATGTTGCGAACCAAAAAGCGTTGAGTGTTTGCTGCCAGCAGATCATGGTGTCGATGATTCAAACTAAACTTGACTTTTACAGGCTGTAACAATGAGTTGACTGAAGTGACATTACACTGACATTGGTAAATGTTAACTATATTACTTAAACAGTCCCTTAAGGGCTGATCATGTGTTGTTTTTACCTGGTCGTGGTGCGGCGTCCCACAAGACGAGCAGGAAGAGTCGACGCTGGACTGGCTGGTGAGGGGCGGTAAGGATTTGGTCTTTATACAAAACTCCGGGTACTCTGAGAAAAACTTGTCGTATCCACCTAGAAAAGAGACATCCTGATTAAGTACCATTCATCCTACATATCACATTAGACACAATCCGAGTGAGATATAATCACTACTTGGAAATGTAAGATCCTCCTGGAACAGTGATTTTTGTATGTGTGGGTGGGAGGGAGGGGAGTTTATATGCTTAAAACTCTACAGCAGTATGCATAAGGACTACAAAAGCATGGCAGCCTACATTACAATTGCTGCACAATCATACATACATAAGGTCTATTCCACCAGGCCCTGAACTACTCTCTCTTGTGGTTACTACCGTGGATTTGAAAACAATGTCGTCATCCCTTTTTTCTTTTTTTTGCATCTGTAGGCTGCTCTGTGCACCTCAGGGATCACATCAGATGAACTGGGAAATGTCATCTTTATAAAGCTACACACAGACTCTCCTGTGCTTCAAGGCGACTACGTCATTAGGATACACACATACAAAAAGAGTGCGCCACAGCTTGCAGCAGCTTTGCCTTTTCAGAATCCCTGCAGCCTAAATATAGCTAGGTTGGTGGGTAAATAAAGCGGTGATTTATTTGTATTTTACAGCTTTTTATCTTCTATTTCTACCCTGAAGGGCACTGTTTCTGAAAGGATCATGTGCCCTGTAAGTCCCTCCGGTTTGATGTGGCCTCTACGCATTGGCATTACCTCATTCACTCAGCTCAGGCCATTGGTCTGTGTGTGAATGTGTTCAGCTGTGAGTGACTGAGTGAGTGTGTATTGTAGAAAAATAATAACACCAGTGCATACAAATAGAGTAGGCCCATTTAGGAGGACATGTCAATCTTTTGTTAATAAAGCAGCTACAAAAACACATACTCAGCCTTTATGAAGGCAATAAAAAATAATATTGAATGCCTGTGAAAAACTAAATAAACAATGACCCAGATAGGATGGTGGCATATTAAAATTCAACTTTTGATCCAATGTATAGCTATAATTACTATTGTAAAGACTCAAAAAGAACATTATCATTAACGTGTCATTTTTTATCAATTTTAAAATGTTTTTGTTTACTAACACAGAGAATTATTTTCAAAAATAAGCTCCATTTGAATATGGATATATTATTACAAAAACAAAATTAACAAAGATAACAAAACCATACATATATAGTCATTGTTTAGTTTGTTATTGCCTAATTTAAAGGCTGAATAAAGCATGTTTTAATCATTAATATAACAAATCTACTATTATACATTTTGCATATCTTTATTGTCCTACATTAGGATTAAATCAAATAATAAATGAAGGCAGAATCCTTATATACTGGTGTTATTGTCAAGCGTAGCTTATAATAATAATAACATGATGCACCTGACCCAACGTTCAATAACAAAGCACTGTATTTACCTTTCAGCAGGTATATGAGTGTTCCGGAGGAGTCGCTGCACACCGCGTTGAGCACCAGAGTCAGCGTGCTGTCCTCCTTCACCGTCTCCGAGTCCGACGTCCTCTCGTCGTACAGCACCACGGCGGAGTACATCCCGGAGCGGAGGCGTTCACGGACCTCCTCGTCCCCGGCCAGTATCTGGTCCAGGCTGAGCACGGAGCCCTTGGCCCTGCGGCGGACGATAGTGTTACAGCGGGCGTTGACGGCTCCGCGGATGTGTCCCGCGTTGAAGGCGAGGAAAGAGCGGCAGTCCAGCAGCAGGCACTTGGCACTGTCGTCCTTTAATAACCGCTTCACCACCGGGCAGTCCATCTCGCGTAGGTCCCCCATAGCACGTCGTATTTTGAGCTGCGTAGGTAGGCTTCACTGTCGGTTATCTCCTCGGTTTGGTTCTCGCACAGTGTGCCCGCACCACCCTCCGAAATTCAGTTCCTGCGTTTGGTTGACTCTATTCACGCATTGTAAACGCACTACTCCTCGCTCTCAGTCCGCAGCACTTTCTTTCTCCCTCTCTCTCTCTCCGGGTGTGCATTGTTTCTCTTTTTCCCTGTGAATGGGTGCATCGCGTTGGAGCGGAAGTGACGTCAACCCCTAGCAGCCAATCAAAAAGGGTCCAGTTTCCCGTCCCCTTTTCTCCTCTGCCGTTCATTCATAAAATAAAAAAACAGACATACATCAATGAAACGAGAGGCGATGGGGAAGGTGATTAGACTCCATGGGGGGAACAGTGAAGTTGGCAACAATCGCCATGTTTTAACCAGCTCATGGCCACATTGGAATACTAGTTTCTGATGATTGAATAAAAGGGTACAACGTACAAGACAAGGGATTTTACATTCAAAGTCTTCAATAACAAAAAAACGAAATAAATTGAATTATATATTAATAATATTTACTCTTTTGGCCTAAATGCAAGTCTTTAAACGTGCATAATTACAATCTCCACATAATGAATCAAATTAATGTGAAAAGTGTCTGTGCTTGTATAATATATTAATACACTTTATTTATGTAGCTTTTCTAAAACAGCCCAGAAAAAAATTAAAATAAATATTTGTCCACTATAGCTGTGAAAAGACGCTAACATTTGCAGCAACTTTATAAGAAGGCATTAGCTGTCTAGTACAATTTCTGTCACCTTGCCCCTAGTGGTCATAGATAAATGAGTGCAGCTTTAAGATATCCCTTTTTCATTTTTATACTTTAACTTATCATTGAAAAATAAAATTGTAATCAGAATTCAATTGTAAATTACACTTATTATTTTAATATTATTTCCATTTAAGGTTCAGTGCAACTACTGCACTATTATATTGATATTGTCTGGTCGTGGTAAGCTGAAACATGATCTGGACCACATTAGGGTGTGCATACGTGCTCACAAGAACGTTTGTGTGTGACTGTCTGAGTGTGCATCTGTGTGTTTGAGGGTGTGTGATCCTACAAACGGAAACACAATTTGCATCTCCTATCACACAGCCTTGGTGAGCGTGCTCAGGTATTTGCATGTTGATCCCATTTCCATGGTTACGAGAGAAAAAAGAGCAGCACAGCAGCAAATGAGAGGAAAAACGCAGACACCCTGACACAAAGAGACTGGCTCCAAAAATGCAGACACTCAAGCCGAAAGAGAAATAATCTGATCATCATAATACTGTAGCATTTCCTAAATAGATGGATTTATTATGAATGGGTGTATGTGGGAACAAATATATGTCTTTCCTCTGGAATACTCAACTCTTCATTATTATTGGATAAGCCGACAAGATGTAACTGATATAATACAAGTATGTTCTGACAGTAAATGTGAAGTGACACCTGATAGCTGATGATCGGTATCAGAAACTGCTGACATTTTTAAATGTCATTTTTCCTGTCTGACAAAAAAAGAGACTGTCTAGACTCCACAGAAAGCAAAACCCCAAAAGAGGAAATGTTGCTTGGATATAAGAACACAACAGAAAAACAGTATTTAGGCATTTAACAGAAAATGAAAGAAGTCTTTTGTAATATATGAAACTGTATGAAATGTAACTACATTAACTTGGAATTACTTGCAATGGAGTATGTTGATCCAAAACATGAATTGAAAGTGAAAAGAGTCACTCAATGCGTAAAATTATGTATACCATGTCCTTAATTTGTGCATGTAGTTTGCTACGTGGCAACATTATGCGAGTACTTTAAGATAGAGAGGTGGGATGGAAGGTGGAAAAAGAGACAGCGACAGTCAAAACAGGGATGAAGAGGAGAAAGAAATGGAGGATGATGATGAGAGAGATGGACGAGGGACGGAGAAGGGGGGGGGGGGGGTGGTAGAGTAAGAAAAAGCTTGAGCTTGATTGCAGTCTTTAGTGTCCCATATAAACACACACAGACAACACGCCACATTACAACCAACCCTAAATAATGCCTCTCACTGGCGGGATGGTGCTGCTACCGTAGCAACAAGGGAGAGGTGTGGGAGGGTGGAGACATCAGGCAGGGGGCTACAGGGCGATTGGCTGGAAACAGACTCTGTACGGATTTCATCCCTCCCTCCCTCCCTCCGCTTCATCTTGTCAATCCATTCCCCCCTTAACATCCCTCGCCTGCCATTGCCGTCATCCATCAATATAGTGGGAGAGAGAGGGTATCGGTGTATGAGCTTTGCACACATCAGTGTTGATAAGTATCTCTCATATTCCTTGTTTACTCAATGTTCTGCCCTCTAATCCCGCGTCTTTTTCTCTCCTGTTTCTATATTATGTTTTTTATTTTTGTTTCTCTTTTACAGGCCCAGTGTGTATTACGTGATTGCAAAGTTTTTCTTGTAAATGCGGTAGCATTTCCCATTTTTAGTCCCTAGACAGGTGTTACAGTGTTCTCCAAAACAGCTAAGCAAACATATAAATAGGGAACATTATTGTTAGAAAAGATTATAAGGGCTTTAGGGTAGAACATAATCATGCTACGTGTTAAGTACTTAACAAAAACATGCAACACAGAAGAATGTGTAGTTTGTGCAGGAAAGCAACAGAAAATAAAGGCCAAGATATCCTGACACACAAGAATTATATCATTCTCATTCGCAAGAGAGCCAGTAACTTTAAACTGTCAAACCATTTATTTTAATGGGCTTTACATTTGTAGTTTGTAATATAGCTGTGGTTCAAATGTATGATATATTTAAACAGTATATACAATATAAATGGTGATTGATGCGTAGTACTGGGAACTGCTATTGCTACAGTATAGTAGGGAAAACCTGAGAACAAATGAAGTTGTCAAGACAGGAGAATTAAACCACACCAACACACCATAGAAAACAACACACACTTTACCAAGTGTTTGTGTTTGTGTGTGTGTGAGGGTGTGTGTGGGTGTGTAATGCATGTGTGTATGTTCCAGATCAACCCCACTCTCTAATCCCATAATCCAGTGGTTAAGCTTTGACTGAGTGCCGCAACATTTTCATGAATGAGGTTGTGTCGTTTGTCATGTGTCTGTGCCAGTGTGTCGATACAAGCAGAGAGAGAGAGAGGTATGAAGGATAAACAAATGTGTGTGTGTGAATATATGAGGGATGAGAGAGGCTTTAAGGACACAGACAGCAGAAAGAGAAAAAGGGAACAGAGAGAAAGAGGGTGAAGGATAGAGGCAGGGAGAGCTGAGCAGCGGAAGTGAGTGAGTGGCATGGTGGGGGTTGTTACTCAGTTTGGAGCTGATCCATATTTTCTTTCTGAGACAAATTCTCGTGGCTGACAGACAACACGTCCACTGGAACGACCAAAGATGATATTTTTACACTCTTCATTTGAAATAAAAACAGCATTTTTTAATCAAAAATATGCAACAGGGGACGATAAGGGAATTACTTTTCAACTCCAGGGGAAAGAAAACCTGGACTGCTGTTTTGGATGAAAACACATGATGCCAATGCTTTTGGGAAATGTATTTGGGTTGATGTTTTTCCAGAGCTGTTTTGGGAGACTCTTCTGGTTAATGAGTAATACAACAGATAACCAGCATGCTCATCCCCATTTCAATGGCCCAACGTGCAGAACAGACACACAGATACAAGGTCATTGCACTGAATCCCTTCCCGTCTGGACCTCACATGCTAACCTAGTGAACTCAAGGCTGCAGGCTCTCTGTCGGCACACACACACGTGCCTTATTGCCTTTTACTCCCACTGGTTTTTGTGAATGGTAATTGTGAGTTCCTTATTTGGTTGTTTGCGTTGCCTACTTCCTCCTCAGCCTTAAGTGCACTCACTGCCCTATTTGACTATCCATGGTTTACCAACGCATCAGAAACAACATCCTAGACAACCTGGATACTCCCCAGTTTGCAAACAGAGACAACAGAGAATGCTGTCTCAGCTGCCCATCATCTGAAAAATAACAACACCTATGTCAGAATGCTGTTTGTTGATTTCAGGTCAGCAACAAAAGCCCACACATTAAACTGATTGGCAAACTTAACACTCTGAGTTTTGAGTACTACACTCTGCAACGGATATTGGACTTCTTCACAAACAGACTTGAGGCAGTTTGGATGGTCGGTCACACCTCTTCCACTTTAGTGACAAACTCCGGAGTCCCCCAGGGCTGTATGCTCAGACCTCTCCTATTTCCTTAACATACCTAAGACTGTAACCCCCAAAATGAAGAGAACATCTCCATCCTGGTAAAAACAGGCTGTATTTCTTAAGGAAACATAACATGGCATAATTCCTCCAAGTTCTTGTTGACTTTTACAGAGAAGCAATAGCGGGCATTCTGGAAACATAACAAACTGGCATGGGACGGATACGGCCAAGGACAGAAGGGCTCTACAGCAGGAAATGAAGACTTTGCAGAATACCATTGGACCCATTCACTTAGCATCACATTGGTGAGAAGAGGTGCCTGCAAAACCCAAAGCAAATCCACCGCCTGTTTACCCTTTTCATATCTGACAAGAGATTAAAAAAAAGTATCCGCTATGCACTACCAAACTACAGAGCAGCTTTCCATCATGGACCACAGATGGAAATTAGCTATTAGCTATAATCTGGCATATTGCATCTCTTCTCTTTGCTGAGATTAATGTTTTTGTATGCATGGTCCTTCTATAAATAAATAAAAATACAAATACATCTCAGAATGTAAGATTGTTTTACTTATCCTCCACTTCACCACAAAAAAATGTTTTGTTTATCTTATGTAGCAATTTAGTTTGTGAGAAAAGTATATTCTTATTTGATGTATTTAATTTCTCTATCTCTCGTAGTTTCTGTAATAAAGTGAATGAATGTTTTTCCCATATTGTAACATTTTCTTATACCATGAATGGCGAAGGACCTCTACGGTGTTTTTGATAGTGCTACATGCTAATGCTTAGTTCCTAGCAGTGTGAGCAATACTGATCAACACTTCTTATGTCCATGGAAACCAATGTGAAGAACAGTAAAGTATAACACAAAGTGTACATTACATAAAGCACCCCATTGATAGTACTGCTTTACCAGTAGCATGACATTTTCAACCCTAATCGTGTCAACACACTTCACACGCTCACAAAAAAACAGTTATTCCTCATTCAAATGTTGGTGTGTGTTTTGAATAGTCAAAGCAGCACAGGATGAAACGATGAGATCATATTCAAACAGATATTTTCTCAAACCTCTGTAACACAGGGGCATGTGTGCAGTCAAGCATTCTTGCTACACCTACAGCATTTTCAATCTACGAAGCCAATACAAATATTGTTTTAGTAAATGAGAGAAGTTGATCATAGCCTGGAGGAAGCTAAGGTAACTTCCTATTATAAATATTGTCTCACATCTTGGGCACAAGGCCAGTCTGCAGGTTCTGGCAGTCTGGGTAATGTCCACACACAGGCTGGTGATGAAAGGAAAATGGAAGATGAAGGTACACAGGCATTATGTTTGGATTATGTGATGATATAAAACAGTTCCCAGCAGAGTTTTGTATAATTTATGGCTAATTGTCGAGTTGCTATGGCCCATTCACACTAGATACAGCTTCGAAATTCATCTGTGTGTTTTCACCAATTCCATAGACAGAGATACTTGGTGACGTATGATAAATTGCGAGCCCTTGGTAACCTAGTTTGAAATCCACTGTAGCTCGCAAGCTAACAGCTAATATGCTAGTAAGCCAGGAATGTGCCAGTTTCAGTACATTTCTCTTCACAGGGTTTTTACTCCAAATAGTTTTTTGTTCTCTAGACTCACAATTTTACTGAAGAGCGATACAAATTTCTGAGCTAGCAAGCTTAACAATCAGGCGTAATAGATCAGTTGCACAGAATTTCACTTTGTTTCGAGAATTATTTGTATACTCCTCTTTTGTTACGCAGTTAATACTCAAACAGAGGAGGTTATATTAAAGCAGTTGGTGCAATATCTCAATTTTGGACTCTCTAGCTCTCTAGAGGTCAGCACTGACAACACGTGTCAAGAGTTCAGCTAAATTGAGATTTAGAGGTAAAGTATGCACAGCTTTACTTAATCCACTGGATTGTTTTGTTTTGCTGAGAAATTTAACTCTAGCTGTAAATGTGAGAATACTGTGGAAGTTGTCATCCAATGTTGAGAGGTCCAGTTCCAATATAAGTTTTATATATTTATATATTTTTTCTTTTAGTATGCAAACAAAATAACATAAAAAACATATTTCAAAGGTGCACTTTTGAATTAATAGACAAGACACAAAACACAATTAAGTTAAATAAAACAAATGCCCAATGAGTTGTCATAATGTATTAGTCTGAAGGTGTATGTGCAAGCAAGCACTAATAGACTAAAGACAATATGAGAAGGATTTGTATACTAACCAATCTGTACCTTTGTGAATGAATGAAAACTGTGAGGATGATCTGCAGGTCAAAAGCAGACGGGGCCTAAACCCAGTTTGTGTGGTTGTGTGTGAATCTGACATACAGAGATTAAAGACAGGAAACAGACTGCCGTTGCAACTGTTTCCACATCTGTAAACATATAAAGCCTAAACTAGATATTGTGCTGTTTGCTGTGCTAAAATGTACCCAGACACACTTGAACCTGGCATCGAACTCTGTCCGCCATCTCGTGTGGCCGAGCTGCGTCAGAGTTGGCACACATGTTGAAGTCAAGCAATATGTCGTGTTTTTCGTTTGAGAAACTGTGACAGAGCCAGAAACGGTGGTTACTAAGGCAACAAGGGGGGCAAATATGACAGGTACAGATACACAAACACAAAACACATGTGAGCACACAGAAATAAAAGGGATTGGAAATACATGCACTGTCAAAGCACACATGTATACATTTACATAAAGATGCTGAACCCACATTGACCTGTGTCTCAAATGATATTATTCAGTTTATTTCCCCAGAGAACATGAAGGGCAGCTGACTAGTGATGTTGGACACAAGGTAAGAAGGGGGGGAGAGGAAGGCAGGAGATGAATGGGGGAGGGCCGAGAGGAAGCGAAGTGTCCTTGTTAATGTGACACGGTCACATTTAAGTGATTGAATTTCCTCTTTGTGAGTGTGTGTGTGTGTGTCTGTGTGTGTTTCTGTATGAGTGTATAGCCATGAGTCAATTGCCCAATTGCTTGACAGCCAACATGACTCGAGTTACACAACACACAACTGATACATTTCCTCCTCAAATGAAACTCAGGGCTCGGGGTGTTGTCACAATCTGTCACAGTACCACACAACTGAATCATATTATTTCCTGTGTGAAGTAACATTTCACAAGCTCTCTCTTCCTTCCTGCATTATTCCTTCTCCCATGCAGTAAGAATTTGCAACTGATAATGGAGTAAGATTCTTACCTAACCTTTTTAACGTAAACCTGATAGACCTTTATGGAAGAGCTTGAACCAAACAACCATTGCATGCTTTGCTTAGTGGAGTCAATATCCTGTCTCTTTTCATCAAAATGGCTTTTATGATTGACTATTTCTGCCATTTAACTTATTTTTGTAACTTACCAACGCTCTCTACAAATGAAGTTCCTATACAACCAGAATATTGTCTTAAACATGTTGTAATTGTTATAAATTAAAACACAACTTGGTGTAGTAAAAGATCATGGTTTGGTTTAAAACAAGTGTGTTTTTAAATGGTATTAGAGTTACTATGTAATATTTAAATATGTCAACATAGACTTTTGTTTTTTTGGAGAGAGACGAAAACGGCAGTCTTTTCCATTCTAAGAGAATAGCAATTGTCACATATGAATATTAGCATGCTAGCAGATAAACTGGTAATGGAGGAGTTTCCTGTCATTTAACAACTGATTCCAGTAGCAGAACTGGTTAGGAAACAGGAAGAGACCATTAGTGTTTAAACACCTGAGCTTAACCCATTAAAACCAATCTCAATGGATTTATTTACTAAATGACATGGAAACAATGCCTTAAGAAGCAAACACACATTGTTGTGTAATATTGCCTGAAGGAAAATCTGCTAACAATAGCCTTCTTACAGCAGTAACCTGCCAGCTGCTGTCCACAGACACAGTGTGGGTGAACATGGGGGAGGAAGCAAACTCAAGCCAACCAAGGTCAGAATACAAACAGCTAGTTTAGCGAGCTTGAAAACCATTTCTAGCCATATTTTGTCAAAATGGCACTTATTTTATTGTACTGATGCATTGAGATGTTTTTATGGAGGTTTTGGAATTGGTTCTTTTTGCCAGATATCCTAAAACATAATACAAAATATATGAACACACCTTTTGTTTGTAATTTTGAAAGACAGAGAGGTGGATGTATTTCTGTTTTATGTCCGAGTTTGTTGAAACTGATGCATTGGATACAGCTTTTCCAAAGAAAGCACTATAGGTTCACTAACAGTTACACTTACACACGCCACATTCATCACAAACACACCGTATCCAAATAGATCATATTTGAGTATCTCTATCTGTGTGGGCAACTCCCTATGATTGGAGTGGTTCTATAAAAAGCATTGTGCAACGTTAAATCAGACAGGGCGATTGGAGAATTGGTCTTGGAGCTGGAAACATTATTTGTTTGAATAAATGAAACGATTAAAATACTCTGGAGAAGACGGAGGCGATGGCTGGGCAGTGATGACTCCAATCCAAGTATTCTATTTTCATTTTACATCTCCACACATACCGCCTTCTTCAGGATAAAAAATAAACACACAGATCACCTAAGGAGACAAGTAACAAAACTGCTACACACATCTTAAATCCTTTAAAACATTTATTTTACTTCAGTGGTATTAATTGGAAGATATCACATCTTCATACTGTTTATGATCAAGCATAGCTCTATCTTAGGTCAACATTGGTGTCTGGTAAATATGTTTTGCATTCTCCTGCAGACTTATTGCTTTTCATGTGAACTTATTGGTGAAAATGGTTAATGTAAAACTAGTGTACTGGGCTTATAGGATGTTGAAAAAATAGATTGATAAATAATAATTGATGTGGAAGAGCATACTGTACATACCCAGTAAACACCTTATATACAGTCTATGTCCTGACCAAGGCCAAATATATTTCTGCTGTCACAGTTACAACATTGTGACATTGTCTAAAAATCATATTCTCCTTCTGTTAAAATCTAATTGTACACTGTGTTTCAGACTTACAATCCGATGACTGAATATCATATTTCCAATGTGAGGATCGGGTCACATTGGCCAACCTCTTAGCTAATCTCATTGTTTTGTGTCTGATATGACATGATTTTTTGCCCTTTTTAAGCTCAAAGCATTATCAGCATTGACTTTTCCTTAGATGCCCGTTGTCTGTTTGTGCTGCAAGCAATACTGCCCATGCCCTTTCTGTCTATAAATAGTCAACCAGTAAAGAGCAACTTTTGGATGATATTTACAGAAGAGTTTGGCTGTTAGATAGAGGAGGTTACATAATATTGTGGGTGGCCCAATTCTGGGAACCAAAGTTAGTTGGAGGGATTTTTTTTTTAAGGAGCACTGTATTCTTCATATCAGATATGTCCTACTAACCAACTCCCATTCTAGCTGCAGGGGAAATTAGTCTTTCCCAAAAATGCTTCCCATGAATGCTGCCATAAGGCTGTCACGTATTCGCCTCTGCATTGGGCTTTAATGACATTGAAACTTGTGGTTGCCAGGAAACACTTGATAATATTTTGGGCCGCAATTGTGTGTCATGCTGGGAATATGACCCATCTCCTTTGCCCTTGAATCTCTCCTTGTATTGTGGGCATTTCTTTAATATTTCATCCAAACCACAGGAGGAGCATAACACCGGAAAGTACTGGAACAGTTCCAGTACTTTGATTCCAGTTCCAGTGGAACTTACAGTCCAACTTACTCCTACTTACTCCAACAATGGCAGCCTAAGTGTTTTTCTTACTGAGAGAGTTTTGCTGTAACCCATCGTGTGCTAACTGTTCTCTGTAACTGTGCAATGCAAAGACCACTATTTCCTTGTACACTCCCCCTGGGATATATAAAAGAAAATGGGCATGGAAGACACAGTAATGTAGCAATACATTAAAATAACACTGAGTATACAATATAAGTGTGAGGGCTGAATGGAATTGAGAAAAAGGGGGGTTTAAATGCTCATTGGAGCCTAGATTTGGCTATAACTGCACCCGTGTTTGGGAGGCTTCTAAAAGTAAATCCCCATCCTACACTTGAATACCCTGAATTATTTCCATTTTCAAAAAACAGCAAGCTTGCTTTCGGATTAAGTGTCTTGATGAATAAGACTACATGTACAAGCTAAAGCCCTAACAAATGGCCAAAATGTAGGATCCACCTCCTATTTAAAAAACAAAACAGAACAGATAGTTACCTATTTTTTGCAAAATGTTGCAACATTTTGCATATTGTATTCTCAAGAAAAAATTGGAATCTGTGTCATTTTCTGCTCATTAAATGCATACAGTTTATTTAATTTTTTTTATAAACTTCTAGCAAACAAATGTGTTAGGTTAAGGCAACAAAACTACTTGGAAATGTAGTGGCTTGGATTAATATAACTACAGAAAGGGCTGAGTTATGTGACAAAAAAAATCAATGTTTGGGTTAAAATAGCTACAGTAGTGACATTACTTAAAAAGGAAAGTCTCGTCACAAAAAAAACCCATTCTGGTTCACACAGGACACAAATTGTATCTTGGGTTATTACCCAAGATACAATTTGCCTGGTATTATTGGACCCTCCCTATTCCACCCCAACATCCTCTCTAAACAGGCTTTATCGCTTTTAATAATGAATGGTTCACAGTCAAATTGATTTGTTTGTACTTGTATCCTTACTTGAATGAACAGGTTAATTACGTATGTGTTAATCATGGTCAGGAGTAAGAAAAGGACCATTAGACAGGTGATCTTAACCTGTTAATTCAAACTGTGTGAGCACTGCTAAAGCTGTGGAAGAAACAGTCCTGCTATTGTTGTCTCTTTATCTGAGCTGTGGGAAATCAGCTTTCCCAACAGCTGAGGATAAACATACTTCTCACAGAGCTCGGTGACATTAAGCAATCGGCACAGATTGAGCGTAAGAATGCCGTCTGGATTGTGCCTGAATGAGATTTACAATATTGTATAACAATTCCATCCATGGAGAGGAAGTCATTATGAGTGCAAGGATTATTTTTATGAAACTGTAGTCCTATATCTTTAAAACAAGTCATGAGTATACACTTTTATTTTGAAAATAAAAAAAGGCTTCCTAAAACAGCTGGGAACTTTAGTTTTTAGCATTACTCAAATAAGAGGATTTAGTCGCTTTGATGGGAGCTATTTTCAGAGGCGGATTGATACACGTATGGTAGGTTGTAAGTGTTTACAACACCAGGACAATGTGGGACTTAATGCAATTGTACTCTGAAGTACTCTGCAAAAGTTGATGGCAAATGTGAAATGTCATGAACCTCTTCCATCATCTCCATTCCTCCATCCCTTTAGCTCCCACTTCCTCTCCTCTTCTTCCCCCCAAGCGGACGTTACAGGTGACAGGAGCATTACCCCAGCAGGTAAAAACAGGTCAAGTGTTATTCCATGATGTTGAAATGGAGGTGGAGGAGATATGAGAGACATTAGGGGAGGACAAGGGCTTGAAAGTGTTTAAAAGACAGTGACAGTATTTCAATTAGAGATGAGAGTGGGAGTTTAAAGAGGTTTTCGCTTTTTTCAACTTTAGCCTACACCCAACCACTCATTCAACCTCTGTGTTGCCTTTTCATTTCTCACAAAATGATTGAAACATCATGGACTTCAAGCGTATTAAGATGTTATTTTACTAAGGGCGTTCCCAATGGGATGTGTTGTCCAATGAGAACATGAATTTAGATTGTTAGCCCTGTCGGCACATCTATCAACTTCCCCAACAAGTGACAGGAAGTTTATTAATATTTTATGGGCGACCTTAAACTATAATGGTACAGTATAACAGGGAACTACCTCACTACCTCTCTACTTCTATCAGAGACACTCGCATCAGAAGATATAGGACCACTTGCTGCAACGAATGATTACACACTTATATGTGGCGTAGTGCTCTGCTCTCCCGAGGGTTCCCTGGTGAATCGTAGTTCAGCAGCACAGGGAAGATAAATGAGACAATTAAACGGTGCTCGATGGCACCTCGGTGACTAATGGCTTTCCCTTCCTGCTTGTCTGAGCGCAGACAAACACAGTAGTAAGCAGCAAGCAGTGTGTTTACTGTTGCATTGAAGGACAAGTGCTTGTGTGTTTATGTGATTGTCTCACTACTGTATGTAGGCTGGAGGTTTGTTTCAGGAATACATGTGCCAGAATTATTTTTTTAAATAAATGCAAGTGAGATTACAAGATGAAACCAAAAGAACAGCTGCACAGTTTGAAAAAAACAATGATTATTTATTATATCCTTATCCTTTATTTAATTAATGTACTGAACATCTGTATGGTGTTTTTTTGTTTGTTTTACATGAGAATTTCGCAAGAAAAAAGGCAACACACACCTTTAAACTTCTCCCTATAGTGTTTCCAGCATTAGCTGTTAGCATGTTAGCAGCTAATGTTAGAAAGTCTGACTAACCTATCGCTTCTTTATACATCCATGGGTAATACTTACGTGCTGGCACACTGAATAAAAGTTTGATTAAAGGGGACCTATAATGCAAAATGCACTTTTGTACGTCTTTTATACATGAATATGTGTCCCCGGTGTTCCAGGGAACTCACCAAGTGTCAGAAAACACAACCCTCTCTATTTTCCTCCATACCCAAATCTCTAAAAAAGGGGCTGCAACGGATTTGATAAAAACTGATCCAGATTTGAACACTGTCCTGACGTCAGGACAGTGGCGCTACGGCTATTGGGCCAACTCCACCAATCAGGAGGAGACAGCCACGGCCATTGCCGTTCGAAAGCGCTGGAGACACTGTAGTACATATGCCAGGCCAGTAGATGGTGCTGTTCTCACATAATCTGCCCTTGCAAAAACAGAGCTAAAAAATGTCAAATTGAGCAAAATGAGGCATGGCTAAAATGCATGATCTGTTTGGTATTTTGAAAAAAAAAAAAGTATAAATATGCCTTATATAGGTATGGTCCTACACTATATTATTCAAATATAGCATGATAGGTCCACTTTAAGCAAAGCAAAGGTTAGCATGTAAGCTAACTTATGATGTTTTTATGGCTCTGTAAACCCAAGACGATTTTAAGAAATGTGCTGGGTTAATGTAACACACGTTGTTTACAGTGACTACTTTTGTGTGTGTGTGTGGCAGGGGTGGGCGTGGGGTTTTCCTGCCTTTACTTCCTGTTGTTCACCATATTAAAGGCTAACAGTCCACTGGGAGTAGACAGATAGGACAGTCATGTGGTAATTAGCTCTGCTCATTAAAAGTGACCTCAGGCTTTGTTCTGCCATCTGGATACACTGTCCTACCTCCTGTTAGACATGTGTGTGTCTGTGAGTGAGTGAAGGACATGATTTCCTGGATGGGAAATGACCCCACCTGTGGTATATTGTTATCTTCAAAGGTTCCTCTCTACTTAGATATCTGTGCTCTTTATTTAATATAGGATCATTTTAGGAAAAGTGTGTGTGCAGAGCCTTGTGTAGCAGCTACAACTGGGGTTTGCATTCACGTGAAGAAGAGCTTTTTGCTGTCATTTCTTTTTTTTTTACTTTGATTAACTTTTAATATTCATACCACTGTTCAGTGTCTCTTATGTTGACACAGCTAACCATACTCCCTGGGGTTCAATATGAATTGTAAAGCTCTGACTCACCACAATACTCTTTGCATCCTAAAGGCTTCTTTATGCTTTTAGTCCCAAATGCCTGTACATAAATTTGAAAAAGGGCATTTGTGTATTCTGCAACCTCAGCTTGGAATTAGTCGCAGAATGTCGCAGTGAATTCAACTTGTTAAAATACAAAAGAAAAGAATCAAGGGCATAACCTTAAGACATCAATGTTTTCTCATAATATTATAAAATACAATAAAATAAGTAAATTAATGAAAAAAAGAAGAGTCCAACTCGCATTGTGTTGCGCAACAAAGTCACAATAAAGGAACCTTGTTCACATATGAATTACATTCTACAGAGCAAATTCACTAGGCCATTGTCTGTGTGTGCGTGGTCATCTGATTTTTTATTATATTTTAGAATGTGAGGGGGTGGACCACGAGGAGGTCTGTTTAGCCATGAAATTCCATTCATCGTAGACCTAAAGGAGTCAGGTTGAATATCGAGGACAGCCAACATATCCAAATTGAATCAACCTCTTATCAAACATCTGTATTGACATCTGTCATGACATCACTTATGACAGTAAGTCGCTCTTGCCTGGCGTACATTGTGGTAAATAGGAATGGCAGCTATCAGACTGGTGCAGGGGGAGCAGTGAGTCATACCACCCTGTTCACTAGAACCCCATTTTCATCCCGATCTCGTGTGATGTGAGGGAGTGAGGGAGAAACAGACACAGCGGCGGGGTGAGACAAGTGAGAAGTATGCACGTCTGCAGCATAATTCATGGTGTATAGGAGGGAGTATTGTAGTGTGTGTGAGAGAGAAAACAGCAACAAGAACACAGTAGGTTTGTTGAGCAGCTCTCTGCAGGACAAAAGCATCTTTCTAAGACACTTGCCTATAGTCGATTACAGAGAGTGCAGGCAGCATAAACAGCATAGCGCACATTTCATGCAAGTTACACACGCTCCAGTTCAGATTTAATATATATTTGCTGCTTGGATTTGTTAGAGCCAATACAGCAGTATTTTTGCACATGTTAATTTCTGTATGTCTTGTCTATTTTTATGCAATTTAATATAATCTTACTCTACTTTAACAAGGTTTAATAGAAAAATACTAATTTGTTTATTGTAGAATTAATTTGAATCTTGTTTTTAAGATACAATGTGTGAAAGTATGTTTATGTTATAGATGTTAACTGTCAACAATTATAAGGTTTGTAACCTCTTAAAGTGAATTTACTTGTGACCCCTCTTCAAGGTTATGGAATAGTTGTAAGCATTTTTTTTTATGTTTCTTTAATTCTGAAGGACTTTCATAGGGCTAAATTACAAATGAAGGTTCATTTTTTCCAAACCCTGAATAATCCAATGACCACTGAGATTTATTTTCGGAAGCCCCAACTCCCAACGTGGGAACCACTAGTATCAAAATTATAGAATATTTCATAAAATGTGACAGAATTCAGAAACAGAAGAAGTGAATTACTTTACATTTATTTTTTGTAGAATAATAGTTGAGATGTCACACTAACTAATATAATGTTACACTGGCTCATACTGTACATTAAACCATAACACAACATAAACAATCATATTAAAAGCAATTAAATAAGTATGCAAACAAACACAATAAGTTAAATAATATAACGAATGTTCACTGTAGCAGAAACTGCGATTAGTTTATGATTCATGTTCTAATAAAAATCATCGAGGGTTACTAAGGTTATTTTAAATGTAGGCGTGCGCTCTCAAACACTCTCATATTTACATGTGATTCAGATGGTGAGTGTATCACTGACAACTGCTATCAAAAATAACCAGGTCAGTGTGTGTGTGTGTGTGTGTGTGTGTGTGTGTGTGTGTGTGTGTGTGTGTGTGTGTGTGTGTGTGTGTGTGTGTGAGATTTGCATACTAAAGTCAGTGTCAGTATGACGAACTGTTGCTAGGCAGTGTTGGTTGCTAGGTGGTGGAAGGGGGAGGGGAGACAGGTTTGCAGTTAGGTATGAAGTCAGAGGGCTTACCTCTGTGTGTGTGTGTGTGTGTGTGTGTGTGTGTGTGTGTGTGTGTGTGTGTGTGTGTGTGTGTGTGTGTGTGTGTGTGTGTGTGTGTGTGTGTGTGTGTGTGTTTCCATTAACTTTTTTTGGTTTAAATATTGATACTGGGGGGAAAATATGATTTCTACCATAAAAAAGCAATTTGGAGGTTATTTCAATCTCTTCACCACGTTAAAAAGGAAGGTGAATCGCAGTAAAACTAAAAGTCTAATATACAACATTTAATAATGTTGATCTTTTAATTATAATAAATTACTAATTTATATACAGACCAAAAAATGCTGTCTAGCAGTGTCAGATTCAACAATGGAATGAGGATTATGGGTAATTTATGTTGTCTTCGTTGCAGATTCATCAAGCTGCAAATATCTGGCAGGAGAACACAGAGTGAAACCGGAACACTCCTCGGCTTTCCCCGGGACAATTACTGTATAATAGGCAGCAGGGGAAAGCCTTGTAGTTTTCTGGAATCCCTCTGTGTGCGTTCACATTTTTTTCCAGCTTCATTTTCACATTCTAGACAGGCATTCAGGCCTCGAGCTCTTTTCTTTTATGTGCTCATATGTTCTGTTTCTTTATCAGTACCTCTTAACATACTGTGCATCCCTAGCTGGTGTCGTTGCTCCTGTCAGATGGCGTCTGATCCAGTTGGGTGAAGGAGACGGTGGGGGTGTTGGCGGGGCGAGACACAGGCAGCCATTTGTACTCGAGGTCCTGAGATGGCGGGTCCAAACACCAGTCGTAGTGATTCAACAGGTACATGCACGCTTCCTGGGCAGCAAAACAAGAAAAGAGCAAGCTTTCTTATTATCGCTGCACTAACCTAAATGTAACTGGGTGATATCAAGAGTTAAAATGCAACAGTGATGGAAGTGACGAGTTATAGCAGTTGAAAAAAACAAATGTTAAACCAGAAGGCAAAGCGAGAGACTCCGCCAACGCTAAATACGTCTCCAACTTGTGAAGCTGCAGCCTCCATAACACTCTGTTTGTTGTATGGTATTTTGCAGATTTGAAAGTAGGAGTGCAACGCAACACTTTTTAGACGCCAAGCTGAAACTGAACATTTGGTCCCCAGCACTTTGACTCATATCTTGTCTGTGATCATTTCAGCATTTATGGCAAAGCTTTGGCCGGTGGCTCCGGGAGACGTATTCATGCCTCTTATAGAATAGTATTAATTATATCCTGATAGATAAAAGGGAGGCTTTTGGTTAGATTTGAGGACAAATTAAGGTAAGTATGAAGCATTATATGAGGCTGAGGAAAGAGGAGATGTCTGGGTAACACTTAACTGACTTTAAACAGGAAGGACAAGTAACCCTTTACATCATTCTTTATTTATAGAATTTGATTCTTTTTCATGGTCTTATTTATTTTAAGTAATGTATTTTAATCGTTTTTTTATTATAACAATGCTTATTTTGTTGACTTCAAGTGTGAAAAATAATAAATAAGACTGTATAATTACATTCCCCCCCCCACCCCCCCGAAACAAAATCAACAATTAATATCAAATTCTCATGTAATTTGTGATAAAGTTGAACAACTACAAACGCTGCTTATTTTTAATTCTCACTCAATAGCTTCCAGGTCTCATGATACTAAAGCTAACATTCCTGTCACAGAGCAATCCCATTCACCAGTATAACCCAGTTTGTCCCGCCTCCCTCCACTTTTAGAATGAGGATGTTCCTGATAGAGGGGGAGGAGCAGGATGAATGAACAGGAGGATGGAGGAGGGGAGGAAAGAAGCGAGGGATTTGGGGAAGGATGGTGATGATGGGGGTGGGAGGAAGGATGGAGGAAGGAGGCGATGAGTCACTTCTCTGACCTAGATCCCTGTGGTCTACTTTTTTTTTTTACTCTGATCACGCCCAACTGTGTGTGGGTGTGGGTGTGTGTGTGTGTTGGCATGTGCAAGTGGTCAGTCTGCTGACAGCCAATCAGACACACTCTACACATAAGGGGTTTGTTAGAACTAACAGAGCAGGTTCATGTGAACATTATTAGTGCAAAAACAAGGTGATGGAGAGTGTGTGTGTGTTTATCTACATTTATCACATAGCAGTGTTGCTTATGCTGGTAATATTGCCAAAAGCAACGTTTACTAGAGGCTCTCTTTCAGAGGTAGCCGGTTTGACCCCGTTGCCATGGATCATGTTTCTGGATTAATTCAGACTGATTGGTCAACGGTTGACCAGCCTGTGCAATCAAATATTTATGAATATATGAAAGAAACTGGTCAATATCTGATGACATTAAGTAAGAAGGAATTTATAAATATATCTAATAAAATGAATTTAGAAAAATATAAATATTTAAAATAAGATGTAAATGTATTATAACAAATGTTTTTTTATTTTCCTTTGTAGCATCTACTAGGGTTTTCAAATGAAGCTGTAAATATCTGTCGTCTTTTTTTATAATGTCATGACCCTATAAAAACGATATATAAAATTGTTGTTATTGTGGTTGCACAGGGGTTATTTAGACTGCTTGTTATTACAGATGCGTAACTCCCTTTGTGTACAGCTGGTAGGCGAGCAAACTGTTTAGAAACTGCAGTGAAAGTGATTGTTTGGAAAGGCTTAACACCTACAAATACATATTGAAGCAGAACTTTCCTTTGGATAAAAACATGTTGTGAATTTTGGTCATTTCTTTCAAAGCATTTTGACTTTTGAACTTGAATATGTTAAGAATTTTAAGAAATTAAAAAAATTAAGACGGATTTTCCACTGTCCATTTGGAGAGCATCAGTATGAGAGCTATGTGTGGCATACCTTATTCCGTTCATCCCACTCATTTGAGGAATAAAAGACAAGGAGCTAGGTTATCTATAATACGTAATCCAGTTTAAAATAATGAGATTGTCCTGCTGAGCAAATAGGAGAGCTGAATGAGGAGAGAGCAGATCATTAAACCGCTTTGACATTTCACCGGAGCACCATTCAATCAGGCCAAACATTTACAATGACTCATATGGGTGTGTGTATGGTGTGTGTGTGTGTGTGTGTGTGTGTGTATGATTGAGTCATCGCTCAATTTGCATTAACAACGGCTTGCAGTAACACCCCCATAGTGTGTTGCTCATCAATAATCTGAGAAGACAACATAACGTTTCTGTTTTTGGAATCTGTTAAATAACATACTTTACAGCTAGGGTGGGTAATGTGTTTAAGATACATTTTTGTCATAATATATGCAATTTGTTGGAATTCTCTTTACATCCTGACAGCAATCGATAAATGCAATTGTTCTGCTTTAACAAAAAGAAAAAGGAAATCTGGCATCTTTCGCAAGAGAACAACCCTTAAAAGCACGGGCTGTCAGTGTTGCGAACGTTTGGTAGTATAGGTTTAGTACTCGTTTCATACAATTCAGTATGTATCCAATTAAAACCTTGGGAATCTGTCTCTGTTTGTTTTCAGGTTGGTGTCACCCTTCAATCCACAGCACATTCACAGCTGTTTCCAGTGGGAACGTCCCCACATGGGAAATACATCTCTGTCCTTTCCTGTTGTCACATGTGCGTATGTGTGTCCCCTGAGTGTAAAGGCAATGGTGGCTATGGAGAGCGCTGTGGGGACTGGCAGGTGTTTTTCAACAGGACAATATGTACCTGGGCTCTCTGACTCTCGTTCTGTAATGACTTATAAACACACACACAGCCAAGCATCTCATCGTTCCCATGAGCAGTGCTCACGGTTCACCTCTCTATTCCTATATATATCTTTCTTCCTTCTTTGCCGTATTGTGTCAGTCCTCTAGAGTCTCAGTAGTGTTGTTGCTTCTATAATTGACACATAAGGGTTCTCCCAAAGAACTTCCTAATTGTCACTTCTGCTTTGGTTATACATTCCTATTTTTCTTCAATGTTGCGGTTAAGTATTTAAGGAGAAGACTTGGAACTAATGGTGACCATAAAGTGCTGATTTCTCCTCTTTTGGCTTCACTTTCAGACCTGGAGGTGGGTTGCCCCCACATTGGAAAGCCTTTTCCGCAGTCCAGTAGACAGTGTGTGTTTGTGTGTGTGTTTGTGACAGGGTTTTGAGCAAAGAAATAAAATCACCTTAAGGAAGACATCTGTAAGTTTAGTTCCAATGCAGTTTCTTGGTCCGTTGCCGAATGAACACAGGAAGTGCTCCTGGCCTGCGTTCCTGCAATACAAGAAATACGTGGTTACAGATAAAAATGCAAAAAATGGTATGCCAGCATTAATAGAAGTACACATTGTTTATATCTCATTCAGAAATGAATGTGGATGTGGGAAGGGAACATTCTAGCTAGGGCTGTGCGATTATGGCAAAAATCATAATCACGATTATTTGGGTCAATAATTGATATCACGATTATTAAATACGATTATTCATTGACTTTGAAAAAATCCATTTATTGAACTTTAAAACAAATACAAATAATAATTTGAACAGTATCTTTTTAACTGTTGATTACCCTGAACGTATAATTCAACTGAAAAACCAATACAAAAATAAATAAATAATATCAAAATAATAAATACCAATAAACAAGATCAACAAATATTTTGGAGCGCACTTCCACAAGCTACTAAACATATATAAATATGATAAATAAAAATAAATGAGACCAAAATAAATTAGATCAAATATGTTGCAGTGCACTGTCACAACCTAGCAAAGCAAAATAATTGTTTTTTTCGATTATGTTGTTTTCGTAATTGTGGCAGGCCAAAATCGTAATTGCGATTAAAATACGATTAATTGCACAGCCCTAATTCTAGCATTACATTGCATTTAGCTGACGCTTTTATCCAAAGCGACTTACAATAAGTGCATTCCACCAAGAAGATACAAACTTGAAGAAAACAGAATCATATAAGTGCTACTCAGCAGGCTTTAGATAAGCCAGTCCTTTATTAGTATATAAGTGCTTTGTTAGAAATTCTTTGTTAGTAATTATATCGCTCGAAGTGGAGTCGAAAGAGACTAGCACACTAGGCTTGGACTATATGTTGAATTTCCCTGTCCAACCTGCCAACTTTAACCAACCTATTGGCGATTGATGATATATCTGCAGTATCTGTGTTTGTGGCCTGAGCTAAGCTTGGGTTAAGGGAGTCCGCAAACCCAATTTTCTGCAAATGTAATCATGGAAGAGCTTGGTGTAACAAAGAATACAAAATAACCTATAGAGTATAACTTTATTTTTGAACTTGTCGCAACCACAACCACACCAAAATGAACAATTAGAATACAAAAAAATCTTGCTTTAAGTGTCTATTATGTTTTACAAATGATGAACACACTGATGTTGAAACGACTTCGAACTGGATAAATAGGACAATCCAAAGTGCATGTCATTGGCCTTGATTGAAGTCGTTGCTCTCTAAATGCTATATTTGGAGAGCTAGTTAGTTCTGTTTTGAGCATCAAGAGAAAATCACATGGACAGAAATAAACTGTCACAACGCAGGCCTGAGTCAACAACTCTCTGATTCTCCGCCATATCACTCTAACTTTATAATCTTTCTTTAAAAAATATACTAAAAAAGAGATTCTGGTTGTTTCCATCTTATGCAGGCCTTCTCTCCCCTCTCACCACTAATGCATCCTGTCTCCCTGAAACCTGAGCTCTGATTAAAGGCAAACAGGAAGCATTAGCCGTGTGTATCGTCTGGGTCCAGTGTGTGTGAGAGGCTTTGTGTTTGTGAGAGATAGAGAGAAGGGAGAATGTTAGCGTTCTCTGCAGCATCTGTCTAATGGTTTAATGTACAATTAGGTTCATCCTGAAACAGCAAGATGTGCAGCATACTGTACAAGGCTGAGACAAGGAGAGAGAGGAAGTCTTGCAAGGTAGTCCAGCATGAGTCTATAATTGCAAGGCAATGAAAGAAGTCTCATCTATTGTACAGTGTGATGCCCCTGTGGGTTCATCTAGATAGGGTGTGGCTATGCGGTCTTGATTGCCTTGATTGCAGTAACTCAGGGCACCTGGGTCTGGTGCCCTGCAGCTATTTAAAAGCATCTGCTCCTCTCTGTCTTCCCTCTGCTTTCTCCTACAGGCACCCGGTTTTGGTTGAGTATGCTATGAGTTTCTTCAGTTGCTTCACTTTGTGCACTCTCACACTCGTACATGTCCATGCAATCCTTACCCTGTATTTACATTACTGACACCACTGACATCCACACCTCATGCTTTACTTGTTTTGCACTTAATTAATTTGGCTCATTTGAATCACTTGCTTTAATAAACATATTTTGTTAAACTGTTGATATGGTGTGTCTCTCCTTTGTTGTGGCCTTCTGAGCCAGGTCATAACAATTTATTGTCATTTATTTATTCTTACTATAAAGTATGAAAACAAAGCAGTTTAAAACGCCACAGCAGAGCTTTGAGGCTAATAAGAATAACATTGAATATTTCTTGTAAAGTATTTGTTGTTTTGAAGGCTTGAACAGTCAAAAATGCTCAAAAAACAGATCTGACTTTGTGCCCATAGATGCTCATAGAGATCAAATACTTTTATTTATATATATATATATATATATATATAAAATTCTATATACAATGAAGAAGTTGAAAAGTAACTGGTAATCAATTGTAAATTCAACTTATTCGAACTCAATTTATACTGTACCTAATTATTTCTAGCAAACTTTAAGGACATTTTAGGAAATTACAAACTTGTAAAATAAAACATCCGATCTACTATCAGTGATGGATTATAAATATAAAAATGTACTCGAGTCTCGTACTTACGTAAGTACTATTTTGATATACTTGTACTTTACTTGAGTATTTCCATTTTAATGCTACTTTATATTTCAATGTCATACTACTTTTTACTACACTACATTCATTCAACACTAATAGTTAGTAGCTACTATTTACATATTCAAAAACATAATAGGATAATATGATAGGACACAGTTTTGTACTACTAATCTAACCAGGATTTGAAAGATGAGCCGTTCTGCATACTGAATACTATTTTGATACTTGAAGGAAATGTCGCTGTTCTTAAATTCAGGGCTTTTACTTGTAATGAAGTATTATAAGGCTTTAAGATGTTTACTTTTACTTAGGAAAGGATCAGAGTACTTCTTCCACCTCTGTCTACAAAGTTGAAATGAATAGAACAATTCCTGAATGATATGTACAGTTATATTCTTCCATTAAAACACAGCCCATGAAACACCTACTGTACATAACCATGGTAACATTCTAAAAGGACTTAAATGCATACAGTGGTTTATTTATAGAATGGGAGAAAAACGTATCTAGCAACCGAAATCTAATTTGCTATCTTTGCCGATATTTAAATGTTAATTTAAGCTTTTTTGTGTAGACAAAAAGGAAACTCCCATGTTCTGAGATTTATTTAAAACTAGTAACACAACCCGCTGCAGTAGCTTGGATTTTTATCAGTGTTTGGTTTCCGATCCATTTGTCTACGGCCGGAGCCTGTGTGGGCGTTTGGCTGAAAGGATGTTAACCTGCCGGCTCTACTATTAGCCTCCAACTGGAAAAGCACACAAACACACAGACCGATGATACAGCACACACACGAGCAAACAATATACGCAATTATGGCACAGAAGCACACACAGATGATGTGGTTAAATGTAGTTATTGTAGGTTGGGCTTGTGATGTAACAGGACTGCAGTCATTAAGTCAAACAGCCAGGTGGCAAGGAAAGGAGCCAGGCAACTATCAAGGCAGACAGGAAGAGAGTCTCCAGGAAGACGGACAGATGGAGAGAGAAAGAGGCAGGTAGGAGGAAAGGGAAACAGACCGGAAGGTAATTAGAGGGTTTGAAGAGTACATACAGCAAACAAACAGACAGAGAGACAGGAATATCCTGGGGGAGATTCACTGGTTTGAGCAGCAATTAAGACACATACTAGAACACATACTAGAACACATACTAGAACACATACTAGAACAATATATAAATCCAAACTCCTGCACATACAATTATTTTATCTCCCATCCCAGAGTCAAACAGCTCACACATATAGTTGGATTTCATAAAAGAATAGGATGAACAATTTCATTTTTAGTAAAGAAATACTCAAACGGACCAAAGAGGGCATTTTTGGGGTAGTAAGTATTGAGTTTATCAATTTTGTGTTGTTATCAAAATCATCATCCTTATTATAAATGTAAAGAAAAATAATAATTATAATCAAATTCAAACAGCCTGACAAGTTGAAATGAAATTAATATACCCAAAAGTATCAAATATAGCAGGTAATAAGGTGAAAATATAAACGATAATTTGTTTTAAAGTTCATGATTAATTAAATATTTTGCAAGTAAATTATTGATGAGTTTTAACGGCAGCAGCATCTGGGATTAAAGCAAATTTAACAGTTATTAATTGTAATGAAGGATCATTAGTGTGGCTCAATTTAATATCTTTTGACCACAATGTAGATCTACACAGAAAGATATGCTACTGTTTTTATTGGGATTTTATTACTTTAAATGATACAACACAAGACTTATCCTGAAGTATCATGTTTTGAGCTATGAACACAATTTTAGGGCATGCCAATGTTACATTTGTTATTATTTTTGTTATATTTTTCTACATCCTTGCTAGAGTTTACATCATAATGTCTCCTATGACTCATTTCTAAACCCCATCCCAAGGGAAAGGGCAGGATGTACACACACTCACACGCCCCTCACCAACACAAAGCGCAAAGGGAATCCCCATTGGTAAAAACCAGTATGAGGTAGATAGTTACCATGGCAGCAGCTACCCGTATATCCATTCATAGATTTATGTCATTAACATAGACTTCAGTCAATTTTAAATGTTACCATTACCATTAATTGTGTCATGCATAAGCAGATCAGCACAACTATATTCCTTTATCAATATATTTAAAATGTAATGCATTTCCAAATATAATAATGAATATATTTTTCAAATATTATTATTCTAATGTATTCATCAATATTTTGTTTTCTTTTAGTGAAAGAATTTTGAGGCTATAAAGAATATCTTGAATGGATGAATAATAATAAAAAAGGAAATATACTATAACCTTGATATATCCACCTTGTGACCTAGTGATTTAGGTTTGGCTGAAGAACACATTTAATTGTAAAATAAATCGTTTTTCTATAAACTGAATCATTGTTTGACCTTGACAAATGTTCACCAAGCAGTAGAGGACGATCATCAGACACTGCTTTACGATAATGGGGAAAAAAATGCCTAAACTGATGCAGTTAAAAGTGTGTGGGGGGGGGGGCTTCTTTTTACTTGTCAATGCCACTACAATTATTTTAGTGGTTATATTTAACAGGGAAGCCCCAGACTAAAAGAGGACATTTTTATTTTAGAGGAATCACCCAGCAGGATAGGCTCATCTCTGACTCATTTTTCTGTATACCATCCGACTCCACAGGATATCGTTCTCCCCCACCCTGCACACACACACACACACATCTGGGGGAATCCCTATTGGTAAAGAAGGTGTCAGGTGACTAGTTTCCATGGCAGCAGCTACCTACATACATACATTCATAGATTCCCCCCACCCTGCTGCTCTGTCGCCTGAATGAACAGGCATGAATGAGAATAAACAGGTGAATGGATGGAGTGGATGAATAGAAAATCGGTTCAATGAGAGAGTGAACTGGTAAATATCAGGTTCCATTTTTACCAGAGCAGGTAGCAGAACAAGTGAGAGATGAAAAAACAAAAACTGTTTACATGTGTGTCCTTAGTATTGTTTTCCTCAAATCCAATCGTTATAGCTATCTCACCGTGCACTACAGTATATGTGAGAGTGATCCCGTCATATTTGTGTTAATTTATCTGCATCGATTGCCATGGCAACAATGTGGGCGTGCGTATATGTGGGGTGATTTTACAATACAGAATCATGAAGCAAGCTGCAGTCTAGACACTTAGACTGAATATACTATGAGTCTGCTTTGAATGGAAATATTATTATGACTAAATTAATAGATGTCATTTCATGTATCTAGAAAAAACACAAACTGTTGCCAAACTGCAATCTGATCAGGACACATGAAATGGGCAAGATCATGGTCAAATATATAACTCAGCACGGTGTATTGTATATTGATCAATTTTATATAGACTGTAGCTGCATAGATTTGTATTGAGTGCCATCACAATACCCACAGAGAGAGAGGATTATATTGTTCTTGTTTTGATGGGTTCATCAACATCGATTGGTGTATAAATGGTATAATATACAGTACACATACATGTAAAAACACTAAACCTCATTAATTTTTATTTTGAATTCCAATTACTACTTGTGTTGTGTTTCCTTTTCTTTTATCTTGAATGTATTAACTTTGTATCTCTTTACTGTAAGGAGTACGCACCACAATCCAATATCCGACATGAGGACTAAGCTTAATAAACGGAAACACTAAACAACAAATCTCAGCTCGTTACCTCCCGCTCCATCTCTCCGGCAGGAAGTCGTCCGGCTGCTGGAACACCTCCGGGTCCCGGTGGACGGAGTGGCTGATATAGATCGCCCCGTAATCCTTTGGGACATGAAACCCTGCGAGCGTGGAGTCCTAAACACACACAGAAGGAGAAATCACATTTTTATATCCTATTCTGAAAACTGATCATTCACTGAGAGTTGGAAAGTAAGATGTTCTCCTAAATGACCATTACTGAACCTGATTGGATAAACGTACTGCTAATGTGCTTAGCATTTTTTATTGTACCTTTTATTATCAAAGCGCTTGTATTTCAAAGACTTTAAAGCAGATGTGTCTGTCATGACATTTTAGAAAATGTAAACACAATGTTACCTGCAATAACGCAACTTATATGCTTTAATATGCTATTAAAAAACCTTTTTACCAAAACATTATGGGAGTTATCTTCAAAACTGATGTGCTGCTCAAATCAAAAATGTGTTCCACTTTTAATAAAATTTCCCCTAGTGGATTTTCAGCTTTTTATTGAAAGGATTCACCTTGGGGCAAAAAGACCACTTACCCATGTGTTGCCCTTTTAATTCACCTTTGCACTATATCCATTAGTAGCTGCACTAATGGACTGCCACAGAGCAGGATCACTGTTTTGTGTTTCCTCTCCGCTTCTCTCTTCTGGAGTGGAGAATCTTTTTAACAATCTTTTTATTTTTGTACTGCTTCTCACTGAGAGATGCCTCTGCCATTGCTGAGTTCATTTCTCTCCCCCTCTTGTTCTAAGACACACACACACGCACAGTAAACACACTATTGCATATTTTAGTTCCACCTGGATGAAGCTTCTACTTTTTCCACCTGATCGTGAATACTAATAATCTCTGCCTTTCCTAGACGCCTCCCTGCACACACTAACATCTCATAAACTGTTTACCCTCCAGTTCACACTTGCTTTTCTTTGTAACACTGGTGTTTGAGGTTATAAAAAAGGTATTGTCAGAGGTGAGGGCAACTCTTTCTGGTTGTGATCCTTGTTAATAATTTAATGTTAAAACATAACTGTGTAGTAAGGAAGCATGTCATTCTTATCTGGCAAAAATGATTTTGCCCCAGGATATAATCATCAAAACATGCTTAAAACTCTTAAAATGTCAATTAAACAAGGGCTACTGAAATTGCTGAAGTCACACTTGTATTGGCTAGCGCTCCAACACGTTGAACGTGATTGGCTAAGGGGTGGGAAATCTTTAAGGGGTTGACCCAGACCCGGCGCCGTGGGAGGGCCAGGACCAGGCCCTCCCATTTGACATTCCTGCCCTCCTCCAATAAACACATTTTTCTTTTTTAATAAAAATTAAAGAAATATATATATATTTTTTTTTATTATAAATAAACTGTGAACTTTAGTGCTACGATGTATGTGATGTCAGATATTAATATAAGAGTAATACATGAAAATCAGCTATGAAATACTATATGACAGTAAAACAAGAATACAGTTTAAAAGGGTGATTAGTAAAATATCCATAAAGAAATCTGTTTACAGTTCTGTTTCATATCGTGTTGAGAGATGTATCCATAGATCTCTTAATGTTGCTCTCAAAGTGCACCAGATTGATGCTTTTAACTTCAATATTTAAAAAAAAATCTTCCCGGGGGAGCATGCGTCCGGACCCCCCTAGAGGATGTTAGGTCCACCCCCCACTAAAAAGAAACAGCACTTTACCCCTGCTTACACCTATATGCCGTGAGCTGATTATCGAGCCTTCATTGTAGAAGTCGTGGGTGTACTGTGTATGTGCGTGTGGGGAGTGTTGCAGTAGAAAATTCAGCTGTAGCGCCCGGTACATTAATGGGAAACCCTACATGTTTGAGCACGTCAAGCTACCCCACAGCACCCCCAAAAGAACATCTCTGGCGCCGCCACTGGCCGCGGCACATGACGGTTTTGTGTGCCCTCCCATGAAAATCATATGCCCTCTCTGTAGATTTGTGCTGGCGCCGGGTCTGGGTTGACCAATCACAAATGAGTCGGCTAGTTAACCAATCAGAGCAGACTGAGTTCTGGTTTCAGACAGAGAGTGAAAAGAGGTGCTGCAGCACAGGCAGTATGAGAAAAATAAAGAGCTTTTTGAACATTAAAGCATGGAGACATGTTACAGTAGTGGCACAAAATACAAAAATGAACCTGCAATTTAGCATAATATGTCCTCTTTGAGAAACATTTGTCTTAGATCAAAAAAGGACTTTGTTATATCCTTTTAAAGGTGGGGTAGGTAATTTTGGAGAAACCAGCTCGAGTGTGCTAGAATTTGAAAATACACAGCCGGAAAAAATCTGCCACTTCCTTACAGAGCCCCTCCTCCAACACACACGAACGCGCACATGACCAATGAGGGCACGAGATAAGTTTGTGCACAGATGGAAGGCTGACAGGCAGGTAGGCCATCCAGTTATTTTAGCTGGGCCGGCTAAAATGATTGGTCGTGCTTTTTACAGTACTACGGCTTCCACAGATGACGTTTTTTTATGGATTTTTTGTCAAAGCACTTAAGATATTCATTGCTATCGGGATGTTAAGAGCATTCCATGGAATATAACAAAAAGTGTATCTCGAGCCGGTTTCTCAAACTTACCTACCCCACCTTTAAGTGAAAAACAATCCTAAATAAGGTAATCATAATAAATGATAAGGTCCCCCTGCATCAATAAATGCTGAACATAAAAACATTCTATAAAAAAAGATAAAGAAAAAGGATTTGATTCATCTGGATTTGGTTACATTATGTAGGCAATATTGGCTCTTTGTCATCAATTGCAACTGTAAGTAGTCTTAAAAAGAGCTACTTTTGTACATCTACTATTTTTATATTGTCTACTTGATCCAGCATAGATATTGTTGAACTCTTTCCCCCCTTGATAATAACTAATCCATGTTGCGTTTTTGTATATTCTTCTATATCCTGACCCTTGTGGATTCCTACTTCTTTCTTCTCTAACACCCACTAGTCAGGAACCAGTATCCCAATGAGTCTCTCAGGAACCAGAGTGTACTGGTGCGTTTGCCAGAACTGACAAATGACTTTCCACTCGGCTTCACAGAGTCACCAGCAGCGCACATCAATCCCACCGCCAAGCTCCGGCCACCCCACACCCTTCCTTCCTTCCGGGGAAGCAGAGCCAATCAATCGCAGAGACGGATCGATTGCTCTGATTGGGCTGTTATGCAAGTCTGTTTGATGAAGTCATAGTGATCAAAACAGAGCCGGTGCGAGGTTTAGCAGCAGTCCAATAATGAGACGGCACTTTGGCTACATTTGGGATTCTATTGGCTCACAGTGTTGATGTCAAACCAGAAAGCAATCACTTTAATTAATAAAAATCAATGGTGGAACAAATATACAGTAGGCCTACGGAATATCAGCTGCTTATGTGTATAGCACGCAGATGTACACGACATAACAGGTCATAAACGAGAATATAAAAAACTTAAATAGATAATAAGTCAGTAAACAAATGGATATGATGGCTGCATGGAGCTTTTTAGAATAAACAAGGCATGTACATGTTATAAAACAGGCATGCAGTAAATACTAGTCCAAATAAATGCCAGTTGCATGTCTAATGACATTTCACGTATCATGTGGCCATTAAAACACATATGCTGCTTAAATAGTGTGAGTCAGACCTCTGTGAGAACGGACATGCATGTTAGTTTTAATAAATGTAATGGCACTTGTTTACCTATCTTGTTCTACTGCACTTTCTGTCACACCTGCAGAAAAACTTTCCAAAAGGAAAAGTCTCAAATAAATCTGAAAAAATCAGTAAGATTGACCATCTGGCATTATTTAGTGCAGGACTTGTAATATTTACTATAAGGTGTTTTTGTTTCACAATTGGTAGTGTTTTCCGAACACACAAGTAAGAAGACATTGACAGTAGATCATTTTATCTACACAGTAACATGTGATGTCGCCATCTAGTGGAGAGGAGAGTGAGGCAGAAACCGCTAAACATAAGGGGAAAATAAATCCATAAAAAGGAACAAATAAGACTCTCATAATGTGTACAGAAGGAGGACTTTTAACACTAAAGTGAGTTTAAGAACAGGTTCTGCCCAGGAAGAAATTAAGTTACCCTGTGATGATTTAATGTTAAACTTCTTAGTTGTGTCATTAATTTCATTCAACACCCTTAAAAGACTTAAGTAGCAGTACATTTTCCAACAATAATGGCCATTAAAACATTGCAAAACCTAAATTCTTAACGCTTCAACATTGGGTGCAGTGCAGACAATTATTTGTAAAGACCAAATCTGATTGTAAAATGGCTTTATAGAAGAGAAGGTCCTATAAGTAATACTGGATCTCTCAAACGTATAGGTCCCATGTCATGGCCATTTCTACTGATCATAATTTCATTGTTGAGGTATACTAGAATAGATTTATATTGTGCAATTTTCCAAACTCACATGGGTTTCTCATACAGCATCTCTGTATAGTATGTGTATTCACTCTCTGTCCTAAACGGCTTGTTGGAGCTCCTGCCCCCCCCCCTCCCTGTGAGCCCACTGTGCTCTGATTGGTCAGCTCGCCCACTCTGTTCTGATGAGATCACCACCGTTACAGCGGAACATCAGTGATTATGTGTTACAATGGCGTTAGCAACCAGAAAATGACACCAGTAAGGACAAACAGATGAGAATGCTGCGTGGGGTCTGGGTGCCGTGTTGGCGGGACGTTGCGCGGCTCGCTGCTGCGAGGAGCGGACAGTGTGAGCTGGGTTAATTTCCTGCTTGCTGCGTGGGATCTGCGAGACAGCGAGACATCGCGAATGGACGCGGGAAGGGGGGGGGCTGCAGCACCCCCATCTGCAAGGCTCCACTAGCACCCCCCCCCCCCCCAGCGCGTCACAGTTTTGCCGCTGAGAGAGTGTGTGTGTGTGTGTGTGAGGAGCTCCACGGATTGGTTCATTTGGACCAATGGGTCCATTTGGGTATGGGCACGTCACTGTAACCAGGAAGAAAAAGAGAAATCTCCAACGAGGCGCTCTGGGGCAGCATAGACAGGTCTTTTCTGTGTTACGGCCCGTCCACACAGCGGCGTGTGTTGAAAGCTTCACCATTCACTTTGAATGGGGTGACGTCACTTTTCGCCGAACTGCATTGTGGGAAGCGAAGTGGAGCTTTGCTGGCGTGGCTCGCTGCAAAAGTTGAGCAATGTTCAACTTTTGAAGCCTCTGCAGAAGCGTCAGCCAATCGAATCATATGCCCAGTGGCGACTGGTCATTAGGGGCAGGTGGGGCACAGCCCCACCTAGTGTCAGCAGAAAGTATTACAAATAATGATTACAAAAATGCAAAAAAAAAAAAAAAAAAATATATAAAATATATTTTAAGATCATGTTTAATCATCTGATTCGTCTGTACATTGCTGTTTTAGTCTGTGTTCTTCTAATTAGTGTGTCTACAGTCACAGTGTGTGCCTATTGAGCTGTTTAGAGCCATGTGGGACAAAACCTGATTATGCCCTTCCCTCTCGCTGTGAAGTGAACGGTGACTGTAAAAACTACACTGCGCATGCTCAGAGTATTTTGTAATGTAATGTGTGTGGCAAAAAAATAATGACCAGAGGGGCACGGAGCTACCATCCCCACCATACGTCATCTCAAATCATTCAGAGCTGATTGGCTGTAAGTACGTGTGCCGCGAAAAGTGTGGTGCTTGAAGAGGAGACGAGAGAGCTGCAGTGGCGCGTCCTAAAACCAGGAAGTAAGCACAAAAAAGCAATGAGATTTCTCCAGAGGATTTTAGAAAATAGCTCGAAATAAGATCTGTGGGAAACGTACCTGTTAGATAAATGCACGTTTTGATTAGCCGGATAACATCCACATGTCTACCCTACTTTTATAATTTTTTTATCATAAATCTATGGATTAGATTTATGATAGACTTTTGAAACTACAAGAACATAAGGAGGACTTTTACAAAAAAGTAATAGAAATGTTTGTCCAGAAGGATAGGCAAATGGACTTCATCTTCAAGTCAAGGTAAGACCGCCATTTTATTGAAAATGGGATCTTACTAAGAGAGAACAATTCAATATTTAAATGATAAAATTACATTTTTTGGGTATCCTTTTGTTGAACTGTCTGTTTAAAATGAATCGAAGCATCAGACAAAAAAAGCTTTTGAAAATAATATTATATTTTGGTTTAGGTCAAAATATAATATTTGTAAACCTGAAGAGTCAGTGCCAGTGCCTCACCAGCCATGAACCTCACTGCACGTCACTGCAGAAACTTATATATAGACATCTAAGTTTTTTGTGCCCCACCACTTTTGTACATATAAAAACGCCACTGCATATGCCAGTACAAGCTCTAGCCAATCAAACCGCTGCTTGTGTGTCAGGGGCGGGAGATTCATGTGATTGGTTGTTGGTTGAGTTTCAGACACGCCCGCCGGCAAGCTTCAACGCACGCCGCTGTGTGGACGGGCCGTTAGAGTTTACTCGCTACAGGGTGTACTTTGAGGGTTTGTGACTTTGCAGACCGTTTACATGCATAAAAACCTTCATAACACACAAGGGGATGGGTAATAACCAGAAAAGCATGACATGGGCCCTTTAACAAAGGATAAGAAGTAATCAATACTTTTTCAACAACACATACAAATAAACACTGTGCCACCAGGTGAACAGTCCTACCTTATCAGCTATTCTTCGTCCACCAATAAAAGGAGGCCAAAGTCTCTGAACCTCCAGCAGCACTAAGCGCAGGTAATCAGGGTCTTCTAATAGACGGCGGCGGGTCTGCTCGTGGACAAGGAGATAAATGTTCATGTTATTCAAAAGCTGAAAGACAAAGGGCTACTTAATGTATGGAACGGATTTATAGTTATTCCATAGGCCACATTTTTGCTCAGGTGAAAAATAAATAATTTGTTGTCGTTTTTTCCTATCAGCAAGCACAGTTTAGTCGTTGTTTGTTTACCTGCTGGTCTCCACTGAGAGCCAGTGTGAAGGAGGTGAGCAGCGAGGCCAGAGCTTTAGGGATCAGAGCTGAGATGAACAGCAGGAGATGCTGGGAGGCAGAACTGGAGTCTGGCAGCGGCAAAGAACCAAGGGAGCCGACAAACCTAGAAGGAGCCGAAGTAGCAGAGAGGAGGGAACATTATTGAGATCAAAATGCCATATCTACAAATCACTACCAATTAATATCACAGTAATTATATGCAATCCACAAATAAAGGAGATGAAAGGCCTCTGATTTATGGCAGAGAGGGGGTATAGTTATGCATAAATGCCACTAAGTTGAGCAGTAAGCATCAAAACATCAGATTTTACCAATAAGATTTAAAGGTCCCCTATCATACTGTTTTTCATCAATATATTATAGTTCTCCGATATATACAAAACATGTCTTTGAAGTGTTTGGCTACAAATACCAAATAGATCATTGCAGCATCCCATAAACCCCTCTGTTTCAGCCCTGTTTCAAAAGTGCTGATTCTCTGTCTTTTACTTTAGATGAAAATAAAGAGCCACTCCCCACGCCCCTCTGAGAGATATTTGGTTAAAAAGAACACAATGGTGCTCTAGGAGGAGATTCAGGTGATCAGGTGGGGGGGGGGGGGTTACCTTCTCTTTACACAGAGGGGACACATGTTTATGTAGAAAAGACATGAAAAGTGGATTTTGCATAATAGGTGACCTTTAAGTAGTATCAAAATATCTGATATTAGTCATGTTTCCATGTACCCGTAAAAACTAAGAAAAGTTAGTTTCAGTTTAAAAGTATGATGAGGGCAGACTAAGCAGAGGAAGATCAAAAACCTTAAAAAAGGAACTGAGTGTTTAAGACAGTTAAATATAGTGCAACAGTTTGCAGTCTCACCCCTGTTTGTCATTCTCCAGTTTGTCTTTGATGATGTCCATCAGTTTGTCTCTGGCGTCCAGAGCTGTGGAGTAACCAGACGACCACAGAGGAACCTTCAGGCTGACGGGGGCCGAGATCAGACCTGGGGGGCAGGGGAGGAGTTCAGCAAAGTTATAAAGATAGGAAAAAAACATACAAAAAATTGTCGTAATTGGATGTTCTGAAATAAAAGAGGGGAAGTTGAAGATTGTGCAACAATGTATTGCAGAACAACAACGCCAACTTACTTTTGTCTTACTGGATATTGTGCAACAGTTTACTTTCTATCATAGGGAGCACTTAGTCAGGGTAGTTATGCATCCTGACCTAGCTGCTTATTTGTACACAATAAAAGGGTATTAGTTTTGTTTTTGTGTACTTGTATATTTTCCACATGTATATATATTTTTCATCTTTTATTTTGTATTTGATATTTGTATTTACATTTGTTATGCTATTTTATTTCTATTTCTGAAATATTTTTGACTGTTTATTTATTGTGCCTTAACTTCTCTTATGTACATTGCCTTGTGTTTTTTATGCTGCTGCAACGCAAAAATGTCCCAAATTGGGATCAATAAAGAACCTATCTATCTATGTATCTATGGATCTATGGATCTATCTATCTCTACACAGCATATGAGTGTGTCCCTACCATGCCAGTGCAGGGTGCAGAGCTGACTGATTTCCTGGAAGAGTTCAGGCTGCTCCTCCGCTCGAACATTCAGAAAAAGGCCCAACACCAACTCTGTCCCCAGACGCTTAAAGGCAGAGTACACACACTGTGGCTTCCCACTACACACACACACACACACACACAGATCAGACATCGAATATAATGAACAAATACAAATATAAACCACACATCATGAAGTTGTATTTTTTACTCAGCGTGTACACACACACAGTTTAACATGTCCTCGCCACCTTTCTGCCCCTGCTGTTTTTACAAATGTCTTTTTTTTTTACAGCTACATTTTATATTTAGTTTGTTAAACCATTTGCAGTCCTGCTTTATACGTGCCTAAAGAATGAATGTGAATGCTTTTTAGAGTGGTGGAGGTTTGTGTTACCTGATAGAGAGGTCCTTCAGACAGCGCTCACACACACTGAAGAGTTGGAACACACACACACACACACACACACACACACACACACACACACACACACACACACACACACACACACACACACACACACACACACACACACACACACACACACACACACACACACACACACACACACACACACACACACACACACACACACACACACACACACACACACACACACACACACCACACACACACACACACACACACACACACACACACACACACACACACACACACACACACACACACACACACACACACACACACACACACACACACACACACACACACGTTGAAGTAGTTCCAAGAGAGTCTTTTTCAAAAATATGTACTGTCAGTGCACTTTGAAACATCCTGTACATTATGACAATAAATAAGCAACATTTGATAAACCAGCATTTCAATCATTATATTTTACACAGTATAATTATTTTAGGGATTTGTTGCTCCACACACGAGACACGAGGAGAGCTGGAGCTTTGATGGCAAACACTGATGGTTTATTTGGAGCTTCGGCCGGAGAATTCACAAGACATGTCACGGGCCATGGTTTGACCACACGGTAGAGATGCCACAATCAATTCTGATGAACTCTACCCCAGACCCATGTATGTAGCTAGTTCTGAGAGAATAATCAACATTGTGCATAACAAGATAGGACCATAACACCTCTATCAGCTGACGCCAACTGGCAGGAACAGGGACACAAAACACTGAGAGCACAGCAGCAAAGGTTTCAGGTGTAACTCAGTCAGGACAGTTTAAACTGATAAACTGGGTCAAAGTTATGGGCCTTATAAATTATTCCCTGACACATAGATCTAACATTTGGTCAGTTCTCCCTAAAATTAGTGTTGCAGACCATGTCAAAAATACATAAACACAAAGTAATTCACATCAACAACATATAATACAAAATAATGTTGTTACTTTTTTAATAAAATGAGTGACAATACCTGGTGATATAATCATTTGATGATTTCAAACAACTTCCTGTGAACAGGCTGGAGAGAGACAGACGGAGAAGACATGCCTCCTCACCTAAAACAGACAAATGCAAATGGTTTATTTTTGAAGATCTACATTTAAGCACTTATTTTTTGTGGATTTTGACATGGCATTTCGTCTTTTAGGCTAGAATCATCAGTGGATGCATCTTGGGAAGTACTGTTTGCTTTAGAATATTTTTTCGTATGTTAGTCATACAGTAACCTATGTATTTTGTGTGTGTAACATCACTCAAACTTGCTCTAGTATAAAACACATTTCTGCTATGTTGAAAGCTCTGGTTTGAGCTATTTGTGTTTTTGCATGTGTATGTGTTTACCATTTGTGGTGATAACGGTGTCACCATACATGTTGGTCATCAAGTCAGTTGGATCCTTGAGAAACAAGTTGGATTTCTCTGAAACGCACAAGGTAAAAAAAATGTAAACACACACATCATTTCAGTGTATCAAACACACAATGCCCATGTCAGAGTTTGTTTACTGCAGATGGTGCGCATGTAAAAAAAGAGAGGTGGAAGTGTAACAGATATCCAGTTCTAACGTAACAAAATACCAGAATTTAATAATGCAAATACATCCTTTTATCGAAAACACAGGAGGGTTAAACAACACATGACATCAAAAATAAAGTCATGGTTGGAAATACTTGTGGTATATGATTTCAGCATATGTTTACACAAGGAATATAATAATAAATGATAAGCAAAGTCGTTTTTTCAAGGCTGTGTTTAAGGTAAATCCTGGTAGAACGAGTTTATAACAACTCAACTGAAATCTTAAGTGCAATCTTACTTTTTCTTACATTTAAATGTCATGCAATATGTTTTACTGAATGTTAAACCTTTTAAATGTATAACTCCTTTGTATTATACCTCTGGCACAAGGATTTTGTTTGGGAAAGCTATGTTATTTCAACAAATGCATTACCTCATCTCATTTAACCCCCTATTTCCCCCTTATATTCCTACAGTAGATGATTTTCTAGTTTTGCTTTTATATCTTAATTTTAAAATGTTATTACAAATAGGAAATTAATTAATATCATAATTATTATATATTGTTGTACAATTAATACATTATTTTGAAGGGTAGCACACTTTAATAGAGCTTTACATCAGTAACAACCCCCCTTTTTCTCTCCAGGAACATCACGAGTCTTTCCCATGACAGATCAGACTAATCTCAGGGTGATTTTTACTCCATATATAGGGGGATTTTCCTGGTACTTCTGTTTTTTTTTTACTTGGCCTGAGACCTAAATCTGACTCACTACCCTGAGGCTAGTGAGACGAGGAGACAATATGAGCTCACTAGAAACTATAGATACACTAATTACACTGTAATATGTCTGTGTGTTAACATATACTTAAACCAAAAAGCTATATGTGTAGGCCTATACAGTATGTTAGCAGCTGTGACTGACAGACCATTTTTATTTATTTATTTTTTAATGAGGGGCAGATAAATAAGATGTTCTTCTCCCTGCACCTTTCCATCAAATTGCTTAAAGTGTACATGTTTTGTTTTACAATAGTTGCCATGAGTGGAATTAAATAATACATATTAAATCATCTGCAATTAAATTACCCATAATGCCCTTCACTTAAAATGTTATTTGTACAGTCTTATTTGCTGTTGGCCACCAAACACGCACTTTGAGCGGTCCTCTGAGGATGCAGATGCTCACCTGTGGCGTACACACTTATAAACACACCGACACACCACATACCACACAGCAGCTCGCTCATGCCCTGCACCGAGCAGATGAAGGCAGTCGGTCTGTTCAGTATGCGGCACTGGAACACTCTGCTCCGGTGTTTCTCGACTCTCTGACGGCAGAAGCGCACCGGGTCCCGGTAGAACTCCAGCGACTTGTCCCCGAGCACCGAAACGCCGGCATTTCCTGGTAGTTTAGACATTCACGGTAACGCACTTTCGCTACAATAAAAAAAAGAACTGCTGGATTCAATGAGGCTGTTAACGAGTCGTTGCTTACACGACAGTTCCCTTTACTAAAGTTCGGTGTAAATTCAGAGTTAATGCCGCTGTCATCGCCTGTTAATCATTCTAATCCGCGCGAGTCTACCTGAGTGTCAAATATCTGCTTTCTCATTGTTTTCCTCAGGTAATCGTAACCTAACGTGTGACGCGTTCAGGTGATGTCCGTAATTTAGTGATGCGCTACTGTATGTGTCTGACTCAGTTGGTACTTTGTCATATTAAGCCTACACTGTTGCAGCATTACTTCTGCTTCTATTGTATGTTTCTATTACTGTCCCCGATGGGTTTTGGGAAGGCTAATCTTAAAGGGCCAGCACAGGAAGAGTAATTTACAAAATGATACTATATAAAACAGTTCAGGTACAAAAGCAGCATCCACAGAACATATTGGCGATACAGATATGAAAATAATAAAATGAGATATCTACAAGATTTAAAAAGAGAAAAAGGTATACATATATACAAATACAAACATATTAAAGCAGAGGTTTCAAGGGGGGAAATTACCATAGTCTCCTTTTCCAAAAGCCTAATACTTTTTTATTGTTCAATAAGTGATTAAAGAGAATTCAACTTCTAGTCAATTAGAGAAAATGCTGTGAATAGACAAAAGTGCCATTATAAGATTGAGATTGTTATTCAATCGAGCGCCATCATCTGAATGATCATAGTAACAAATCATATATTTAGCCTCAATGTATACCAACAAACAATTCACATTAGTTAGGCTACTACATGTCTCTGTGTGTGGACATGTGCATGGTGCACACCTTTTGTTAATCAGCATTTGCAATACAACCAATTGAATGGGCTTTCTGTCCAGTGCATAAAGGAATAAATAAATAAAGCATAATGAAATACATAAATATATGCAATATAGCAGTACAGCATTACAGTTCAAGACAAACATAACGTGAACAAAGACAATTTCAATGTTTCTATGTCCTGAGATGATGGATCAAGCCATAACTCTTTTTACCTCTGACTACAGGGAGCCATTCTCTCCCTTTAGTCAGTCTTTCCTATTAGTGATCAGACAGATGCTGGACCTCACAGAGAACATCACACGCATGTTGGGAGTAAGGGTAATGGTTGCTATGGAAGAAAAAACATGTGAGGAAAAAAGAGACATGTAGTGTCACAGACGTGGTAAATATGGCATTGTAAATCTGTTATTGTTAAATGCAAATTGAGCAACATTAAGCACAACAATTTATAAAAATAAATGTTCACCACGCAGGACTGTGATGTTTAATTCTTGTAATTTTCTTGCAAAATTAAAGTGTATTATTTTATAGACCTTTTATATTTGTTTATTATACAGCTTATTTGTACTATTTAAAATTGTTTGCACTTCTAATTTGTTTTTAATTTGTTCATGTTTTATTTTAGATTGTATTTTTATTATTATTATTATTATTATTATTATTATTATTATTATTATTATTATTATTATTATTATTATTATTATAATATAATGTTCGCAAATGTTTTAAATATGTATTTTTCTAAATATACGACAGCCAACATATATTTCGTGTCACTTCATAATAATGCCACACGGTGGCGTCATCGACCCCCAATTCTCTCTCTCTCTCTCTCTCTCTCTCTCTCTCTCTCTCTCTCTCTCTCTCTCTCTCTCTCTCTCTCTCTCTCTCTCTGGCACGAGGCGGACTGTCGCCCAGTGTCACTCATCTGCCGCTCGTGCAGATCGGACTCTTGGGTACGCGGCAGTTTTTTTTCTTTTCCTCTCTCCTGTTGGAATAAGAGCCACCAGCACGCGCTAAGGGGTCTGTCGGAGTGACGGAGGCGAGGAGCCCGACACAGGTGAGCAGGTTACTTTACTTATTTAAAAAAAAACAAGTTTATTGTTGTTTTTCCAAACAGAAGAAAGAAAGGTAGATGTAAATTAGATTTCTATTTGTACATTGTTACACCGAACAAACCACTACTGTCCAATTGTATTAAGTGATGTTTAGAGACCATTCGAACAAACTCTATTTATTTGATCACTGTGTAGTCGTCAAACAAGTATATGTACTATTTATTGAGTTTACTTTACTGCAAAAACACGTGAAATCATCAACATCATAATTCTGCTACATAATTGCAAGGCATTTATCTCAACATGTACATTATTTAAATGCAAACAAACACGTCTTACTTTACTAACAAGCAAACCAACAATCTGTAAGAAAAAAAAAACATATTTTAATATAATTGTTGTACGAGTTTCTTTATATTACAAAATAAGAAATGTAAAGGTGCCAGGTGTTGTAAACAAACGGTGATATGGACAATATTCTAGAAATGTTATCCAAATTGATACACATTTCCCTAAAAGCTAGCCTATACGTAATAATGCAAACTATAATCAGTTAAGTAAAAGCTTAAGATCGAACTTTATTAATCAGTTTTTGAAATTCACAACCTGCCCTACAGCTTATATAGTAAAAAAACAAAAAACGTTGCATCAATAAGTATAATTTAATTTAATTTTAAATGGGCTGTTGTGCATTATACTTTTAGAATAGTACACTTCTTAATGCAGGGCTTTCACTTTTATGAATATTTCTACACTGTGGAACAACATTGTGTTGACTTTTACATTGTGTTGACTTTTACATAAGAACTTTGTCAACCTCTGAACTTTAGTTGAACTTCAAGTCTTATCACTTGTTTTATGAGAGGTGTGTTCATCTGAGAATATAGATGGGTAAACATACAGTAGTTGGGATACAAATGGTGAAAAAAGGCAGTGATGATGATAATAGACGGCCAAGTACATTTAAATGATATGGCCCAATATCAAGAATCCCAAATTGGTTTTAAGGGGCTGTTCAGCATACACATCCTCTGTCCTTTGCACCTTGTTTGGGATTAAGAAAGGAGGAAGGAGGAATCCTTCTTTCAGGATGGTCAAGAGGCAATAGTGTACAGAAAACCAACATAATAAAAATACAGTTTAAACAATTGAAAATATCCAGGTCCTCAAGCTGTTTCCAAGTGTCGCCAAGAGACCTCCCCTCCACCATGAAATCTAGAAATAAGACAGGCTGCACAATCACACAAGAGGCAAAACTGAATCACAGATCATCATACACACAGAAAAAGTCAAATTTTTCTCAGAATTTCAAAGAAGTCACATTTTTCTAAGAATTAAGACTAGGACTGCCACTATAGGCTTAAATGATATTTTGTAATGTGATCAAATGTTCTAAATTAAAGACACATTAGGGTCTCTTGCATCAGCCATGGATAAAAAAAAGACCAGGGGCATCTGCCCATTCATCGCTGGGTCTGTTGTCCTGCTGAGACATCTACAGATAAATCAGTTAGGTTTGTTTAACGTCAACGTCTCAAAAAATGTTTGCTGGCTGTCTGGACACATGAAAAGGTCTGCTGTTGTTCAATTATCCCGGGCAAACAGATTGCTGACATTTCAGCACTGACGCACTGAAAATTCTCCATCCTTGTTACTTTATTACGGTATCGTTTATTAGGAACATGAACCACACACACTCACTCATTACTGTATCCTGACAGTTGCACAAACACATGCCAACTACCTTTGCAAATACACTTCAGCGGGCACAGGCGGCTTCTGCTTCTGTATATTTGCATACTTTCCAGTTGATTACGCTTTTAATTCACTGCAAACATAGTGTTAACACTGTAGGACAGTATGATAACTGCTACTGATACCATGTAGATTGTACTGTGTACACTGTGCATGTGTGTATTTGCGTGCCAGAAGAAGTGAAAGAGCATAATTAGAAGTGATTGCCAAATATAAAAGTAAGTAAAGGTATAGAAATCAGGTAGGAGGAAATGTGCAGGAACCTGACCAATTTGCTGAAAACAGACATTGCATTTGTCAGTCTTAGTCAGGTAAAGGTACACCTTGTTTTGAGTGCAGCTTATTCATTTGATAACCAAACGTCAAAGAATTTGGTTCTGCAGGATGTACTGTTTCAAAAACAAAGCTAATATAGTGGTCTCATCGGATAACAATTCCTCAAGTTATTGTTGAATATCCCCTCTCGGGTAATAAATCACTATCATTGCTTTCCCTTGACATGTCTCCTATTCTCCAAAAATCTTGTCCAAACCAGCATTAGCTTGCCAACATCTTTTGGCCTGTCCACATGTCCAAAACATATTTTACTGAGTCTACTGTAATCCTTCAAACACACAGCATTGGTCCTATTAAGCACTGAGAATAAGAACAAATAAATCCATCATTATGTAACCTCTAGCAACATCTGGAAATGTGACAATAAATGAAATGCAACATGGTAAAGAAGGCCCTATTATGCTCGTTTTGGGTTCATATTTGTATTTACTATGACATGTCTCCATGCTTTAATGTTCAAAAGGTCTTTATTTTTCTCATACTGCCTGTGTCTGAGTGTGGGAGAGAAACTCCCTCTGGAGGGAACTTTGGGTTTTATTCTATGCACCAGGATACTGGATATAACTTGTAATCAGATGTTGATTAAAATGGAGAATAATAAACACTTATACCAATTTAAAGCCGAGACACTGTATCCAACACTGGTTGGCAGACATAAGCACACTGATAGTTTTGGCCACATCCCAGGTATGAGCATCTGTAAGTGAATCAGGCAGGTGAAACTAACTGGTGTTGAAAGGCAGGGAATGTACTCAAGTAACCTACCCTAGCAAAGAAAAGGTGAAACAGTTCATTAGTCAGAGATACTATTAGTCAGTGACTTCGGGGGATCAGTCTTTGCTCTGAGCAGAAACTGTTCCAGTCCCTGCTATCGCCTGTCCTTGTTAGCCCCTCCCTGTAGACATTTAGGAGAGAGACACTGCCTTCAGGCTAATTTTAGGCAGTTTTTACCAACAGCAACTCATTAGCCTGATTCCCAGACCTACAGTAGAGAGCCGTATTCATTATCAAAGTCACCTCACTCAGGGCAACACCCCTGTCTACTTTTACGTCTTTGTTATCAGAGATAAGTTATCGTATGCAGTAGTACATTCCACACATTGCTAACAACATTGATATGAGCACTCTGTTGTTGTGAGTACAGTATGGAATACTTTGTAGTTTTTTTCTTTACATTGGAGCCAGTCAGCTAGATTACCTTTTTCATGGTTTGTTGAAACATATTCAGCGTGAGTGAAGGTATCAGGGCTCATTTAGGAAGCCATTTGCAGATGTTTTTCTTTGTGCATAAGAAATAAACAACTGGTAACGCTTAACTGCGCCCACTGAGAAAGACACAACTATGTTCAGCTGTCTTTCTCCAGCGGTTTGACGCTTCCTTCCTCACATTGTCTGACTGGCTAAGTTCCAGTTTACTAAATATGATAACTGTCAGTTGTTGTTGTGGTCAGTAATTACATTTCAAGCTGGAAGTTCTTGAATTATTATTATTTATCATTTTATTTTGCTACAAGTTGCTTAATGAAGGAAGCAGTTATTTATAGTGGAACAAGGAATATTCTTTCCTTTCTTTGCTCAGTACGTGACAATGAATTAGATTGTTTATGAGACTTAGATGATTTGATGTGACTCAGATGCAGATTTTCCACAGAAGTCTCTTCACAATCACCCCTTTTTAATTTCCAAGGCTTTAATTGGTAACAATTTATGTGTTGAGAAGTGTTTTCCTGAATATCTTGAAACTTTACGTTGGAAAGGTGGCCATACTAAGCGTTAAGTTAATATGCTGAGAATGAATTAACGAAGATGGACTGACAACATTTTAATCGGTTTTTGCTTTTGTTTTTCATACTGCTTGGCGGTAAATCTTGCAAGAAAGAAGCTTTAACTTTTTTTTTCTGTTTAAGTGGTTGGCACATAATTGCTTTCTTGGATGTCTTAAAGCATGATTTCCCAGCAAAAGATATTGTGGTGGTGGTGCTATGAGAAAGTGGAAAACTGATCATTCCCAACTAAATCCATGGGGAGGCACAGAGTGGGCGATGACCCCGGGTAGAGGCTTTATTTCCACAGCCTGCCTGTCTTTTGCATTTGTACACATGTCATTTTATGTGTGTGTGCGCTTCCGTGCGTTTGTTTGAGTGTTATTCACTTTATTACGCAGTCATTCTCTATTTACCCCCCTTCATCCAGTGAGCTGGCACCCTTATTGTGACGAGCCCGGCGCGCTCAATTACCTGCTCACAGCCCATTACCCTCACCCACACAACTTTATTCAGAGCACACGCTCCATCCGCTCAAAGTTGCATCTTGCTCCAGCCATGCGTGCAGCAGGCTGGTGTGGGATTTAGTGCATCCGTGTGAGCGCATGGAAAAGTTAGTGGCACTTTAAAACGAGGACAAATGAAGCATTCAGTAATTGCAGGTGACATTTGAGATTTGAGATTTTGTTGGATATTTTGTTCAACTTTGTTTGTTTGCCTCACAGTGGGTGTGCAGAGGATTCTGGATGTAAAATGTTGTTGACTTGAAGCTTTTATTGTTGTTTGGATCCCCTTTGGCCGTTTCCATGACAGCACCTACTCTTCCTGAGATCCAAATCAATTAAATACAGTATGCAATGAAAGTGACATGCCAATATAGATTGTACGTGATATATAACATTTAACGTATATCAAAATAAAGAATAATTTGGCTTCGATTTGAGTTTTTGGTGTTCAGTAACTGAATCTGTTTTCACTCCTGGATTTTCCAAGGATTATATACATTTATTCAAGCAGACAAATATGGTCTTTAAACTCTAACAAATGCCTCCAGATGAGACTGGAAGTGAATAATAATATAACAAAAATACCAGATTAACTGTTCCATTTGCAGATCACATGCCACATCTACAGAGCTTACGTGAACCGAACAAAAAGCCAGCAAGTGCAGCAGAAGTTGTCTCAATTATTTCATCTCCAATCCTTATTTCCCGACATTAGACCCTAGGTTGAGATAATGACTTAATTCTCAACAGACTTTGTCCAACAGGATCTAGCAACTATCCCAGGCTGATGCCCCAGAAGGTTTTTAGTTTTTTCATTAACAAGTAGCATGAAGGATAATAATGATAATATGTTGAGTAATTAGCGAAGTCATGTTAGTACTTATTCAATTGGCGATTCCAAGACTGGCCATTGTGGATATACCAAGAGACAACCTCTGGTTCAAAAAGGTGAAGCTAATGCAACTATGCCTTACACCTGCACTTTTTGTGGCCAGCATGTTTTAAGTAAACATATTCCTGGCTAGTTTATGGTCTCAGTAACTAGTTTCAGGTCCCTTCAATTCCGAATGATGATTGCGATATACAAACAGAGAAAAAGCATCATCTGTAGAACACTTTATCAACAGAGAAAACAAAAAGGCATTGCAGTGAAGAACTCACAACAACATAAACAAGTACTGAGCAACAAAGATAAACCCTTCTAACATCTGAGAGATTACTTCACATTTTTTTCCACAGAGGGTTTTTGTGTTGTTCAGTACACTCTAAAATGCTCTTTACACCACATATTCAAGAACTGAGTGTGTATTGTTTGCATTTGAGAGTGTCACATTAACTGAAGAGGCCTTTCCAACCTGAACAGAGAAAAGTGTTTGTGTGTCTGGCTGCTGCTCGTGGTTGGTAGTTATTTAATGGTTTTGAATGTATTCCCAAACCAATTGGTTCTTCAGCAAACTTTACCCATTTGTTATTTCTCCAGTTCCTCTGTTTCCTGCTGCTGCTTTCAGTTAACATTTTATATTGAAGAATATCCCTGGCTCGATGTGTGTTTGTGCGTGTGTGTGTGTGTGTGTGTGTGTGTGTGTGTGTGTGTGTGTGTGTGTGTGTGTGTGTGTGTGTGTGTGTGTGTGTGTGTGTGTGTGTGTGTGTGTGTGTGTATGTGAGTGAGTGTGAGAGACAGAGAGAGACCGGATGGTATTTTTTACTTTTGGCTAATCATTCAAATGTTAAACTGACAGTGGTTCTGCTTTCTGTTTTGCACTCTTTAAGTTATGCAGCCGTTAAACATACTGGCCAAATATAATCTTTATCTTTCCAAAAGCTCCAAGTCAATCAAGGTGAAGAGAACTCTTACTGTAAGTGTGTGATGTATCTTTCCTCGTTCATAATGCAATAAAACATACAAATTAAGATCAGATTCTGTTTTCACTCAATTGTAGAGTTTTAATATTAATGTTAAGTACTTAATTCGGTGAATGAATCTTTCATTTGTGAGAAGAGAGAGAGAGAAAGCCCCCCTTATTAATTGGGACATTCATTATAGAAGAGACCACTTTAAACACTCAAAATAGCAGCAAAGTAGACCACAATGCAATTCTACAGAACAGAAGTGTCTTGCCTGGACAAACTGCATTGATGCCTTATACAGTAGGACTTGTGGGAATCACCAAACGAAGCGGAAGCGTACAGATTCTGGGAAAGTGAACCCAAGTAAATAAAATATATATTTTTTAAAAGAAGATACCGGGCGCTGTAATCACTCATCTGGTTACGTTATTACAGTACATTGACCACCACCACTTTATAACTTTCATACCCTACCGCACTTAACCAGTCCATTTTTTTTATCAAAGACACAATCTTTAAAAATCTGTCACGGGTATTTATATATATATATATATCCTTTATTTAACCAGGTAAAATAACTCATTGAGATTAAAATCTCTTTTACAAGAGTGACCTTATACAGTATATAAATATTTATCATAAAAAAGAGAATAAAGTGCAATTTGTTGGGGACTATTTTCAGTGGTGTATTAAAGGGGCCCTATTGTTTTTATGTTATCTTTATTTTACCAGGATAGGTCTCATTGAGATAAAAACATTTCTTTTCCAAGAGAGTCCCGGCCCAAGATAAGCAACAGCACAGTTACAGACAACTTTAAACAGTCACAATCATAACCCAATCACCAGTGGCGGTTCTAGACCAATTTGACTGGGGGGGCCAGGCTGGGGCCAGTTATTTTCTGAGGGGGGCACAATAAATGCAGGACGAAAAAGACAAAGACAGTATGAAGTAATTGCGCATAAGAAAACAATGCAATACAGTTATTGGTATTTGTTTCATTACTCATTATTATATGCTTACCTTTAACCTTTGTGTGCTGTTTGGGTCTGTGGGACCCGTTTTCAGTGTTTACTAAAAGAAAATGTATGCAATTTAATTATTTTAACCTGCTTTATTTGGGGGTGGACCTCACATCCTCTAGGGGGGTCCGGGGGCATGCACCCATGGGAAGATTATTTTTTAAATGTTGAAGTGAAATGCATCAATCTGGTGCACTTTGAGCACAACATGAATTTATGGATACAGCTCTCAACACTCAGATGAAAGGGAGCTGTATACTTTTCAATAATCCAAACATCTTTAGAATATGATCACAACCAATAAAACAATTTAAACGTATTATTCTTATCTTATGTTACCTAGTTAGCATTCTTTCTTTTTATTTATACATATTTTACTAATCACTCCCCTGTTAAACTGTTTTTTTTTTTTTTTACTGTCCTATAGTACACATTGGAATGATTTCTACTTTATTTTTTACATCTATATTAAATAGATAAAGGTGTGCTCTCTCGCTATCTGTCTCGCTCGCTCACAGAGGCTGTGTGCTCCTCCGTGGCGACGACGGCTTGCGTTAAAAAAAAAAAAAATTAACATATTTGTAAAGTGGGGGCTATTGAGGGCTTGCGAGCTACCGGTAGTTCGCGATCGACGTGTTGGAGACCCCTGCTCTAATGGGTCCGACTAGAATGACAAATATAGTTAGTTCCGCCTATTCCGTCAGCCAAGAAATCGTTTCAGGGGGGTCCAAAGTCAGTGTTAGGGGGGCACTGGCCCCCCCTGGCCCCCCCTGGCCCCCCCCCCTAGAACCGACCCTGCCTATCACAGTCATAACAAGATCAGCCAAAGCATTTACACACACAGCGGCCTGCTTCAAAGTCATTTGCTCACATTATTTTTGTTTGTATGTGGAGAAGGAGTCTCTGGTTCTGTTGCCAGGGAGACTGAGAGGTTTCATGCTCTGCAGACTGTCCTCCTTTATTTTGAAACAAACTTCTGACGCTCTCAACTGAGGCTGTAGTGTAAAGTGTGTGTAGTGCCTGTTAAGTAGCTGCTGATGAGTGTTGAATTAGAAAAAAATGTAATTATGCAATGTGAAATATCTCTTGAAATCCCATAAAAAGACCAAAGAAATTAATTGAATCTTTCTGCCCTGTAGGCCAAAGCCTATTGTATCGTATTGCTCTTTTCCACAAAACCTCTGTTGTCCAAAAGGATATTTAAAACACGTCAATGTGCCTCATTACACGCTACAGAAAAGGAAAAAAAACCAAACAAGCATGATTCAAATAAAGGCATTAGGTTTTTACTTTAGAACAAGTGCTGTTTTTCCTTCGAGGCCAATAAAATCCTAGTGTCTGCAACCTTTTTGTCTGTGCTGGACTATGGAGATGTGGTTTATATTCTTGGTGCTCTTCCTCCTTATCTAAGGATCTACATGAACTGCAAATGCATAGGATCTTATTGGCTCTGCTCCGAGGACATGTTCTTTCTTACTGTCCCAAAAGTCTGTACTGAACTGAGGAAGAGGACGTTTGGTTACGCTGATCCTGTGGCTTGGAACCAGCTGCAAAATTAGCTGAAACTCAGAGAGCTGGTTTCTTTAAACAGACTCAAAGAGACTCTATCCATGGATAGAACCAGCTCTCTGAGTTTCAGCTAATTTTGCAGCTGGTTCCAAGCCACAGGATCAGCGTAACCAAACGTCCTCTTCCTCAGTTCAGTACAGACTTTTGGGACAGTAAGAAAGAACATGTCCTCGGAGCAGAGCCAATAAGATCCTATGCATTTGCGGTTCATGTAGATCCTTAGATAAGGAGGAAGAGCACCAAGAATAGCCTTATATATAAGGATGTGTTTCAGTCCAACACGAGCATAGGGTTGCATCAAGGTTTAGAGGTTTGTAATGAATCTCAATGCACCGTGGTAGACGTTATCCAGCGAGTGAAGGCACTGAGAAGATGCATTCATATAAACCACATCTCCATAGTCCAGCACAGACAAAAAGGTTGCAGACACTAGGATTTGATTGGCCTCGAAGGAAAAACAGCACTTGTTCTAAAGTAAAAACCTAATGCCTTTATTTGAATCATGCTTGCTTGGTTTTTTTTCCTTTTCTGTAGCGTGTAATGAGGCACATTGACATGTTTTAAATATCCTTTTGGACAACAGAGGTTTTGTGGAAAAGAGCAATACGATACAATAGGCTTTGGCCTACAGGGCAGAAAGATTCAATTAATTTCTTTGGTCTTTTTATGGGATTTCAAGAGATATTTCACATTGCATAATTACATTTTTTTCTAATTCAACACTCATCAGCAGCTACTTAACAGGCACTACACACACTTTACACTACAGCCTCAGTTGAGAGCGTCAGAAGTTTGTTTCAAAATAAAGGAGGACAGTCTGCAGAGCATGAAACCTCTCAGTCTCCCTGGCAACAGAACCAGAGATTCCTTCTCCACATACAAACAAAAATAATGTGAGCACACAGTCACACTCACTCACACACACACGGTTCAACCCTCTCACAATCTGAGGTGTGAGATTAAGTGAGAAGTATTTACTTCCCACCTGACAAGAAAACAAGTGGCTGGAGAGTTAAAAAGTGTTTCATTTGCTGAAGTTGTTGGGTTAACTGTGATACAATGGTCGCAGCACACTCCTGTTTAATCAAATTATGATTTGCAGATTTTTGTAACATGGAAAATAATATCAGCACACATTTCTTGGCACGTTGTCAAGCTGCCGATACATCTTGTTCAGATTTCTGTACAATCATTGTTATGTAGTGTGAAATGTCTCTGGTGGTTGTGTGATGAATATTAAACGATAACAATTGTTTTTTATAATTCAGATTTCACACTGTGTCCTAAATACAATGGCAGAAAATGATCTGTGATATGATTTGCAGAGGAGTGATTGATAAGAAAAACCAGTAAAAAGTTTTTATGTAAAGTAGTTCAAAATGGTTCCATGTTTAATTATCCAAGTTGTAGCAAAGAAACAAATGTGGGTAAAATAAATAGTTTAACTGATCTCATGGTCTATCTCTTGAGAGTTGAAAGAGGAAAAAATAGACCTGACCTGTGTCTCTGAAATTGGGTCATGTGGTAGCTGTCGGAGGTAAGGCTAATCGGATTATGATGTGTTAGTTAGCACCAGGATAAAAAGTTAGACCTATAAAGGGATGCCTTTGACATGATCATAAACGTTGCCCTCCGTCAAATAGATCCAGTTTGTGAGCCCAGAAGATCAGGAAGTCTCCCAGATGGCTAATGTGAGCCTCTTACTGCTCACATCAGATGAGTCAGTCAGTCCTCCTACATCATTTGTTTTTGTTTATCAGTCAATGTTAGTCCACATCCAACCATCTATGACCTTTTCAACAGCACGTTATAAATAAATGTACATAAAGACAGTATTATATATGTGTTAATGCCTTGAACTGATCTTTTTGATATTATTCAATCCGCCAAGAAGGTTTGTAGGTATGTTTTTACTTTGTTGGTTAGTCGGTTAGTTTGCTGTCAGAAGTATTATGGGAAAACAACATGCCTGATTTGAATGAAACTTGGTTAAAGGTTGCAGCATGGGCCAAGGAAGAACCCATTACATTCTGGAGCAGATCCAAATAACACACACTAATTATTTTTCAGTTAAGATAACAGCCTTTGCGATCTCTATGTTCCCTTCTAGCTAGCCTTTTTTACTTGAAATTGATTATATTGCTGGCCAAATGGTGAAGGCAAATGTCCCAGTAGCAACCCTACCTATAAGGATTGTTATCTTTATGTCAATTTGATCCTGCCAAACGTTGGGAGCCCAGATGATCAATTCAAATGGCTTTAGTGATTTTCTGACTCTTCCTTTAATGCCACCATTCAGATTGTTGCTTTTACGATCAACTTTCTTATCAACTATTGAATGGATTGCCTTTCATCTAGTGAAAGAAAGACCAGAAGCAACATAGTCTTTTCCTGCTCCCTGCTCTCCAGAGTTCATTCTGTTCAACTCTGTGTCAGTTCGATGTGAAATAGACTCGGTGAGCTGTGAAAACACGCCTCCCTGGACACACATCACACAGGAGAAACGCGGCTCCTCACCCTTCTTACTCACTCTTTCTTTCTGCCTTTTTTTTCCTATAGTTGAAATTCATATTGAGCAAATATTTTTTCATTCCTTGGATTCCAATGTGTGAGCTACTGAGTGAGCAACGAGGGTGGGTAGTGCTAGTGTGGTCGTCCAGTACTCATTTATGTGTGTGAGAGGATAATGCTTATCACAGTTCCTTCTACTGACCATTAGAGATTCACAGAGTAATCAGGCCGTTTTCTATTTAAAGGTGTTTTGATGAAAATGCAAAGCTGAATCCCATCCAATCTGTGCACCATTGTTGAGTCAAATCATTCCTTCAGCAACTTGACATTTAATTAATTTGTTTGTGTGTAATCAGTGTTTCTTGTGTCTTTTTCATGGATGTGGATACATTGGTGCCCAATATGTGCAGGGGCCCATTAGGCCCTGGTTGGGGATTAGAAACATCGTAAAAATATGTGAGGGTGGCTGCGGTGGTATCTTTTTTGTCCACTTGTTCTAAAGAAGAACATGGCAGCTGACTGGCCCATGTAAGTACAAATGTGTGTATTTGCCAAGTACAGTGAGGCTTTGTTATAATCAACCTGGGTTGTGTTATCACTCTTCTTTCCTTGAGGGAGAAAACAGCTGGCAGAAAACACTGTGAACTTTTCTTGTCGCCTCTGTTTTGGTTTCAATTTCACAATCCAATAAATAATTTGTTTGTGTCTGAAACACAAAGACAAGACAGTTCAGAACTAGAGTAGCTGTTGCAGTTATCTTCCTTTCGTCACTGGGAGCCTGGGATCAAGTTAAGACCAGTTTTACAAACCCATACTGAAAAAGTCTTTACTAACGCTTTGTTTGCTTTGTTGTCTATCTGTCTGTTTACGGAGAAACGACTGCCACAATTTTCATGGAACTTGGTGGAAAGGTTTAGAATGGGCTCAATACCGTTTAATTTTGGAGCAGATCCGAAGGCCAATACTCTTTATTTTTCTGCTTTCTTTAAGATTGTGCGATAGAGCATTTGGCCTTGGGGGAGGTCGAGGCACCCTGAGTGCCCTCGAATCATGGCCAGTCAATAGATACGAAAAAACAATTGATTAATGCTTACATAAGAACACATCATTTCAAAAAGTGTAAAGATAAAATAAAGTCCTTAGTTTAGTTTAAAGGGGACCTATCATGCTAAATGCACTTTTGTACGTCTTTTATACATGAATATGTGTCCCCGGTGTTCCAGGGAACTCACCAAGTGTCAGAAAACACAACCCTCTCTATTTTCCTCCATACCCAAATCTCTAAAAAAGGGGCTGCAACGGATCTGATAAAAACTGATCCAGATTTGAACACTGTCCTGACGTCAGGACAGTGGCGCTACGGCTATTGGGCCAACTCCACCAATCAGGAGGAGACAGCCACGGCCATTGCCGTTCGAAAGCACTGGAGACGCTGTAGTACATATGCCAGGCCTCTAGATGGTGCTGTTCTCACTGAATCTGCCCAGAGCTAGAAATTGTCAAATTGAGCAAAATGAGGCATGGCTAAAATGCATGATCTGTTTGGTATTTTGAAAAAAAAAATTATAAATATGCCTTATATAGGTATGGTCCTACACTATATTATTCAAATATAGCATGATAGGTCCACTTTAACTTACATCAAAGCCATAAAGGCAAGCAATCAACCTACACCAGGTGAGAGAATAGAGAATGACTGGACTTGACGATAAATTGAAGTGACAAATTGTCTGACGATCTGCCTACAGGAAGTAGGAGTTGTTGACAGGACTGCCGGCTGTCCCAATCTGTCAGATGATATTGACCCTCGAGTGCGATAAGACTTGACGGCTATCATAAAAAAGCAGCAGATGTTGTAATAGACCCTTAAAGCTGATAAGGCATCGAGAGCTGAACCGATGAAAGGTTTTCTATACTGATCCTCAAGAGCTGTTACTGTAAGATGATTCAGAGCTACACTTGTCATTTTCTGTCACACTGGTACATTTAACAAAATCCTCTCAGGTATTGTGAACTCAAAGAGAAACTGAATACTTGTGTCTTGCATAAAACACGTCTGTGTACTGTCTATTTTATCATCAATAGAAAAGTATGTGGTGCTGACAGATATGTGTGGGTAAAGCCATTAATTAAGACTGATTGTGTTCATTATCGATTAATCGGCCACCCTTTTTTTCAATAATCAATAATTATTATACAGTTAAAGATGACAAAGATAAGAGGATGGAATCAGAGGATACAGGAATTGTTCAGCTTGAAGAATAATTGAAACAGTAAATCAATTTTGAATATACAGTAGTTGCCTATTGTGTTTCTGATCAACCAATCAATTTATGGACTAATCGCTGCAGCTTAGTTCCTTTAGGGTTGATTTCAAAAGGCTCCACTGATGCACTTGGACTTAAATAGAGAGCTGTATTGAACAAAGCCTAACATAAAGAGCTGATCTGAATCAGAAGTTATTGATTTGACAGTAAAATTGGGTCCTTATGGGAAATTATCCAGAGTCAAAGCCTAAGCCATCCTCAATTGCCCCCCCATACCTCAGGCTATTGTTGGTCAAGTCTATATGTTTACTTTATGTTCCAGGTTAAATAAGGGTAGGTCAGGCACACTGTCCTCCAACTAGGATTTGCTGATGAATCCTTAAAAGCCCCTAGAGCTGATATCTGCCCTTTGACCTCCCTGGACATTGGCGTAAGAAAGGAAATGTCCCCTGTGGTTCTCACTAAAGCTTGGTGTTTTTTGTTGCATTGCGAGGACCAACTAGAATGCTGATGGAATCTGGCAGAGACAGCTTTGGACTGTTTGCCTTGAAAATATTACAAGCTTTCAAACTTTGATCCAGGTTCTTATTTGGGGTACAAATATCACATTTCTGACAAGATGGACAAACAAAAAGATATCCACCAGCAGCCTGTCTGCACACGCAGGCCGGCTACTATTTTCAGAAAAATGCAGACCTACAGTACTGTGAAAGCCAGAAATATTACATTGCGTGTGTGTGTTTGTGTGTGTTTGTGTGTGTGTCTCAACAGGGCCTTAGCATGGGGTGAAGAGGACTATCCCCTGCTGACCTCAATGCAGATGACCAGTGATGGCCACAGAATCACCTCTACAGTAAGTCATACATTAAAATAAAACATGTATGAAACGATTAACCAGTTTACAACATTTATTTTATTAATAAATATTGTTATAAATACATTTTTTCTTTCTAAAATTTCATAAATATACCTAATTAATATGGGTAAAACGATTACAGTACATCCCCGGCGTGTCGTTCCCTCTCTCTTTCAAAATAATAGCTTTATTTGTTTGTTTTTGTATTTCTTCAGTTTGTTGGATGACCTCATAAACACAGGACAACAACAGCAGGAACAGCAGCAGGAATTCCTGATTTCGCTGGAGTCGATTATTCTCACCATATTTCTCTCCATTATTATTATAATGACAGTGTGTGGCAATCTGCTAGTCATGGTGGCACTGTGCAAGGACAGACATCTACGGTGAGCTGTTTATTAAATGTATTTTGGAAGCAGCAACAGTTTTCAAAACTGGCTAAAAAAAGTGTCTATCTGCAAAAAACAAACCCTTTCAAGGTTCTCCCTGTAATTATGACAACTGACGATGCCTGATTATAATGACTATTTTTGCTGCCATGGAATACCTACCTTATGCAAATGTAATGTCTTTCAATAGCTGTAAAGAAAGAAATTGATCGTCAAATTTGTAGCTGACGTTTAAGTTAGATGTGAACAAAAACAAGGCATTTCTTTCCCGCTATTTGCACTAAAAACACATCCAGCAGTGCTTAAAAAACTCAGCATTCAAACCAAATGTCAAAGCACTCACATTACAAAAATGCTATCCTGAAAAATGCATGTTGTCTAGACAGTGAGTGTTGTACCTCAGAAAAAAACAAGACTTGTCTTAGTCAACTTTAAAAAATGCATTTTAAGCTAAAAATTTGATCAAAACATCACAATGTACTGTCAAGGCATTCAACTTAAATGTTGCCTAAAAACCTACAAAATATTACACATCAGTCAGTCAGTCTTCATTTATAAATAGTTAAAGATTACCTTACCCATGAACTATTACTGAATACATTAAAGGTGGGGTAGGTAATTTTGGAGAAACCAGCTCGAGTGCGCTAAAATTTGAAAATACACAGCTGGAAAAAATCTGCCACTTCCTTACAGAGCCCCTCCTCCAACACACACGAACGTGCACATGACCAATGAGGGCACGAGATAAGTCTGTGCACAGATGGAAGGCTGACAGGCAGGTAGGCCATCCAGTTATTTTAGCCGGGCCGGCTAAAATGATTGGTCGTGCTTTTTACAGTACTACGGCTTCCACAGATTACATTTTTGTATGGATCTTTTGTCAAAGCACTTAAGATATTCATTGCTATCGGGATGTTAAGAGCATTCCATGGAATATAACAAAAAGTGTATCTCGAGCCGGTTTCTCAAACTTACCTACCCCACCTTTAATGGATAATGTTTTGTTGCTAATTTGTTGTGTCCCCCTGCCATCCTCTCAGAAAGAAGAAGACAAACTACTTCATTGTGTCTCTTGCATTTGCTGACTTGCTGGTTGCATTGTTGGTGATGCCATTCGCTGCTATTGAGCTGATTACCGGCGAGTGGCGATACGGAGAGATCTTCTGCCTGGTGCGAACGTCTCTGGACGTCCTGTTGACTACAGCGTCCATCCTGCACCTCTGCTGCATTGCGCTTGACAGGTTTGTGTGTGTGTGTGTGGGTGCTTGTCTCGAAGACAGGGACCCCCAAAAAGACAGTACATATTTTTGAAAAAGACTCTCTTGGAACTACTTCAACGTGTGTGTGTGTGTGTGTGTGTGTGTGTGTGTGTGTGGTGTGTGTGTGTGTGTGTGTGTGTGTGTGGTGTGTGTGTGTGTGTGTGTGTGTGTGTGTGTGTGTGTGTGTGTGTGTGTGTGTGTGTGTGTGTGTGTGTGTGTGTGTGTGTGTGTGTGTGTGATTCCAGGTACTACGCTATCTGCTGCCAGCCTCTAGTCTACAGACACAAGATGACCCCGGTCAGAGTGGCAGTGATGCTCAGCGGCTGTTGGTTCATCCCCATATTCATCTCCTTTCTACCCATAATGCAAAGCTGGAACGCTATCGGCATCGAGGACATTGTAAGTCCTTAGCTAAGATCAGAAATATTCTTGTTATTAAAATCTTGCATCAACAAAATATACTTTATGTTCCAAATAGTTTTTTTTAATAGTATCAAGAGCTCATATAACTCTTTCAAATACATGAAGAGATACTTTTTTTTCTGTGAGGGCAAATGCAGCACAAACCTTTCCAATCTAATATTCTCTGTTTTCTAATAACATTGTCCAATGACACGGTAATGCAGCGATCACAAAACAATTCCAGTCCCTGTGGAGGCTCTCTTGCTGCGAGCAAAGACAGCACTTCAACAAGCATTTCCTGCTGGTTCGGATATGTTTTGGCGTGAGGTTATTTCAGAGCTGCCTTGAAATGAGCTGCAGGACTCCCAGAGGCACAGGGGGATAGATGAATTTATTTAGCCAGAGTTAATGAAATACACTGCCCTTTTCTCATTTTTTCAGTCAGGCAGCATCGAAAAAAACAATCATTTGTTTTACAAAAGCTGGATGGATGTCTGCAGACACAATTGCGCAACACTAAATATAACTTATGTCTGCATATTCAGGACCGATTTGAATTGTTTGTTTTGAATGTGTTTTGTCCGTTTATTTCTTCTTTGTTCTCATATTTCGTGAAACAAAAAATCCATTGCACCCTTGTTCTGCCCCAAAAAGGATTTGTTTGAATTGAAACTGCGTTTTTACGCCAGCTGATACAAAGCCACAAGAAGTTAAACGATATGGTAGACACAGTATGTGTGTGTGAACTGAGATGCTCCATTTCCACTGAGGAAAACATTAATTTCTGGTGATATGGTGATGTGAAACTGTATGTTCTTGGCTCTTTATGTGTATTAAATGTTCCTAAATTAGGATTTTACATGTTGTGTATACCTAGAGTGTTTCATGTACATGCAGACTAAGGTAGCTCATCAGTACCAATGCCAATATATTACACAAGGCGATAAGATAAAATGACCTTTTCAGCTTTAGATACCTACACTTTAATGTGACTCGCTCAAAATTTCCATTAGGACAAAGATATATACATACAATCAGTATTCGTTCAGAATAGCACATTATATTTTTCTTTAGCCTAATTTAGCAACACCTTACAAATTAACAGGTAAATATAGTCTCAAACTGGTCTTTATGCTATGCTAGGCTAACTGCCTCTCAGCTCCATCTCTACACTCACAGGCAAGATTAGCATTATTAATCCTTGACTGCAGGTCATAATGTCATAGTAATGACATTATTTGGCACTCAAGTGGCATTGAAATGGTCAGAATATCTTGTTGTAACATTGGGATGATTGTTTGTCTGTATCTTCCCAACTTTCCCAGATTGAGGAGAGAAAAGGCTTGGCTGGAGCCTCCAATGACACAAGTTGTGTGTTTCTGGTGAACCGGCCGTACGCCCTGATCTGCTCTGCGGTGGCCTTTTATGTCCCGTTGGCCCTTATGGTCCTGGCCTACCAGCGGATCTACGTCACCGCCATGACTCATGTACGGCAGATTGAGACACTACAGCGAGCCGGCTCTGCCCCTGTGAGCGGACCGACTCCGATGATCACAGTGAGGTCCTCCACTTCCTCAGACCCTACGGATCACTACCGCCTCAGGACAACAAGGGCCCTCTCCCCTTCAGAGCAGGCCCCCATAGCAAATAGCCGCATGCGCGTTGAGACCAAGGCGGCAAAGACGCTGGCGGTTATAATGGGTTGTTTCTGCCTGTGTTGGGCACCGTTCTTCATCACCAACATAGTGGACCCCTTCATCCATTACTCAGTGCCCTGGCAGCTATGGACAGCCTGGCTGTGGCTCGGGTACATTAACTCAGGGTTGAACCCTTTCCTGTACGCCTTTCTGAACCGGGCGTTTCGGAGAGCCTTTCTGGTGATCCTCTGCTGTGGGGATGAGCGGTACGCACGACAGGGGAGCTGCTCCTATGGACAGGTCCACAGAGTGTGCTCTGCTGCATCGGTCAACGGAACGTCAATGGCACTAAGGTAAACACACGGTAAAGGCACATTTGCAGCAGTTTTGAATATTTGAGTGTGAATGTGTGTGCTGTCCTGCCTTCAACTGTGTAAAAGGTCCATCAAAGTAAACTGTGCAGACTGAGAGCAAGTGGGTTGATGTCTGTTTTTGTATTTATTTATATGTCTTTGATGCACTTCAGTGTAAAAATTAAAAACGTGATGGATTGGATTGTTATTTAACACAACCGGATACAAGCAACATTTTGTTCACTTGCAGCTTTTTCAAAAGTTAGGCCCAACTGTTGCTGCAGCATTGTACCATTGCTCTGTTGACTATCACAGCTTGGTGCAACCTTCATCTTATTTGAATTAAGTCATAATTTCTCATTTAGGTGCATGTGTTGGCCCAATGTGTAATTGTTAGATATGAACATGCCGTGCCTTCACTAGGAAAATATATTCATGGTCAAAGCAGCTGTGGTGTTCTGCAGATGGAACATTTTACCATAAAAAATGTCCTGGACTCAGACTTGTTAAAAATGAATTAAATAGTCAAATCAGCCAGTTTTCAGCATAGTGTGAACTCATACTGTATATATGAGGTCTGCTCTTGAGCTATGTCATATGCGTTTCTTTTTGTTATTTCCGATTAGGAAATATACAAAAAATGTAAGCTTTGTTCCAGTTGTTGGCACAGATTCAGAATATGTTGTGTACATAGATGTACAGCAATGAGGAAGCTGGGAAGGTAGATGGAAACATTTGTGAGCACATACAGTAACAACGGCATGTAGCAGGAGGGAGTCACAATAATCAGAATCAAAGGGGCTGACAGTGAAAGTAGGTAAGATCCTAAGGATTGCCTTGTTCTAACAATTGTAATCATACCTTACTAAGAGTTTAATTGTGTTGATGAGTATGGCTTTAGCAAAGGCAAAAGCCAGTTTGGAAAGGTTGGTGCATTGATGAAAGTGAGATTGGGACAATGGAAACAGATTTAGCAAAGAATTGTTGAGCATGGAATTTTCCACTTTATTTTAGACCCTCAGAGGTTCATCTGACTTTCTTGACCAATTTTGTCAGCTTGTAAACATTTTTAAATGGGCAATACATTTGGATGAAAACCAGTTCGGCTCAAAGTGAAACGTCTCAACAACTAGCTCACTCAATGGAATGCAATCATATTTTAATTATAAGTATAACTTCTGAGATGCCCCGACTTTTCTTCTGGCGTCGTCACCAGGTCAAATATTTTATGTGTTCACTTTGGTACTTTGGTTTTGGACTTACAGCTGCTCTGTGTTCAGTGATGAATAGCTGATGTTAGCACGCTTAAATGCTAGACTAACACAGTTAACATGGTCAAGTCGTTTTTTATACAAGCAAGTGTTACACAGAGCCTTAACCTCATATCCAGGAAACAGACGTGGGTCATAATAATCTTGTGTGTATAATAGTAATGATGTTATCGGCTAAAAAGTTCACATAGACGCAGATATACGGGAATTTTTGTTTTAACTATCATATCTTAATCATATCATATTGTTACACTATAGAGTGCCACAGTGACGCGTCCTAAAACCCGGACGTAAACTCCTTCCGGTTCCTTCGACAAAAACGCAATGCAATTTCTCCATAGAATTTTGGAAAATAGTCTGTGGGTGACACACAATTAAGAGACGGATCATGTTTTGTTCAGCCGGATAATCTCCACATGTCTACCCTACTTTTATAATTTTCGAATCATAAATCTAGTCGCCAGAAGCAAAATGCTAACGTTATGCTACAAACGAACTACAGCGGGTTGCTGCTTCAACGTCACGCCAACTTAAGATCCATATTCAAAACTACAGATTCAAAATTGTACAAGTTGAAGCGTTTGTTTTAACAGTTTGCAGGAGGCAGGTACTTGCTTTCAAGCAGAACACGGGGAAAAACAAACTTAGCGGGAGTGTTTACGTGTTCGGTGTAATGATGTAAAACGGCCTCGACAACTTCTGTAGTCCTATTCAGCCACTTGTTAACAACCATCGTTTTTCAGACACGTAAACTCTTCAAAAATCACCAGTGGGGTCACTGCTGATGTATTTAATGTCGTAGAACAAAACGTGATCCGTCTCTTAAATGTGTGTCAACCACAGACCTTATTTCCAGCTATTTTCCAAAATCCTATGGAGAAATTGCATTGCTTTTTTGTCGAAGGAACTGGAATTGGTAAAATGCTAACTTACTTCCGGGTTTTAGGACGCGTCACTGTGGCACTCTATAAGGATGTCAGGAACTACAAATAGGCCTATGTCCTATGACTTTATTGCCGTTGTATTTATTGCCTTGATAGAGCCATCAGTAATAAACTGACACCTACAGTACTCTTATGAAATGCTTGTTGACTTGAAAGTAAACTACATGTTGCTGTAAAATATATGAGTCATCTTAAGTCGTTCGTCTATGGAGCCGTAGAGTTTTCTTTCAATCTTTGAGCCATCTGAGTTGTGGAACAATTAATGGACTTCTGGGAGGAAAGATTGAACTTTACAGATCTTTGATTGAGTAAATGTACAATAGCCTTTTTAGTTATTTTCTCTACAGAAGGATTTCTGTTGACGTGAATGGTGGTGATTAAGTTGATGTCTGTGTTTGTGCTCTCCTTCCAATGGGGATGATGGAGGAGGTGACCTGCTTGTGTCTGCACTGTTTAACTTTAACACAAGTGCTCCACCATCGCAGAGAAACAGAGGGAATCACATACGCACTTACACAGACACACACACACACACACACACACACACACGCACACACGCACGCACACGCACACACACACACACACACAGCTGACCATTTTTTTATTTATTATACAAACTACATGGCATGTGAGGGAGACCTTCCGCTATGGTCTAAAAATGTGTATTTGCATGCATACACTTACTCAGTGCTATGTATGTAAGCAAGTCCATGTGTATGTCAGTTGAAAAAAAAGAAGGCTGATAGTTTGTCTTTGCTCTTTGTTGTTGTAATGTGTATAATGTGTGTATAGTCTTGTGTGTGTGTGTGTGTGTGTGTGTGTGTGTGTGTGTGTGTGTGTGTGTGTGTGTGTGTGTGTGTGTGTGTGTGTGTGTGAAGTGTGTGTGTGTGTGTGTGTGTGTGTGTGTGTGTGTGTGTGTGTGTGTGTGTGTGTGTGTGTGTGTGTGTGTGTGTGTGTGTGTGTGTGTGTGTGTGTGTGTGTGTGTGTGTGTGTGTGTGTGTGTGTTTCTGAGGTGTCTGTGGGATTTCTTTAGGGCTTTCTATCTTTGCGTGTATAGGAAACAGAAAGGCAAACAGTGTTAACTCCAATCTGATGTCCTCTCTTAAAATCTGTCTCAGACAAAAAACAGACTCAGACAATCAGATTACAGCTGGCAGGATACTGGAAACTGAAATTACTCAAGGAATCGTAAGTTATTTTGTCTTTGAGCTCTTGGGTATTAGACCCAGAATGTAGGCGGATGGAATCTGCTTTTGTGTTCACTGTGCTGTGGTAAAATCACCAAAAAGTGTATTTTTCATTCCTGTGTGTGCTTGTGGTAAAGTGCCAAAACATTGGACAGTTTGTTAGAGTAAAGGCCCTGACACATCAAGCAGTCACCAGAGAACTCGCCGACGCCGACGCCGACTGTTGCGTCGCCGTGTTCTCCTGCGTCTTGGCCATGTGTCGCACTGGAACACACCGCAAAGACTTCAGCCGAGCACGTACGAACTGCGCATGCGTGAGTGGCAATAACTCTCCTTACCAGCAGGCGGCGGTAGTGTGTATTCGTCATTCAAAAGAGGCAACAACCGGAAGAATTTCTGTCAAAATCAAAATCATATTTCATAGTATTTTTGAAATTTAGAATCAATGAGTAGTGTCATGCAAACCCACCAGAATGGTCATCCAAGATGAAAACATACAAAGCTGGTCATCTCTAGTTGCTCCAGTTTATGGCCAGTTTTAAGCTGCTAAATTCTTGAATATTTAATTGTAAACATTTGTGGCTAATTAATCACTATTCCTGCTCTGCTACCAAAATATGTTCACGTTAGCAACTTCATAGTTGTGATCTTTTACCACAATGAAAATCCTATGGCCGTTTCCCTTAGTAATCTTAACAACAAACACACACATTCACACATTGTCGACACTCCAGCTCCAGCAGTGGATAGTAGACACTTGTTTCTGATTGGAGTCATAACAAAGACGTTGTGTTGTGCCCACCAGTAGACAAAGTAAAAAAAAGCATCTCGAACATCTGAAATCGTTTAAGGCTGTTGAGTAAATACATCGTCCCTGGGGTCCTGTGACATAAGATTTTCAACTACATAATTACTCTGTAGCTATGTCAGATTGACAATAAAGAACCTTGAACCTTGAACCTTGAACCTTGAACCTTTTGTTGCTCCAGAAGATACTGTACAACTTCATGTGTTCACTCATATTGCCAATTTGACACTGAAACTGTGGACCAAATAACTCTTGATTTCCATTTGGTTAAACTCAAATGAATGTCTAGCTGAAGTTGAATCAACTGGATGGCTCCTTCTAAGGTAAAACACTCCAGACTGGAAAGATGTTTTACCCCTGTAAAAACCAAAACACCCTAATTCCATCCTTTAATTGTCTTATTAAGGGCTTAAAAAGAAAAACGCCACTTAGAGAGCAACTTAAACACCTGCGATTAAAGGTGAGGGTGCCGTTATATAATATTTCATAGTAACCAAAATAATCACAATTTATAAATACAGCCACAATCATGCAGCATTATTCTCTACTGCATTAGCCTTCTGCTAACAGTAGCCGTGAGCAGCCGTTAGCTAGCTACAGCCGTTAGCCTTTGGCTGCAATTAACAGGGGGCTAACGTTATTAGCAACATTTTTCTCTACATCTCTGAAATACTACGCCTGTATTGTCTGCCTCTTTTTTTTCTATATAAATCCTATTTCCTTTTTTGGGTTACTTTGCAGTGTATAGGCAGATCTTGCTAATGTTGACTTTATCATCTGAAGTGACGTCCACGGCTGTCTGCATTTGTAGAACAGCTTATAGCAATGTCCAGTCTCCTGTCATGGGATATTTTTTCTAAATCCTGAAAACAAAGCCAAGAAGAGATGCAGAAGTCTAGCGCCCTTTCAAATCACTTGAATGACAATACACTAAAATATTAAGTGTTTTTTTTGCCCAGTGTCAAACCCAACTTAAAGGGGACCTATCATGCAAAATGCACTTTTGTACGTCTTTTTTCCATGAATATGTGTCCCCGGTGTGTCAGGGAACTCACCAAGTGTCAGAAAACACAACCCTCTCTCTTTTCCTCCATACCCAAATCTCTAAAAACGGGGCTGCAACGGATCTGATACAGACTGATACAGATTTGAAATTGTTCTGACGTCAGAAACGGGGTGCTCCGCCTATATGGGCAACTCTCCACCTATCAGGGGAATGAGAGGTTGCGTGGCATGGTAACAGCATGGTAACATGACGCTCGTGCCTCGCCCCCCTCCTTTGCAGGGGGGCGTGGTCAGCTGCAGCTCATTTGCCACAGAATCAGCCCTTGTGAAGACAGGGCTGGAATAGAGCAAATAGAGCGAAATGAGGCATGGCTAAAATGCATGATCTGTTTGGTATTTTGAAAAAAATACTTCACAGACATGTTTTATATAGGTATGGCCCTACAATATATTATTCAAATATAGCATGATAGGTCCACTTTAAGTTAACACCGTTTTTAGATTGCATGAACGGTGGGAAGATCTGATCATTTCATCCCCTTTAAACACAGGGATCTCCCCTCAATTACAATCTGACAGTAAAGGAGCCTGTTGAGAGTCTTTTTCAGAGGTAAAGTATATTGTTGTTGAATATGTTGAAGATCTTGTAGTCGTCATAATTGTATTGATGGCCATAGTTTTGTTTGTTAAATCTCACTTTTCTTCATGTTCTCTGGAACTCTTTCAGCTCTGTCAATTTACCTCCTTCAGAGCAGCTGACACCAGTACCTAAAGCAGTGTGGGCTGAATGTGTGAGCTTTAACTCAAAATGAAAAACATGGCAGTTATTCAAACAAGAGTTAAGGTGTAAAATGTGAGGATGATACAGACTTGATGTGCACAAATGAGACGTAGATGCCTTGCTTTAACAGGGAAACCTGTACAGGTAAACAGGCACATTTCAGTGCTAAAGTAGCATACAGTATAGTTAAACAGTTTAGGGGAGACAGGAAGGATTATTGTAAAAAGTGTCCCATGTCTGGTGTGAAAAATAACAAGCCACAACTCAGAATGTCCAACTCTTCCTGTAATCGTTAATCAGCTTTAGTGTGATCCGTCCTGAGTTTCACCTTCAGCTCTGCATGTAGATCACAAGCTTTATTGAGTCCTATAAATACAGCCGAGCAGCGGACACCGTTATCAGCCGTGCACAATCAGTGTGATTGTTATGTGATTCAACTATCTGCCAGTCAATGCCTTGGCAAAGCGCAGCTATTTACCGGTTTCAAAACAGCAGAATTGGAAATCTCTTTGGGGACTTAAGGTTCATGTGGGAAGTTTGTAAAATTATTCTTTTTGGGTCCAGGCCCTGTCATCATGCTCAATAAATCCTGTTTTCCCACCCTGAATGTTTCTGTGTTTTGATTGTTAAGATTAGATAGAACATTCATCTCCATGTAGGGAAATAATGCCGCAGGATTAAACAGGCGAGATGACAAATGAGCTAGGAGTTGTACTTAAGGATGGAGGGTTGATTTAGCAGATTTACAAATATGATTTAGAGTTTTAGACTGGCTACAAAATGGAGAAACATAAACAATTTCTATGTTTCATCACTCATCGTCCTTTGTAGAAGAAAATAAAGACCACCATGTTTGCTGTCTTTCGACCTTTTATACCCTGTCACCTGTTGTCCGTGGCCAATCAGGGAGGATCTCTGGAATTAGTACCAATTTAAACCAGGTGACATCAATTCCTCCTCATTTAGAGCTAGATCAGTTGTAATTTGACAAAGAAAATGAATCAAATGTACCCTCTCAAAAGGCATAAACAAGTACAAATCCCCTTTTTTTGAAGTGACTAATCTTACAGTAGAAGAAAATACCCTCCACGATATTTTTTTAGAGGAAGTGCAGTCCTTAAGGGTCAGAGCACATGTGTGAAAGACTACCACAAGTAAATAAGCTGTAAATAAGTTCACAGCTCATTAGATGAGTAGAGAAATGTGCACCTTCCTCTCAGCATAAGTACCAACATTGACTCAAGAAATTACATATATGTAGCAGGAAGCGGTGACAAAAATGCGGTGTAAAATTATGTTACCAGTGTTGATTTGTCTTAGATCAGGTGATATATCTTAACAGACGGATTGTATAGAAGTATATGAAAACACTTCCTTACTTCTTACTTAATTTATTACTTCAGTAAACATTGTAAAAACCTGTTTATATGGCCTTGAACCCTAGTTAAAGTTTTCTTCAACATAGCATGATATATATTTGGTTACATAGGGGCGTGGCTACCGTGTGATTGACATGTCAGTAGCGCTGTGTTGTCTGCTCTGGATATTGTCCGTGTTTTTTTTCATTAAACTATCGTTTTCTTTCGAGTTTATGAAAGTTATTTGTAAAGTTTCATTAAACTGAGAATGTTTTTTCAGTTCTTGGTTATATCTAGCTTCACCATGTGACTGCAGTTTCAGAAAAACAACATGGCGACAGCTAAAAAACACCATGACTACGGCCAAAATGCTAAACTTAAGGCTTCAAAAAGGTACTCTACAAACCAATGGAATTTTAGAGCCCAGGGTTTAGGTAAAGCTGGACCTATACTTAACGTCAGGATATTTGTCTGTTTTAGCTTGAATTTATTCCAAGTCTTAAGGCTACAGCTTTGTTATGGTGTTTCAGGAAAGAGAATCATAGCTAAATACAAAACTGTGTCGATCTGCCCATCTTGGTTGAGGATGATGTCATTCTTTGGGAATGTTTGAAGATTAAAAGCTTATAAAATATCACTTTAACCTGCATTACACTGCTCTCTCTTTCTCAGTCTTTTGAGATAATCCTAAAAATCAACCTGCTGTAAGAGTGAGAGAAAATACGGGACGAAGAAGTGAGAAATTACGAGCTTTCAAAGTAAACACTGGCTGCTCAGCTCTAAAAACGGAATTAATGTTGAGTGACGAGAACAAAAGGACAGAGAAAGAGAAGAAAATGTTGAAATATAAAACCAAAAACTCTCATCTAAATAATAACAAATAGACAACATAATACAGGTACAGAAACCCATATAACGATTGGCCTCATTGCTTCCTGTTTCACTTTGGGTCGAGGACATCAGCTGCTGTCACGTCCCTCCCTCCTCAGTTGTAGACTCGGTTTTGATGATATGAACTCATCTGTGATGCTAAATAGACTTATGTATCCCTCAGTCTCTGGCTATGCTCTCAACGGTAATAGAAACATTTCCTTGGGGACAAATCAGATAGGAGAATGGCCCCACCTGGGCAATTCAGCTCGGAAAATTCAATTAGGCTTTGAATTCTTTTTTTTAATCCAGAATGGACAAAATGATTTTTGTTATGTGAGACATTCTGAGTGTTACTGATTTGAATCTCAGACAATCCACATTTGGTCAGCCTTTAAACCAATGCCAGACATGTAAATACAGATACAGTCATTAGAATAAAAATAAAAGGTAATATTTAGCTCCTATCTTTTTATGCTAACAGATATCGTGCAGCAAATGAACGTTTTTTCACCTGTTAACAAAGACATAGTCACCTGTTTAATCTGCATAGCAAACATATTTTCTTATTTTGGATTAGGCTGTTTTAATCAATACATGTCAAACCAATGTGCATTGTTTTATTATCTCATGTCTCTTGCTGCTAAGTGATCCACTTTGTTGTATTTGTCTGCCAAGTCCGGTTGTATAAAAGTCTATGAAGAAAGGAAATTACTTCTCACTTAATTAAGTTAACACATTCCTATTGAGTTAATAGTCCCAATAGCTAGTTCCAAGTCTTATTCAAAACTGCATGATGCTCATTTAGTGAATTTTGCTACCATATACAGTAGAGTATAATAATAAACAATAAAACAGTGAATGCTTTAGGGCATTACTACAGTAACTCGTCATTTACAGATTGCTCCCACAGTGTTGTCCGAGCTGAGTGCTTTCCAGGTTTTCGTCTAAGATCTTTCACATAGGATTTTCTTTTCACGCATGTACTAAGCTCCATAGATCCCAAAGATCTCGTTGGCAAGCAGGCAGGCCGCCCTGTCTCAAGAACATTATTTATAATGGATTAAACACGATTGGCAGAAAAGACAGATCCCCAAATCTACAGGATGTGCGTCATTTGGATTGAAACAGAGATAATGCTAACAACTAGTCAAAGCAATACATTAAATCCTTACTTTCTGGTTTGAACTTTCCATCAATTGTTTTGCCAGGCTCTAATTGGGCTATTGAGGACAATTCACATCACTGTTTCATGGTTCCTTGAGCAGATTCAGATGCTGATTAAGGAAGATAAATACCAGGAGATGATGCGATGATGAGTGATCACACCTCCATCTATTCTGAAAATGTCAGCTTTGTTGCATTTTATTGTGTTGTGCTTCTTTGAGTGCTTACAGTCTTAAGCAAAAGTCACATGACTCACAAGCAGCAGCTTTAATTTAGTGAACAAAAAAGACTACTTAATATGTTCTTCAATGACCATGACGAGACAGAACCGTCAATATACACTGACCTTAACAATATCAACATTATGTTTGTGTACCTAGGGGTCAGATAACTTGAGCTTTGGCGTGTGTGTGTGTGTGTGTGTGTGTGTGTGTGTGTGTGTGTGTGTGTGTGTGTGTGTGTGTGTGTGTGTGTGTGTGTGTGTGTGTGTGTGTGTGTGTGTGTGTGTGTGTGTGTGTGTGTGTGTGTGGCCTCTCGTGTCATCAAACAGTAATAAGTTGAACTTAACAACGTAACATTGGAGTTTCAGTAGTGTAGCAATGTCAGAGGTCTCTGTCAGTCTTGACCTGCTGACTTTGCTTCAGGTCAGTCACATACTTGACATTTTTCCGTCTGCTTAAAAAAGAGAACAACAATGACTAATGATGATATAATTCAGTTCAGTTAAAAATGTTTTGATCTCAGTCAGAGCTTCATCCTGCATGCCGAGCTTTCAATTTGACTTACCGGCTGTCCTCACTTGATGAACAAGGCCCTGAGTGCAATATTGCCCTTTTTAATGTGTCTTTCATGCAAGTTACATGGAGGTGATACAAAAGAAAAACCTAAAGTAGCAGGGAACAAATAAAAAAATTGGAGTGATTAAAAAAATCTAAGGTATGTGTGGGATTTATGTAAGATAAAAAGGAATGAGGGACGACAAAGACGTTATCTATCTTTGTATAGAATAGGGTTGAATGATTTTCTATATGAATAACAATTTCTGAAGGATTTCTCCCTGTTAATTACGTTTTTGTTTGTGTTATTTGGGAGCCACCTCTTCACTAGGGCTGCATAATATATATATATATTTATTTATTTAATCAACATTATTGCAGTAGCCTACAAACCATTTTTTGTTGGTCAAAGACAGTAAAAAACTAAAAAGGTTGCATGCAGCCCATTTAAACTTGACAGTCATCGTAGTGAGTGCTTTTTATATTGTATTTTTTTGGAGTGACCTGCCAAATCTAATGCTACCTCTCTGCTTTGATTTTATAAAAGCCACTGATGTGTTTCTGTAACCATCAGGCTCTGAAGCATGAAGCTCTGCAGCTGAGACCAAAGTGGGTCCCCTCACAGGTCTGGTTAACGTGTCATACTTCCTTCATTACTCTGCCTGAAGATCAGCACTCTCAGCTAATATTAAGTAGCTCCTTGTGTGTTCACTCCTGTTACCTACATTTGATGGTATTTATTTTATTAACAGACAGACTTCTTTACTTGTACAGTTTCCTATGTGCTCATGATTTTTTTTCCTAAAATGCACATCACGATAGCTAGGGGAAAAACACTCCTCGTGTTTTGTCCTCCAGATTCTCTACTGCGATGTTCTTTGCCCGAATGAACCAGACATTTAAGCTTTTTGTAAGAAAGTTCTTTTGACATGAGTGGTTTATTTTCTACCACTTGTTACCTTAGCAACAGCAAGCAGGTAGGAGAATTATTTGAACAGTTTTTGGTCCCTCATGGGTTAGTCATTGAAATGGGTCACAGTAGACCAATTTCAGTACTTTACAGATAAGAGAGAATCACTACGCAGTGACAGTTTCTTTGTAGACAACACGTCCGAGTGTTGATGGAATTGCATTAAAGCTAATTACCTTAATGGCATCATTCCATGAGTCTCTTTTTCCTCCAAAATAGACGTAAAAGACGCAATGAAACATCCTTTGATTAGTGTCGGATGTAAATAAAGTATTCAGGCACTTGCTGCATTAACACTAGAACCGACAACGGGTACATTTTACCCGCAGCTGTTTCTTGATTGTATGTAACTTCTTTTCAATAAAATATTCAAGTCTCCCAGTCTGTGACTTTTCCTGAAAGTATGTTACAGTATGTAGCACCCTCTGTTGTTAAAAATGGTCAATATGAAGTCAGATTGAAAAAATGGGCAAAGAAATTGCCATTTATACCCATCAGCGCCAGCGGGTAATATTTACCTTATAGAAAATGCAGTGATTTTGGCGCTATTGATTTTGCGCGTAAACATAAACATGACGTGTTGCTATAGCAACGCCTGTTGTCTACTGCGGTTCCTTATAGAGAGAGAGATAGATAGATGATAATAGAGAGATAGAGAGAGAGGATAGAGAGAGAGAGAGAGAGATAAGAAGAGCAGAGAGAAGAGAGCGAAGAGAGAGAGAAAGAGTAAGAGAGAGAGAGAGAGAGAGAGGAGAGAGAGAGAGAGAGAGAGAGAGAGAGAGAGAGAGATAGAGGGAGATAGAGATAGACGGATAGATATAGAGAGAGAGATAGAGATAGATGGATAGATGGATAGAGAGAGAGACAGATAGATGGATAGATGGATAGAGAGAGAGACAGATAGATGGATAGATGGATAGAGAGAGAGACAGATAGATGGATAGATGGATAGAGAGAGAGACAGATAGATGGATAGATGGATAGAGAGAGAGACAGATAGATGGATAGATGGATAGAGAGAGAGACAGATAGATGGATAGATGGATAGATAGAGAGAGACAGATAGATGGATAGATGGATAGAGAGAGAGAGAGAGACAGATAGATGGATAGAGATATAGATAGATAGATAGAGAGACGGATAGATGGATAGATAGATAGATGGATGGATGGATAGATAGAGAGATAGATGGATAGATGGATAGATGGATAGATAGATAGAGAGAGAGACAGATGGATGGATGGATGGATGGATGGATGGATGGATGGATAGATAGATAGATAGATGGATGGATGGATAGATAGATAGATAGATCGATAGATACAGTAGAGAGATAGATAGATAGATAGATAGATAGATAGATAGATAGATAGATAGATAGATAGATACAGTAGAGAGATAGATAGATAGATAGATAGATAGATAGATAGATAGATAGATAGATAGATAGATAGAGGGAGGCGGGTGGCGCAGTGGGTAGAGCGTTGATGTTCGGATCAGGGGGTCACAGGTTCAAACCCCACTGCAGTCAGCATGTCGTTGTGTCCCTGGGCAAGACACTTCACCCCAAATTGCTCCTGTGGGGATTGCCCACAGTATTGAAGTCGCTTTGGATAAAAGCATCTAACAAGTGACATGTAATTGAGAGAGATTGAGAGAGAGATAAATAGATCACTGTGCGATCAAAACTCACTGATCTAGCAGCCAGGAAAGACAACACACAACTTCACTTTACGGGGCAGAAATGGCAAATGCGTCTTACCTTTGCTGTTTTCTGATCAAAAGTTGTGTTCAAGGCATTCAAACGCATAAAAACACTGCTGAAGGTTAATCCAATGTATCTGTGTCACTTTGAAATGACTACAACTATAGCATTTTATTAAAGACGAGAACCCTGTGTTCTAGTACAGTATGATAAATAAAATAACATTGTACCTTGAAAATCAATGCATTCTAATAGTGGGTACATTTTACCCGTTGGCGGTTTTAGGTATACAGCAACCCCTGGCGGTTCTAGTGTTAAGACGTTGCAGATTTGAGCTTTGTAATGTCTTTAGTGTATTGGTTAGTTTGATTTATTAAGTCATGTTGGCGTATGGCGTATGGTGCAACAGTGTTTTTCAAATTGACAAAACTGAAATTGAGTTGAAAAAAAATCACAGGAAGTACAATCCATCTATAGAAGTTGTGATGCATACAAATACAAGGAACAAATACTGATACTGACAAAATTAGGTAGAGTGAAAATTATTTATATAGAGAAAACATCACATTTTGAAAAGAAGTAATGACACAAAATGTGATTCCTTATTTGTAAGACTATGAGGACTGTTAGACAGAGCGAAAAGCTCAATTGCCTCTTTGGTTAATTTGCCATCTCAAAAAGGGGTTTCAGAAACACTGACCTGCAAAAACCTGGAACATTTGGATGCCGTCAGAATGAAGCGATTATATGCATCACAAAATGGGTCAATAGAAGATGACGGGCGTCTTAAATCAACGCGCCTCAGATCTATAATTCATCTGCACTGTTGCTTTCCAGATTTATTTTGGCTGCAAACAGCTTCTAACTGTTTCAGCTTTTGCCCAAAGATTGAATCTGGATAGTGGTATTTTTCTTACTGAAGTCATAGTGAGTGACAAGGCTGTGAGTTAGGTTGTTTGTGTTTGATTGACAGAAAGATAGTTTTGTGTATTTTGTTTGAGGTGTATAGTAGTGATTGAGCGGTGGGTTTTCCAGGTTAAGCTGCATGTTGATCACTTTATCTTATTATAATTGGGTTTTTATTAAAGAAAAACAACCTTCCCATTCGGGTGCAGATAGAAATGGTGATTTTTGAATCAATGAGACACAAGATAAAGTTAGGTTTAATGATTGGGCTCGATTTAAAAAATGATGTAATTCTCAAATACAAATAAGGAACAAAAGAGACAGTGTTGCATGTTGAAGCGCACACAGACACGTGCAAACATACAGCATCTAAAATAGAAGCAGTGTCTCGCTAACCGGCAGACCAGCTCTGAGCAGGAAGTGAGGTGGTTTCACTTCAGGGGAGAAGGTCTAAAACTCTGTGAGATAGAAATCGTTTTCATTTCTTTCTAACAAAACAATGATCTCTCTTTGAAAAAAGGAGGGATTTTATTTGTTTTTATAAAGCCAGGACTTGCTATCTGATGGGATTCTGCGCGCCACTAAACCTGAGGGATATGGACACAATTAATATTGCATTAGTACACTGAGAAATGCCTTAACAAAAAAAGGACTGATATCATCATGAGCTGCATATAGCCCTATAAAGCATGATGTAAAGAATTTAAAATATTTCCTTACTGATGTTGTGGATTTTTACTTGTTTTCTTTTGATTTAGAAATACCAATCTTTGAACAGTATGACAAAACTGAAATATTAGTTGTTGATAGATAGGTCCAGATAAGAGCTGTTTTTTTAACATGAATGACCAAATAAGACAGTCTACACAAAACACATGCCACTCTGTAACTCCCCCCCCACACATCCGACAGTCCCACACAATCACCACATTCAAATCCCAACTAAAAACCCACCTGTTCAAAGGAAGCCCACTCACTGTAGTGCTCTTCATCCTCTGTTTCCCCTGAACAACCTGTCCTTATCATTTGTGTCCACTTTGAATGACTCCTCCATGGTTGCCTGTTAGTGTTGTTATCATGTTCTGTTGCTTAGAGTATTTACTATATTGTACGGTGTCCTTGGGTATCATGAAAGGCAGCATTAAATAAAAGGTATTACTGTACTATTACCCTAAATTTAAAAATGTTTCATGATCCATTTTCTATGATCTTTGTTGAGCGTGTGTCTCTCCTCTTTTTATTACTTGCCAGGATAATGGTTCTTTGTTATATTTTCATTTGTGAAAGAGCTTTGGGCGGGAACATGTTTTGCGAGGTGAATAAAACATTATTGTCATGTCATTTGAACGTATGGAGTATTAAAACTGTAAAACAACACACATGTTTTTATCCTATAAGAACTACTGTAGGGGTAGAAATTCAGCCTCTTGTGGCAGAAAATAGTACTACACTAGAATACACATGTTTACACAGATGAAAAAGTTATTAGGAATACTGACACTGGCAAAAAAACTGATAGAAACATGTTCTTAAGTCCTAAATATGGAAGAGAAAATCAGTTATATAAGACTAATAAAATGGATCCCCAGAATACAGTTTTTCCCTCACTTGCCTTTTGGGGCTTCCATAGCTGAGATTTGGTGTCAGGTCATTGCATGAAAATGTTCCTTCAGAATGACTGCTTTATTTTTCAAGCACAGCTCAATAGTAGAAACATGAAAGGCAGAGTATGTTCTGTCCCAGAAACCCAGATCCCGCTCCTGAAGGGGCCGTGGGACATTGTGTATTCATGATGAACCGTGCCGTTTGAGGTTGGGTCAGTCAGAGTCAAAGTTTGTTTTCAGAGCTCTGTTTGTGATACAACTTCAATCTATAAGGTGTTTTCTTTGGCCATCTGAATTGTTGTTATCCTGGAGCACATATTTGGAGTACATTTATCACTTGGGTGGTCAGTATATTTTATTTTCTGGGAAGGAATGACACTCCAGTGGAGAGTGAGATTTCTCAGAACATGTTTCGATGTTAAAGGACGAATGAATTTGGCTCTGGACCCTTTTACCAATTTAATATTTGGATTTATATGTATGTTTGTGTACTGTGTTGATGCTTGGTTTACACAGAGTTTATTTATTTGTCTATTTATGTGCTGACTGTCTGTTCAATGTTTTCATTCAGTTTGGTGTCAGGAAGGGTCTCTTTAATTGGGAATGACTCAATTTGACGACAGCAGCACATATCTTAAGTATTTACTTCAGGGAGCAAAACTAATTTCACTGAGAAGGGAGGAAGCAACATTGTTTGTAGTGAAAGGAGGAAGTAAAATATCTGGGTCTGTAAAAGCCTCTGATGTATAATTGATAAGGCCTGGTGTCCACAAGCTAACATGTCAAAACAAATCAAACGTAGTAAAGTACCTTTTTTGGTTATAAAAACTAAATCCAGCATACTTAATCTTGTGTCCCACATCACACCCTGCGTCTCTCAGTTGACCCGTCCAAACATTTTGCTGCATGGGAAAGTTTTACTTTTCCAGATCCCAAAGCGTCTTACAGTATGAATTCCATTAGCCAATTAATTTCCCTCGAGTGTCCACCCAATGCTTCAGTCTGTACACGTCCTATCTATTCGAACTGTGTTTGAAGTCTTGATTTTTCATTTATTTTATAAAGTAAATATTTCTTTTTGGGACATTTTAAGTTTAAATATGCAAATTAGGCATTTTTCTCATTTAATATGTGCTCATTTGCATACATTTCTTCAACAGCAATGTGAGCATTGGTTAAAGCAAGGTTAACAAGTTTGAGTCAAATCTTTATTTTAGTTAAATCCATTTATCTGAAAAGAACTTCAACAGCCATACAAAACATTTTATGAATAAAATATTCCATACATGTAAATCAGACCATGAGTGATTTATGAACTAACTTGTAAGTTTAGTTTGTAGGTACTAGTGAATTTGAGTTGTCAGGCTCAGGGTGTGAGTAAAAAAAAACATACATTAAATTGGCATACATTCTGCAGACACTACAGGGGGAAATGTCCCAAGTTTATTACTGTATTATCATAAAGGTTGAATCCTTTTTGTATGACAATCTTTCAAAAAAGAAATATTTAAATATGCAAAAGAGTCTTTATCTAATGCTCACTTTGCTGAATTTAGGAGAAATGTACAGACACAAATAGATGCCATTACGCACCTAAATTGACAAATGCATGAAAAATGCGATATTCCTGCATTAATTCAAGTATGACAGTTTATGTGTTTTACCTCATGTGTTTAGATAAAAGTTCCCCAAGTACAGCATTCCTTTTTGCTGTAGAAAAGCGATTATGTTTGGTGTACACGGTTTTTAATCAATGAGCTGAAACATGTGAAACCTGTAGTACGCCCAGTTAGGTTTAAAATGAGCCTTTCTTAGAAAGAGCAGAAGTTTCTCCTCCAGTGATATCCTCAGCGTTCCTGTGGGAAAACACGTCCTATCAATTTCCCCCATCGGCGGTCCCTCCTCGCTACTTTAGCTCCCAACACGAGGAGATACTGTAAGAGAGAAATCTGATTTGTCCCTGAATTAAATTAGCGCTAAATTAAAAGGAACACAAACCTCTCCTGTATCTTGTGTTGATCCACCTTAAGGTCACGTACTGTAACAGATCAGATGGAAGGATAAATAAAGGCAGTACAGCACAAATGGTGTAGAAAGTGAAAATGTAAAAGGCATGACTTTGGACAGCAACAACCGGAGTACCTGAATACTATAATTATAGTCTGATTGATTAATTAGATGACAATGCTTATTTCTAGGTATAATTAGCTTCTGCATTTAAATAGACTCATAACATGAAACGTAAACAGAGACAGAAACTGAATGCAGCTCTGACACAAAAAAATAAATGGTTCTCATTAAAAAATATACATGGATCAACCGAGATTGAAGTGTCTACCTTGAAATTGAGTTATTATTTGTATGTATGTTTCTGAATTATCTGTTTATGATAGCAAAAGGCAGTATATTTACATTTAAAAATATTACACGGAAGACTGTTGACAACACACAGCCAGAAGAAGAGGAAATACACACAGATGGCTGTGTAAACTTACAAAAGCGCAATAAACACAGTTTCAAAAAACTCATCCAGAATTCCTCCTGTCAGTTAAATCCCCCTTTTTCTCTCTCAAAAGAACAACAAAATACATTTAAATCTGATCTAGCAGTCCAAATGTCCTCCTTTCTCATGATTGTTTCCCTAAGCGTGTCATTTTTGATGTGTGTTTGGATCTCCTTATTCAATTTGTCAGACTGGAAGTCAGCCACACTCACTGATGGAGTTATTTTTCTGAGCGCTGCTTCTCAACGACCCAAACAGGGTTATAGTGAGAGACCTTAAGCTTGTGGATTGAAGAAGTCAGTGTTTAAAAGTGAATGGCAGATAAAGTACAGAAGACTTGTGTTGATCCAGCCACTAACCAACACCTGATGCCGTATGTTTTGTGAACAAATATTTTGTAAACGGTCTCAGTCAAGGCAGTGTTAGACGATACATTGCATTCATTGCTACTGATTCACCAAAAAATAGATTTAAGCTCTAAAAAGTTGATAGTATTTAACACTTAATATGAACTTTTATGCATATCTAAAAACACTAGAAAAACACAATGAAGAGCGTATGACAAAAACTGTAATTTATGAAAATAAAGGTATTGCTGGCAACGTCAGTTTGATGGGGGTTATATTCTGTTGTTAACTTGATCCCAGTGTGTAAGTGGCAGACTCAATAAATGCGCCATATACAGTAGCTCAATCGGTAGAGATAAAGGCCCCATTGGTACACAATCCAGCTAGGGACTATTTGCTGCATGACATTCCCTCTGTTTCCCCGTTTCAAATCTGCAATAAAAGGCACTGGTTGCCCAAAAAAATCTTTGAAAACAGTAGAGAGATTATTACATAATGGCAATAAATGGCTATTTCTGGAAATAAATCACCAAAAATGGGGTTTAATGTGTCTCTACTTCCATTGTCCATGGTACTTATCGTGTCAGAATAGAAACAGAAACAGATTTGAAGATTCCCATGAGAGAAGTTCACATAATTCACAAGTCGTTTCTCCTTTCTCTCCTTCTGATGAGGCAGGAGGCTTTTCCTACAAGATTGTATTTTTATCATAATTGACGGCAGCCTCACAAAACGTTTCACTGCCCTCAAACTAAAGATAATGGTGGAAAATGACCAAAGTTCACATGTATTGCAAGAGAAATCTCTTTATTTTTTCCACTAAATCTGGACGGACAGATTAGAGGTGACACATGAGGGAAAGCTCTGGTGGGAATAACCACTGAAATATCTCTGGACAAAACGTCTACGGTTTCTTCATGAAATTGATGTTATAAGATTGATGATTTAACATGTGGGAAAATTCCAATACTCTTTTCCCTCATATTTTTTACTCTGGGAATGTCCTGTAATGCAGGAAAAAAAGCCTTTTAGCTTTTAAATGCCACACTGCCTGTGGTTAAGGTCTGCTGGCATGAACGTCAGAGGGAAGATATGTGCAATGTTTGGGACTCCAATGTTAAACCTGAACCTGTTTAAGTATTAATGTCCTCTGAAGTCCAGTCAAGTGTCCTGTCCTGTAATGAAACAATTAATTGATGGTGAATTATAAACAACATTTTAAAACGGTATTTAAGCAGGGTTTTTCCACTCGTAAAAAACTATTTAAAAAATACACTGTTTCCCATAAAGTTGGAATCATTTTGTTTTCAGACACATTCCTCTTTTAACTGTGGTTTACTTTTCACTGTGATGTTTGGAAGAGATTGATCAATAGTTTTGAGAAGATATAAACTTTATCTATCAATAATAAATCACATTGACACAATCATTTCATGAGGAGAGGTCAAATATATTTATTCCAACATTATGGGCAACAGTGTATTTAGCAGGAGGGTACATTTGGGGATTACCTCAATACAATGTGACAAACTCATAAACATATAATCATCCTTAGGGCAGTAAGGACAGATGTTGCTGTCAGACGTTTGTTGTTGACTTAAATTCATCGCCTAGAGTAATGTCAGGATCTCTGGATACAAATCTGCAGGATGATGGTAATGACCCGAAATGTAAAAACCTCAAGGCGTACTGACTGTTCATCCTTAAAAATGTTTCATCTGTTATTTTTTAGATTCATGTCAAATAAAGAACGAGCGGTGGTCTTCTGACCTTGTTGTCACTGATAAACTTTTATACTGTGCGTGTCTTGACAGGAAACTGAAGAGCTGAAATTAGGGACTGTCTCAACAGGGCATGCTATTGGGCAAAGTGAGTTTATATTATTTTGAAATGTGTTGAATCAGACAGGCATCCTTTAGACTGTAAACACACCCACCCTACAGCAAGTGTGTGTGTGTGTGTGTGTGTGTGTGTGTGTGTGTGTGTGTGTGTGTGTGTGTGTGTGTGTGTGTGTGTGTGTGTGTGTGTGTGTGTGTGTGTGTGTGTCTCAAATTGTCTGATAAGAACTAATCTTGGGAATTTACCAGATGGAATATACCCAGACTTCCGTTCAGGTCTGTCTGTGTGTGTCTGCTAGTAATACACTGCTTATGAGGTCCTTCTGTGTTAAGAACAGATTATGCTCCTACTTCATAAGGGACTTTTTGCCCCTTCTGGTAAGTTAAGGGTTTCTATTTGTACTGGGATTTAGTCGATTTGATTAAAGTAATTCAAGGTATAACCACTCTCCAAATCTTTCTGCTGTAGGTGTGATGACGACGCCTCGGGGGGCAAGGTGCAATATTGAAATGTAATAATGTCCTTTTGCCAATTTTGTATCATTATTGTCCTCTTTGTGTTTTAGAAATAGCTTTTTTATTTTTTTCTGTCTCCCTCCTATTCCTCCTCTTCCTCTTCTTCATCCTTCCTCCGCAAGGACTGCCCACTTTGAGAAGAATGCCAACAGAAGTTCCCGTTCTACTCATTTCCCATGCCTCCTTTCTCTTCCATTCCCACTGGCTTATTTCTACCAGCACAGCTATGATTCAACAGTCTCTGGCTTAAACTTAACCCTAACCCCTTTTTCTATATCAATCAGATCTTTTTAATCAATATTATTTAAAAAGTCTCTGTCTCTTTTTCAGATTGTCCTTTCTGCCAAACCGGAGCTACAGTGACAATGGGCGAACGATACTGGCCAACGAGCAGTCCCAGGACTCTGTTGGGACTCTATGAGTAAAAGAGCAGCCAACTACGACCTGTTTATAAGGAGGTGGTCTCACATGGATATGAACTCTAGGATCAGCATCCTCATATGACTTTTTTTTTTTAAACATGTTGATGCTGTCCGGGACTAGAGGCGCTATTACTGGTCATCAGAAAAGTGCAGATTTGACTTTTGGTGAAATATTGGAGCATTTTGGTGCCAGAACAAAAAGGAACAGTTGAATGTGTCCATGGAACAAAACACACTGCCAATGTGTTCCCCGGTCCTCTATCGAAAACCTAAAAGAACTGTTGAAATTCTGCGATTGGCAAGATGAAGGCAGAGGTCCAGAAAAACTGCAGCAGACTACAAGCAAAGCTCTGGCTAACACAACTGCTTTTTAACCTCTATGATAATGCTCATACAGGTGTCTTTAGGTATCTTTAGATTACAGTTTATTGTACAGCAGTTTGTATTATTGTATTTTACCAGCACCGACGGCACTCAGAAACTGCTGAATGTAATGTCAAACGTTTTTATTTATATTCTTCGTTTCATATCCCATGCTGAAGTAGCATAGAATCAATGACGTCCCAGTAGTTTGTGATGAAATAAAGCATGTATCAAAATGGTTGTATCATCGTTGACCCTTGTGGCGAAACACTGATCTGATCATTTCAAGGCATTTAAATTATTGTTGCACTTTCCTCTGTAGGTTGAAAGTCTTAAATGTGTTGCATCTCTGTCCGAGATCAGTCAAATGTTGGTTTGTTACATCACTGCAGCGGGTTGGAAAGCTTGGTTGCCAGTATTAAATCTCTCCTCCTGCATGAAGCTAAATTGACAAGTTTGTTAAGTTATTGAATTATTAAGACTTGGTATTACAGCACTGAAAAAACATACAAGAAATACAACCGAACATTAAAACAATTGTGGATTTTAAGAAAACAGTCATTTCATTTTGAAAAGTTGCTGAATCTGGCTCAAGCCAAGGTGAATATAAAAGACTGGTGTCAATGGAGTAAAGAATCTAGGGCTAACTGGGTTTTAAAGCTGAATTAAGTTGTATTTGACCACTAGGGGGTCAGTATTCACTCTCCTGAGCTCTGATCTGGCGCTGTTTTGTCCAAGGTAAGGAAAAAACAAAAACAATGAATAAAAAGTGTCCAAAAGCACTAAATACAGACAAAGTTTTCTAATTATGTACAGATTTATAGACAAAGATACTTAGACCTGCAGTGTTGGGAGATACTCTTTTAGTTTTGGCAGCACTGGTGACCTGTTAAACTTACTCAGAGCCATTTACTCAAAGGTATTTCAAAATGCCTTTGTAACACAGCTTTCCTCTGATGTTTGAAGCTCAGTTTACATATCTGAACCGGTCTGGCTCCCTCTGGCTGTCTATCACAACACGTTCATGAGATCGACACACAGAGGTGTGATACTGCAGCAGCCTACACTCTCACATTTTAATTTCAATTTCTCAATGCATCTCTGCCTCAGAAAACAACAGTAAACTCACCATCTTTCCTTTTATTTTTAATGCACAACCTCCAGGCTTCAGAGATGTGAACGGTGTCTTGTTACAATGTGACAACTTTTAATAGTCCACTGTGCCCTGTACTTCATCTTTGTTCCATGCAATGGAGATGATGAATAAACAGAGAATTTGACAATAATTGGGTGTTAATTGATTCATGTCGGGTCTATAAAATGTGGCTTATGCTAATTTCTCCAGATTTCAACACTTGAGTCTGTAGTATATTTATTTCTCATTGAACTGTACACGATATTATCATATTGTTATCTCACAAAGACGAATCTGCTTACATTACACATCCAGCAGCAACATTCACACACACACAAACAAAAGTATAGTAGATATCAGTTGTATTTTACCCGTAAACAGCAGAGCTCTACAGCATTCTGGAATTTCATGGTGTTTAAAGTGACCCAACATTTTTTTGAAAGCAACCTTTCGGAGAACAGCATCGCTCTTCAAGTGTAACATATTTATTTACTTAAAACAAATACACATAAATATATGAACATTTAAAAAAGAAAAAATCATGACCGACATAATTTATTTTGGAGGGGCCAAATCTCTATTTTTAGAACCACTGCCTAGCACCAGTCAGACTTGATGAATGAATACCCATGTCTCGTCAACTGAACCCAATACACTTTCCCAAATGTAGGCAGTTAGATAACTATGTTGGTCTTTTCACACTGTTGTTGACAATTAACACATCATAGCTTGAGCTCTGTATTTAATAAGATAACATGAGCATCAAGCAAAAACTAATATATTCTGTGTGGGCCTAAAACATCATTTTTAACAAGCCTGTATTACTGTTGGCGGCCATTACAAACAAAGCACCTCGTCAGGAAGCCTATTTAGTTGCAGCAAACGCGATTATCCCCAATCATCTCTACGCCGCTCAAAAACAATCTCCGAACTGATTTTCAGGATTGATTGGTGCTGACGCCTGAGTCTGCTGCCCATTAAGCCCAGGGAGAATCCACAGGAGGAATTCATTATTCTGTAATCACTGAATCCAACACAATCTCCCTGGGTTTACTGTCTAAAAGCATAACGATCTCGTAGTGCAGAAGTCGAGTGCTTGACCTGGGCTTTCTAAAAACGTCCTGGCTCTGAGATTATTTGGATGTTAACACAGGAACAGACGTTTATTTTTAACCGCATGAGACACATTGCCAATATTTCATCCTTCTATGGGCAGCTGCATGTTAGTTTTTCCTGTCTAAATACAGTCTTTAATCCATTAAAGAGAGTCTCCAAGGTCAATTATTTATAATGTCCTTCCAGTTGAAGGTAAGCCAGCCTTAACAAACCCTAATCAGGCCAGGTTCAGGATGGTTCCCATAGAAAAAGCTAAGGAAGGTGTTTCTCCTGAAAAACAGATTGCTTCTCCAAGTGTGTGTGTAATGCTCAGCTCTAAAATCCTACCTGCTTGTCTCCTCACTACCACTAGATGTAGCAACAACACTAGCAACTAAAATTACCGTTTGCTCTACACTCCTCTTTCAGCAGCAGGCTTTTGTCAAAGTATTCAGATGACATGTCTAATAGGAAAAGAAGAGGTGTAAACATACCATTTAGCTGCTTTAGTTTAGGGGTACCGTGTGTGGCTCACTGTCACAGTCATGGATCACTGGGACTCTTAAGAACAAAGCAGTCGTTAGTGTTATCAGTGTCTGGGCTTGTCTTACAATTTGACCAAACATGCTGTCTGCTGTTTGAAAGGCCTAATTAACAACTATAGAAGTGTTACACACTGTGCTACTACATAACATTTATTGTAATGCTTTTTTAGTTTTATTGCTGGTTTTTTTGCTATGGATTATTTTCCCCTGAAAAGTAAATGTCAAATGTTTTCAAAACGTGCAAAGTAATGCATTTAAATTGGCCCTATTTGTCAATGGCAAACCTTGTAGTATTTGTCATATTTTACTATATGCCTGTCATATTTTATTATATTTGATTGTACTCAGTTTCTCACCTGATTATATTTTGTATATATATTGTTAATTTGTTATAATAGTCAAAAAATAGTTTTTTTAAATAGCTGTCATATTTTTATTTCATTTTGTTTTGCCAAGTATTCTTCTTTCTGTGTCTTTGTATGCACCATACTGTACTGTATAGCAAATTCCTCCTATGTGTAAACCTACTTGGTTATAAAACCGATTCTGATTGGTTCAGTCCTCAGCTGGTTTCAGGTCTACTTAAATGTACTTGACACAGGTGCAATCAATGAGCAATCAATGCAGCTGAGCAGAAATGGGAACAGCTGCTGCTGCTCGTCAAGCTGCAATAGCGGAAAAAAAGAAAGACAAATAAGTCCTGATATAATAATAAGACTTCATTTATCGATGAAACAAAAAAACCTTGTGTTGGCTCAGAGGTTAATATTTAGCTGGTTTACAGTTACGTTTTAACTTAAACATTACTTTGAGTCATCATGGAAAGAAGTTGTGTAATCACTGCTCCTCTTCGCGGAACACTGCACATCCTTTGGGAACTCATCACTAAATTCAAACTTATTTCAAACCACTTTCTACTGTAAATGTTAAACAGCTTGTAAATCTGAGGGTAAGAAGACTTTTTACAATGAGATACCTTTTTTTTGCTAAGCTTACTCAGGCCTCCAAACTCTCTCCTTAACTTTCTAAGAGGAAATTAAAATAAGCAACAACAGGCAGTTTGTGTGCGTGACTTTTCTTGTGTTACAACTAATCTTCACAAAGCATTTACTATCCTTGAGAGACACGTTACCAAAGGGGTTAATAATAAGTGAAATAAATAAACTATTGTGCTCAGTGTTTGCTGTTTTCTTGTAAACCTTAGGAATTTGTTGGGAAGAAGAGAAGGTTAAGTGGTGTTATTGTCACAGGGTTATCAGGAAGTAACGTCCTATCTGTGTTCGGAGAAGGTCTGCCAAATTCACCTTTAAAGATTTCACACCTGATACTTATCCATATCCATATAAATCTCATCACTGGTTAATTTAAATCCCATTAATTCTCTGTCTAGCTAATTTTCGCTGCCAAATCCAGGGAAATGTCTTTCTCTTTAGGTGTTAAATGCTCCACTCGACTCACTAACTGTCGCCCAATGCGATGACTGCACGTTTGCATAGAGGGTTCACTATAGTGCCAACCCAAAATATTCAGCAGGAAGTAGTAATCCAACCCTCCAACAGCGAGGCAATATTGATAACTGATGATTTGCACACATGTAAGTTCTGTGCGACTTTACCTGCACAAACATTTGGTTGATCATTAAGATAGACATTTCATATTTTCATACAGACCATAACTAGTTGAAGGTTAGATTGTACTGTATCTATGATAAAACACACCCTTTATTCTAGAAAATTGTTAATTTGATGGTGAATTGTTGTATAAACCAAGCCAGTAATAAAAGTTAAAAGTTAAAAACAGGAAGAAGCTTACAAAAAAATAGGAAAAATGCCACCTTGAAAACAAAGCAGCTTGCAAACGATGCTGATACTAAAATCATGGCAACCAAAAGTTACGACACTTCCTGTTTTCGGTGAATTGAGGGAATTCTTTTCTGATGCTTGCTCCTGTATTCAAACACTACACCTTAAAGAATGGTGGTTCATTCAGCTACGAGTGTGACTACAAACTATGTTCACCCCGTCATGGAGCTCAATATTATTGTAATTTCATGATATTTCTTGATCATTATAATGATAAAGACTATCACCAGAATAACTCTTTAAAGAATTTGAGATAGTAAAGTGTCATGTGACTCTGGTTATCCTGCTGATATGGTGCATAACAATATAAATGCATGGCAGAAATTGTATTTTTAAGACATTTTAAAGGTACCATCAACTAAGGCATTGGGAATCCAAATACACACACACACACAGCAGGAGTTTAGTCACCATGGTAACCACCCCTCTTCCCTCCCTCCATCTATTCTCCTCCCTCCCCTCCCCCTCTGCTCGGCTGCAATCCGCAGCTGAGACGGGGGGTTTGCTGCTCCCATCATGCTTTGCAAAAGGAAACAGGAAGCAGACAGTGAGCAGCAGAGTGCACGGCGATGTAGAAGAAAACAGACTGATGGTGGAGGCAGAGGCACCACTCAGGGAGGGATGGCTGATGTTGCCCCCTGTTTGCTCCTCTGCTCCTCTCTGGGTGAGTCTTTATTGAACAGAAAATCAAATATAAAAGCTCCACAAATCCAGCTAGACTGGGGATAAAGCATGTACAGTAAAGCTAACATGCAGTCAGATGATGCTGCCGGTTGATTTAAAGAGGCAGTGCCGTAATCCCCTCAAACTGTGAGGGGTCAACTAAGGTGACAAGACGTGCGGAAACTCCTAACATGATCCGGTTGTTTGGTTTTGTCCCCGTTTTGTATGTTGGAAGTAATATTCCAGTCTTGCTGTGCATGGATATGGTCATGGGAACACCACACACCAAAAAGCAGCCCTTCTCTCTGGTGATATTTCTGTACTGTTACATATGTAATTCAAATCTTAACCGTGACTAACTGTGTAAGAAGAAGTCTACCATGTGTTCACCCTGACAATGATGCCATTGAGTCCAGAATATAATAGACACACTCACACACTTGCACTCTCACACACAGACTCACATGTGTCTCAGTGACAGTGGATGTAGTTCTGATTATAGAGACAATAGATACATTTACAGCATTAAGGATGAACCATATACCCCCTATCATTGTGTTTTGGTAAGCTTTTAACCAAAAAGTAATCACTACTGAGTTAGCAGCAGCGATCTCAGCCATTGAACTCCATGTGTCCATGTATCCTTTATTCCAAATGATACAGAATTTCCCGTAATGGTCAAGTAATTGTGTGCAAATGCAAGAAATGTAACTCTGGTTTTGAGTAACTCTCAAACTACTTCCACAGAAAAGAATCAATGAAACTAAACAAGTATAACAGGAATATTATATATATATAGTATGTTTAATCATAAACTGGAATTAAATGTGTTTCAAAGACGTGATATTTAGCTCAATAACAAAAGGGGTTTTACGTTTAGCCCTCGTTGGTTGATAGTGAGAATATCAAACAACTTTCTAAATGATTAAACATTAGGTGTTTTTTATGTTTTATTAATTACAGTACATGTTCTCTTTAGAAAAGACCAGATACTAAATGGTATTTGTATTAGTGCACAGCTAAAGCGTTACATGTAGTTCAGAATAATTCAATGACAGTGTTTTGATTAAACCTGGAAGGTACAAATCATTGGTAGTCACATTGTTTAACACACTAATGCCCAATCTGTGTGTATTTACTAGGGGGTGTACATTTAGGTTTTTTCTGGCACAGTTCACACAGATAACAGGGTCACTTCTTTGGCTAGTGCACCTCAGGCACAGTTTATCTTCTGTTTGCTGTGTAATCAACTCTGTCCACAGGATGTGTTTAAACAGTATAACAAACTAAACTCATTTTCACTTTGACTATGCCTATTTGCCCAGGCTTACTGCAGGGGCACATAAAGCAATGATCGAGTAAAAAATTGACTGGATTAAACATCTAACCCTCCTCTACACAAACACACAAATGCTTTCTATTGGTTCAAGAGTGGACAAGCCCAACCCACTGTTGGTGACCAAGCCAATAGGGGGCCAGAGTGAGGGGGAGCAAAGGGCTGCTCTTATCTCTCCATTTATCCAGCAGATATAACCCTTCACAACTACTTCTGTCCGACATCAGAGACATATTAAGAGAGGAGGAGAGGGAGATATAATAGGAAGAAGTTGAGGCAATCAACACAGAGCTGATTTAAACACATCAGAGATTTAAGGTTTGTCTCAGTGGCAGCTACTCTACAGGTGAGTGTCTTATACTGACTGATAATGTGTGTCCAAGAAATGACAAAGCTAGTAGTTATTCCTCCTGGTGAAAATCTTAAAATATGATTTGGGTTTAATTGGAGATTATTTGTGTTCTTTTGAGCACATTTGTAATGATCTGCTGGTGAAATTATGTCTACAGCACATAGAGGATACACATGCACGTGGTTTAGTAGGTAGTTTAGATCCTTTTTAGCCAGCAGTGCTATTAACATTCTTCCATGCAGTATTTTGAGCATATCTACAATCCTTAATTATCCAAGTATTGTATTAACTACTTTTGGATGTGTACGGATTAGCAGATATTTTACAATTCTGTTGTTATGTTCCTATCAGGAGGATTTTCCATTTAAGTTTGAATGGATTTCAGTTTGTGAGAGAGAATTCTGAAAAATAAAAGAGGTTCTTTATAGAGCATTACCAAACTGCCGAGGTGTTGGTTGCCTCTTTTTCCAGCCTTCAGAGTAGCATTTTTTTATTTGTACTTTGTGTTTTCAATAGAAATCTTATTCAAGTAGTAATCACTGCTTACTTTGTGATTTGTCTTTAATGTCAAACCTATTAAAAGCTGCTAGCTTGGCAAACTCAGTTAAACTTGAAGGCTTTGTATTATAATTTGCATTTCTCCAAACCTGTTCTCTAAATCAACATCCGTCAGAGCACTGTTTGACATCGGCTCTTGTTGACCCTTTTCAAGTTGAATACTGTAGGAACTACCGGCTTCCATGGTTACGTCATATTGAATCTTTATTGTTGTGTTTCACAATTCACAAAACTAGGGACAATAGTCCTCCTGGCTTCAGTAGTTTAGCACTTTTTGAAGACTCAGCAATTAAGGCTCAGAATGACGTTCAAGGTTTTTAAAATACATGATATTTTACACAATCGTACTCTTAGATTTTTGTTATCTGAACATGGCAATAATAAATAAAAATGCATGCCAATACTGTTGTTCGTTGCAGTAGATTGAAAAGTTGATATTGCAGACCTCATATGACCGGTTGTACATTTATAAAATGTGTTCATTTGAGGAATCATGTGTATGCTTTCCTTTACAGAAAGTTGCAGTTTCTTTCGCCCCTTTGGACTTCTAACATGCCTTGATTACAAAGATTTTAACTATACATGAAAAGCACAGGGAGGAAGCTTTCAGGTCATTTACAAGCAGTGTTGGGGGGCTTTTATCACATGACTAAAGGCGACAAACATTGATTGGAAACAGTTCACAGAAACCGTTTAAATAGTATCTTTACAGCACAGTGTAGGGTTGACGCTGAAGTAAATTTGGTATCAAAAGGTCCTCAGTGTGACTCCCGTCATGCTCAGCAGTTAATCAGGCCTGTGTGTTTCTCTTCTTAAAAGAAACCTTGTTGGAGATATCTTTGGTCTTTTTTTGTTATGTTCTTTTACTTTAAGTGTACCTAAGAGCTACACAGGCTCATCATTTATCTCCCGTACCTTTTATCTTTTAAAATGTCAGTATGGATTTATGAGACCAACATTAAAACACGCTGGCCTCTTTATTTTTGATTTGAGCTTGATTTCCATGCAAAGTAAACAATCATTGTCCTTAAAACTACCTAGAAACAGTGAGTAAAAAAAACAAGAATAGACAGAAAACAGCAAGATGATTCTTAAATCTGGTGAATTTAACTGCAACACATCTGATGTACTGTAGGCACCCATGAAAAAGACGTTCCTCTATTCTTTATCCCACTGACATATCAGTCTGAGCGAGCCGTGCCACAGGAAGTCGCGGCACATACCAGTGTTGCGATGATGACTGAGGCTGATAGCCCATCATTTAGAAAGCTTCATGGTTTCCGTGACATGGTAATCTTTCTCGAGGCGCAGCTGTTACTGTAACAGCTAACCTTGTGAGACAGGCCTCCTATAATCCATCACCCACTGGTATTATACACGAGTGCCATACACATGTTGAACATTTGCTTACATTGGATGAAGTGTAAGTTACATAGGCAGTGTCAGTTGTGTTTTTTTTAAATCATTTTACCAGTTTCATGGTATAATTATCTGTAGAAACTTGCTGAAACAGGACTTCCCCTAACAGTTAAACTCTGTTACAAGTGTAGAATACATTACTGCTTTAAATCTATCTATCTAAAGCTATCATGAACAGAAAAGAAAGAAATTGGTAAGAAATAAACAGTTCTTTAAGATCTTACATCAATAAATGTTGACAGCTATGGAGCTTTCTCTCTTTGCAGCCCACTGACTCTTGTACATGTAATAGTTAATAGCAGAGCACAGTGGCCTCCTGCAGTTTCAAAATAACAAGACGAAGCGACAAGCTGTGCTCGAAAATACCTTACTGTCTGCACTTGTGCACCACTAAAATGTCACATACTTATTTGCAATTGCTGACAACATTTGCTAGTTTTTCGGATTGGAACCCATTATATACTTGAGAGATTTGAGTTGCGCATGTCAGTTATGTTGTTTGTAGAAAATGTGAGCCAATCCTGTAGAAGTTTGGATTATTCTTTGGTTAAGGTGTAAACTTTGACCTGCTGGTGACATTACAGGAAATGTCAGGGGATAATCAAAGTAATTAGGATTCATCCACTCGGCACCAACGTCAGTAGAATTCATCCTCTGGGGACCATTAATGTCTGTACCACATTTTAGGGCAATGGAGATTTGTATTTAATAAGGATCACCCAAATTGATCCCAAAGTTGACAGTGGTCAAGGCTCTCTTGCTTTCTATACATACATTTTCTTAATTTGACCATCGCTCTGACATAGTGTAATAGTCCTTGCATAACCTATACCAACCATATCAGACACAAGATTAAAAGTATTGATAACGATTGAGGAGTGCTGCGCTGGTATCAGCATAGTGAAACGTAAAAACATAAAAGCAGTTCAGGTGAAAGTGGCATAGATATGGATTAAAGCAGACAGAATACCAACACTACTTGGTTACCTAATTTTTACTTTTTACTTACTTGAATGTGCAATATGACTTGTCACTGTCACAGGCTCCTACCTATTTTCTACTGGGGCACTGTAATACGTTACTCTAAAACTTTGTATAAAACTTTGTATATTGAGCTATTGTATATTGCATACTTTTATTAAGATGTATAGTATTATCTGTATTGTAATTTTGGAGCAACCTGGCAAGAAAGAATTTCCTTTGGGATTAATAAAATTCTATCTAATCTCTAATCTAACAAATCATATACTTGCAGTATTGATGACTGAGATACACTTTTTCCTATGATTGTCTCATTGGATGTCTCAGTTACTGACTAACCTGGGCTCTGGGAAAGGGAAGTCATTAAAACCGGGTCCACTGTAAAACCGTTACCCTTACCATGAAATGTGCTGTTTCGTCATGAAATGTTTTCTGTAACTTTTTATTGATGTTTAACAGGACAGGTGTCTTTGGAAATAGTTTTAGTTGTCCATAGGGTTTGGAACATGAAAGACTTTCCCATTAAACACTTAATCAGTCATCCAGATTGACCATTCACTCAAAGGGCTGATAGAGAAGATTAAAAGATAATGAACCAACAAAAAATATGCAAGTAGCACTGCCCCTACAGGGTAAAGTTAATGTCTAGATGCCTCCGTATTCAACTATATTGTGAACAGGAAGACAAAGTATTATATCTATTGACTGAAGTAATCTCCACTGATAATCACCGTTTCCTTTTCCCTGTCTGTCCTGCATATCTTCCTCCCTTCTTTTTCCTAGATCGTGCAGGAGCACAGCTGACCCCATTATCCAATTCCCCTCCCTTTCGCCTTCTGCCCCTTCTTCCCACCCAAGACCATGGAGGAGGTCACCAAGGTCCCGCCACCCGTCCTGGAACGTCAGGTTCGCCAGCGACAGACCACAGTTTCAGTCCTCAAATCCAAGCTGAAACATGGTGTGACCTGCTCCGTACCAAAAGTTCGATCCACCCTCACCGGATTCTTCCCTGTTGTTCGCTGGCTGCCTAAATACAAGCTCAAAGAGTACGTCTTGGGCGATTTGATGTCCGGGGTCATCGTTGGAATCATCTTGGTACCACAGGCCATCGCCTACTGCTTGCTGGCAGGAGTGCCGCCCATCTATGGTTTATACACCTCTTTTTACGCCAACATCATCTACTTCCTCATGGGGACGTCTAGACATGTCTCTGTGGGGATCTTCAGCCTCATGAGCCTCATGGTTGGACAGGTAATGGATCACACAATTTAGGTCTTTAATGGAATGGTGATTAATATTTTTTCTATTTCTTAACCACCAAGGTCTTTGGTTCACTTTATCTGATTGTATCAAGAGGGTTACGGCTAAATCTTGATTTCTAATTTTCATGAATTTTGGTGGATTGATGTTGAATGGGCCAAGAAAGAGCAAATCTAAATGAATTGGCACTTCCAATACCTGTCACTGGGAAGAGGTCCCTTGAGAAATCATTGATCACATAATGCTACTGAGGAAGGTTTAATTAAGAGTTTTATTAACAAATGTCCGTTTCATTTCTTGCCTGAAGGTGGTAAATAAGGAGATGTTCCTGGCAGGATTTGACCTCAATGAAGACTCCAAAGCTTCTGGCCTGGTGTTAAATGCCTCCCTCGGCTCTAATCTGACAATTGGTTCACCTCACAGTGTGGAGCTAATGGGTGTGCCGTGTGGGAAGGAGTGTTACTCCATCTCCATCGCTGCTGCCCTAACATTCATGGTTGGCGTCTATCAGGTAATGGATGCAGGGGCAATTATTGACTTCTTGTAAATCTATGGAATGGATGGATGGTTTCTCTTTTTGTCTTTACAATGTTCGCCAATCCATCTTTTCATCATTATCTCCCTCTTTTTTCTTCTTCCTCTCCTCTTCTTGTTCTAATCTCCTCACCAGCTCCTTATGGCCGTGTTTCGGCTAGGCTTCGTCTCCGTTTACCTTTCGTCTCCCATGCTTGATGGTTTTGCTACGGGAGCCTCTTTCACCATCCTCACCGTACAGGCTAAATACCTGTTGGGCATAAAGATCCCCCGTCACCAAGGCTACGGCACAGTTGTCGTCACCTGGTTCAACATCTTTGCCAACATTCATAACACCAATCTGTGTGACCTCATCACTAGTGCAATCTGTATCTCTATATTAGGTATATTTTATACATTTCCCATCAGATTCTTAGTTATAAACTGCCTCGTGGGCTGTAATGATACTACAATACCTGGGGACATTTTTTAAAGCCTAAAAAGCTCATTCTTAATTTTCTTTAACAAAGAATAACTAATTTTTTTATTTTAGTGGCAGGAAAGGAGATCCAGGAGCGCTACAAGGATCGTCTGAAGATCCCTTTCCCGACTGAGCTGATCATAGTGGCAGGAGCTACGCTGGCTAGTCATTTTGGGGATCTGAACAGCAAATATGGCTCCAGTGTTTCAGGTCACATCCCCACAGGGTTCATTCCTCCTGAGGTGCCCAGCTTTACTCTGATGCCACGGTTGGCACTGGATGCCATTCCTCTTGCAGTCATTAGGTAATGTCCAACACATTCAACAACATGTTTGCTTCTACAGTACATGCGTCTCTTATCTGTGTTGTAACACATGCAATTTCGTAGCTGGATTATCTTCTGGCAGGGACACCTCATTTTCTATTTGCACCAAAATAACCACACAGCTATTGACATTTCCTCCACTATATTTTTTGTCCTGTGACTCTTTAATTAGCGTTTCAGTATGTCAACAATTTATTTAGTTTAAAAGAGGTTTGAGAAAGTATGCCGTAAATTCATGGTCTAAAACGGTCTTAACCTGTTAAGCCCTGAGCCTGCTTTTCAGGTTTCAGGCTCGAAAATGACATTCTCAGAACAAATGACTATATTTTCACTTCTAAAAGGGGTAAATTAATAATCTTTTTTCTGAAAGCAATTATAAACCTGTGAGTTGGATGTAGAAAAGTCAGAATCAATATAGATGTTTTTATTTTAAAGTAAATTCAGATTGAAGAAATAAAAAAAATGTAAATGATAGTTTCCGTCCAAAAAGAAAACCATTACTTATAGTGAAAACCACCCTTGAATGATGAGATAGACAAAAAGCTTTAGGAATCCAAACTATAACATATAATAAGTACCCTGTATCAAGATTGATGCAAAACAACCTTGACCTTTTTAAGAGAGGTTTAGCAAAAGAAAACCCACCTCTGGGGTCATTTGGGTGTATTTGCCATATCTCTGGAACCCATCGGTTGATTTTGATGATTGACACTAGAATCGAGAGGGAGTTCCTAAATCCATCTAAACATTACTATTGGTGAATGAGAGTGATGCACAGCCAGCATGCCCAAAACCGGAAGCTGGGTTACAGCTCTCATACACTCTATATGAAAACTCAGTTTATTGACAAAAATATGATGATGGATTATCAGTAATCATTTCAAAGTGACACAGAGACATTGGATTAACTGTCAGAAGCGTTTTAAGCGATTTAATGCCATTAAACACAACTTTTGATCAGAAAACAGCAACGGTAAGTATTTGCCGTTTTGTCCCCGTAAAGCTAAGTTGTTGTCTTTGCTTGCTTTCGCTGCCGATGAAGTATAAAATATTTCTACCGTGAGTTATGTGCTAAGTGCGTTAGCACTCTTTCGCTTAATGCTAATTCAGAGGCTCGGCGTTAGACTTGTGTTTTGTTTCGGTAAAAATGGTTCATATCGCCAGGTAGCTGAGTTTCTTCCCGTTAAGTGGGTATGACACATTCATAGTTTGTTAAATGTTAAGAAGCCCTCAGACGCTGTTTCTTGCAAGATGGTGGGGCTCCCGGGCTTAACGTGCTTATCAGGGCAACTCAATGTCAATGTATAAACAAACTTTCATTTTATCTTGTAGTTTTGCCTTCACGGTGTCACTGTCCGAGATGTTTGCTAAGAAGAACGGATATACAGTCCGTCCCAACCAGGAGATGCTGGCCATCAGCTTTTGCAACATCATCCCTTCCTTTTTCCACTGCTTCACCACTAGTGCTGCATTGGCAAAAACTATGGTGAAGGACTCAACAGGCTGCCAAACACAGGTGAATAATATACTTTGGAAAATGGTTTGTCCTTTTTGGAGTTGATGGCAAGTTCTGGCTTTCCTTGCCTGAAGAAATAGTTTCATAAAAAATCACTGAAGTTTGTCCCGAGTTGTAGAATCCCGGCAGAAGCTAAATATAGTAGTATTGTATCTGTTAATGTTAACTCTCTCTCGCTAAAACATCTCATGTTTCTGCTCCTCACTCAGATATCCAGTCTGATTAGCGCCCTGGTCGTCCTTCTTGTCCTCCTCTTCTTCGCGCCTTACTTCTACGCTCTCCAGAAGTGCGTTCTTGCCTGTATCATCATTGTTAGCCTTCGGGGGGCACTGAGGAAGTTTAAGGATGTCCCGGCAAAGTTGCGTGCGAGCCGAGATGACGGTATTGTTTGGCTGGTCGCCATGTTCGCCACGACTCTGATCAGTGTGGAGATTGGTCTTGTGGTCGGGGTAGTGTTTTCTATGATCTGCATAATCTATAAGACCCAGAACCCCAAGGTGAGTAATGGACCTGATGATAATAATTACAAACACTGGCCTTGTAATTTCATAATCTCATTTATTCTGATGTCCGGTATCAGGTCTCTCTCCTTGGCAAGGCCAGTGACGTCGATCTTTACGAAGATGTGGAAGAGTACAAGAACCTCATGCCACCACCCCGGGTTCAGATCTTTCGCTTCCAGGCTCCTCTGTATTACGCCAACAAGGACTCATTCCTGAGATCGCTCTACAAAGCTGTCGGAGTTGAACCTTTCCTGGAGCTGACCAAGAGGAGAAAGGAAGAGAAGAAGGCTAAAGAGATGTCTTCGAAGCAGATAAAGGCGAATGGAGATAAAAGCAATGGTGAAGTTGTCATTGGACTTGTCGAAAGAGAACTGGATTTCCACACGATAGTTTTAGACTGCTCCGTCATCCCGTTCATAGACTCCACAGGCATGGCCACTTTTGAAGGGCTGGTCAAGGAATATGGAGAGATAAGGGTGAACGTGCTCCTCGCAAATTGTAACACCTCAGTCATTGATCTCCTACAGAAGGGACAATTCTTTGGGAAAAATGACAAAGACATGAGCAGTCGGTTGTTTCATACAGTTCACGCTGCAGTTCTTCATGCAAAAGATTCATACGCAGCAGCAGAGAGCAGGTCTGAAGACTCTGGGGTGTAGAGAAGGTCGAAGGAGAGGCAATTTTGGTATGCTATCTTGTCCTCTAAAACAATTCTGCATTAGGTTGCTTTGAGGCAGCCTTTTACAAGTTTAGTCCAAGAAAACATGGAGGTACCAAGAAAATCCAGGCAGGGATTGCAAGACAACTGCAAACCAGGCTTTGTGGCATCCAGCACATTTTCGTTTTTTCAGTACAGGAGATGCAAATGGTACAGGGTCCAACATAGTCATAGAATAACTAGAATAACTAACAGGTTAGTTGCTATTAAGTTCCTAATTAAAAACTGGGTATGTCATTGTTATGACCTGGCTCAAAAGGCCACAACAAAGAGGAGACACACCATATCAACGGTTAGAAAAAGATGTTTATTAAAGCAAGTGATTCAAATGAGCCAAATTAATCAAGTGCAAAGCAAGTAAAGCATGAGGTGTGAACGTCAGTAGTGTCAGTAATGTAACTGCAGGGTGAGGATTGCATGAACATGTATGTGTGAGGGTGTTGAGGTGCACAAAGTAAAACAACTGAAATAACTAATAACATACTCAACCGAACCGGGTGCCTGTAGGAGAAAGCAGAGGGAAGACAGAGAGGAGCAGATGCTTTTAAATAGCTGCAGGGCACCAGACCCAGGTGCCCTGAGTTACTGCAATCAAGGCAATCAAGACCGCACAGCCACACCCTATCTAGATTAACCCACAGGGACATCACAGTCATATAACACTGTCAAGAACAGCGTTCTTTGCAATGAAAGCAGTTTTTACTTTTTATATCACTACAAGACTTTGGCTGGAGTCCAAAATGGCTCCAATCCAGAGTCAAGAGTTCAGACGTGAAGCTCCATCCACTATCAGCTGTATTTCCTAAAGTGCCAACTATCACATTGGACCTCAATATAATATCTTAAAGGTCAGTTAAACTCTTCCTGACTTGAAGCTGAAACACTTTTTTCGTGGCAGGAATAGAAGCTTTTCTTATCTTAGTGAATCAGGAGGACTGAGTACTTTGTTATCATACCTGGGATCATTAGAACATACATGTACTCTTGCCCTGATCACCAAACAATGATTTGTTACAACGTTTTCTACATCTGTTCTCGTAAAAATAAAAAACTCCAACGCATTTGTGATGTCTTTTCAGGTGCTGTATGGAAAAGAAAGTCATTTATTTGTATTTTGTATTTCTGATGGCAGCTAACAATGCCATACAATGATCACTAGTAAGAGGGGATTGCTGCTTGCCACCACTAGTTTATTTAATTAAATGTTTTATTACTTGCAAAATAAGCAAACACTGTGTCTCTATTAAATCATGTCTTATGTCTTTCATCCTGTTGCCGCCAAGTACAAACGTAAGGTAAAATAATAACACGGTTTACTACCTTTTAGAATACATCAAAAAAGTATGTAGTTTTCTTTTAAGATTAACATGTCTGTGTTAAATGTTGATGAACTGCCATTTTAATAAAATGTAGACCTATATGTACATTTAGAAGATGATCATGTTGTATTTTCATACACTTGTTTGCCATCAAACCTTTTTTTAGTGTATTAATTTCACTTCGATAGTGATTGAATCATGTTTTAGGGGAAGTCTGCTTGACCTTCATTATTGACAGTGTTGACATTCAACAACCATATATGAGTACTGCCTTAATGTTCAATACTTGAATTAAACCGACTAGTTTTTAGGAAAGATATTGTGTCTGTGAGTGTGTTATTGGCATGAGTAAACGTTGTGTTGCTTCAGCTCTAAGGATTGTTTTAGCCTCTTTCAGCTTGTGTTTTGGTTTTAAGACCAAAAACGTTAAAGTATTATTTTTAAGTAAATTTTGAAAGATTCATTCACAATCTATCATTTAATAATACTGTGGTTAGTATGGATAATCCACAGACCTCAATGTAATCAGTTTATATGGTTATTTTTACAGTGACACTAAGAATAAAAAAAACAATAAATGACAGAAACTGAAAACAATGTAAAAGACACAAACGATCTAATAGTCTAGCAGGAAGGGCCCTCAGATTTTGAGATACCCCTACCCGAGGTAGAACAAAACACAACAATGATTTTTCTTATCTTTAGGGTCTCCCATTAATGAAATTGATTGTTGTCAAATTTTATTTTGGGGGAAAAAATGTTTTTTTGGTTGTTCTTTAGAACTACCCCAATCCCTGAAAAAGAGCCAAATTAGACGCGTTATGGGAAAGGTGACCAAAAAGCCCATAACTTGAGAATGAACACTCTTTTCCTCTTCAGATTTGCTGAGGTACTGTATGAACCAGGTGGCTGTCCTACATCACCAAATAGTCAGACAATTATTTAACTAAAAAAAAAAAATAGTGGCTTTTTGGTCACCTTTCCCATATTCGGCCTGGTCTAATTTGGCTCTTTTTCATCATCATAATATAGCTAGCTTGTACTTGATTTTACTGGGTTTACCAGAACATTCGATTTGAGAAGAAAAAAAAAGTATTGCGTTAAACTGGTTAGTAGCTGTGCAGCTAGTATATTTCTTTACCCTTATACTTTGGTTTCAAACAGTTTTTTCATTTTTTTATGCAGTAGTGAAATGAACCATAGATTATATGGCAGCAATGACACGTGCATGACCTTACTTTTACCTTTATTTTAACTTATTTAATCATTGACATCCTGGTAAAGACAGACAGCTGACTCTTAGTATTCTCAAGGTTAATAAATAAAATATATACCTGAATGTGTAACTATGCTATAGATAATTACATATACTGTATATATGTACGTTTTTCTGCTTTCGAGACAGAGAGCCGCATGAAATGCTGTTAGTGCTATCATTCAGAATGACTTTGACTGTAGCAATATATTATGTAAGTAGTTGAAAGTATAATAATTATGTTAGCAAATAATAGCCATCTGCATATTACCTCACAGACTAATGGATAGCTGTGTGGAGCCTGACACAGCAGCACAGTGTTTACTGCTAAAGCTGCTCAGGTTAACTGAATCATCACATATCAAATAACGGTGAACTTTTATTTGGAAGACTTTACATTTATTTTTACAAATAGATATATAACCTTATAGTCTAGCAGCAAGTCCTCAAAAAAGGCTTTAGTTTTCGAGATACCCCTAGCCGAGGTAGAACAAATGACAACAATGATTTTTCTTATCTTTAGGGTTTTTTTTGGTTGTTCTTTAGAACTACCCCAATCCCTGAAAAAGAGCCAAATTAGACCAGGCCGAATATGGGAAAGGTGACCAATTGTCTGACTACAGTATTTGGTGATGTAGGACAGCCACCTGGTTCATACCTCAGCAAATCTGAAGAGGAAAAGAGTGTTCATTCTCAAGTTATGGGCTTTTTGGTCACCTTTCCCATATCGGGTCTAATTTGGCTCTTTTTCAGGGATTGGGGTAGTTCTAAAGAACAACCAAAAAAACATTTTTTCCGCCAAAATAAAATTTGACAACAATCAATTTCATTAATGAGAGACCCTAAAGATAAGAAAAATCATTGTTGTCATTTGTTCTACCTCGGGTAGGGGTATCTCAAAAACTAAAGCCTTTTTTGAGGACTTGCTGCTAGACTATAAGGTTATATATCTATTTGTAAAAATATAAAATATATTGCCATTATTTTCAAGATTTTAAATAAATGTAAAGTCTTCCAAATAAAAGTTCACCGTTACTTGATATGTGATGATTCAGTTAACCTGAGCAGCTTTAGCAGTAAACACTGTGCTGCTGTGTCAGGCTCCACACAGCTATCCATTAGTCCGTGATGGCTATTATTTGCAGATGGCTATTAGATGCAGATGGCTATGATTTGCTAACATAATTATTATACTTTCAACTACTTACATAATATATTGCTACAGTCAAAGTCATTCTGAATGATAGCACTAACAGCATTTCATGCGGCTCTCTGTCTCGAAAGCAGAAAAACGTACATATATACAGTATATGTAATTATCTATAGCATAGTTACACATTCAGGTATATATTTTATTTATTAACCTTGAGAATACTAAGAGTCAGCTGTCTGTCTTTACCAGGATGTCAATGATTAAATAAGTTAAAATAAAGGTAAAAGTAAGGTCATGCACGTGTCATTGCTGCCATATAATCTATGGTTCATTTCACTACTGCATAAAAAAATGAAAAAACGGTTTGAACCCAAAGTATAAGGGTAAAGAAATATACTAGCTGCACAGCTACTAACCAGTTTAACGCAATACATTTTTTTTCTTCTCAAATCGAATGTTCTGGTAAACCCAGTAAAATCAAGTACAAGCTAGCTATATTATGATGATGAAAAAGAGCCAAATTAGACCAGGCCGAATATGGGAAAGGTGACCAAAAAGCCACTATTTTTTTTTTTTTAGTTAAATAATTGTCTGACTATTTGGTGATGTAGGACAGCCACCTGGTTCATACAGTACCTCAGCAAATCTGAAGAGGAAAAGAGTGATCATTCTCAAGTTATGGGCTTTTTGGTCACCTTTCCCATAACGGGTCTAATTTGGCTCTTTTTCAGGGATTGGGGTAGTTCTAAAGAACAACCAAAAAAACATTTTTTCCCCCAAAATAAAATTTGACAACAATCAATTTCATTAATGGGAGACCCTAAAGATAAGAAAAATCATTGTTGTCATTTGTTCTACCTCGAGTAGGGGTATCTCAAAAACTAAAGCCTTTTTTGAGGACTTGCTGCTAGACTATAAGGTTATATATCTATTTGTAAAAATATAAAAGATATTGCCATTATTTTCAAGATTTTAAATAAATGTAAAGTCTTCCAAATAAAAGTTCACCGTTACTTGATATGTGATGATTCAGTTAACCTGAGCAGCTTTAGCAGTAAACACTGTGCTGCTGTGTCAGGCTCCACACAGCTATCCATTAGTCCGTGATGGCTATTATTTGCAGATGGCTATTAGATGCAGATGGCTATTATTTGCTAACATAATTATTATACTTTCAACTACTTACATAATATATTGCTACAGTCAAAGTCATTCTGAATGATAGCACTAACAGCATTTCATGCGTCTCTGTCTCGAAAGCAGAAAAACGTACATATATACAGTATATGTAATTATCTATAGCATAGTTACACATTCAGGTATATCTTTTATTTATTAACCTTGAGAATACTAAGAGTCAGCTGTCTGTCTTTACCAGGATGTCAATGATTAAATAAGTTAAAATAAAGGTAAAAGTAAGGTCATGCACGTGTCATTGCTGCCATATAATCTATGGTTCATTTCACTACTGCATAAAAAAATGAAAAAACGGTTTGAACCCAAAGTATAAGGGTAAAGAAATATACTAGCTGCACAGCTACTAACCAGTTTAACGCAATACATTTTTTTTCTTCTCAAATCGAATGTTCTGGTAAACCCAGTAAAATCAAGTACAAGCTAGCTATATTATGATGATTTGTAATCATTACTTTGTCAGAAACCATTTGCAAAAATATTCATTATAGCATTATGAGGTGATTTAGTGATAGTATATCGTTTTCAAACATCACTATCATGCTACCAAAGCCACAGGGGAAACACAGAAGTCATTCTGGATTACAGCATTGCCCTCAGACAGGAATTAAATTACAAAACTTTTGTAAGATTTATTTGTTTTTAAGAAATCTGACTTTGGTAAGAGAAAGAAGGATTTGCTTCAGAACGACACTGATATAGTGATTTAACCTATAACCTGCTGAGTCATCAGGAGTTCCATGTGTTTAACAAGCATGTCATTTTAAAATGCTTACTGAAGTGAGTTCACTATGCTCACTGTCACCAACCACACCAAACTCACACACATCACCAACACCGCTGCCAGTATAATTGGACTCCCAACGCCCAACCTCACAGTGCTTAACAACAGAGCCATCTCACGCACCGCAACCACAACAGAAATTATCACACACCCACTCTATCAGTATCTCGCCCCACTGCCATCCGGGCGTAGGTACAGAAAATGTGCTTACTGAAACGCCATGTGTCACTATCTGTTGTTGTCTGAGTTATTGTTGTTGTTTGTATATTGTGTACATGTACAGTGCTGTGAAAATGAATTTCCTAATCTAAGAAATATCTATGAGTTGACTTTGGCTGAACAGAAAGCCCTTGTGAAGGACCAGGGTACGCAAAAATCAGGAATGCAGGTTGAAGTGGACAAAAACAAGGATTTTATTTACCCAATATATGTAGTTTTAAGATGGGTAACAAAATCAATTAGGATTAAACAAAAAGGTGTATCATTAATGATATACACCGACACAATCTAGCATTAATGGATAAACAAAACGTCACAAAAATGGGTGACATCCTAGGTGTTTCTCAATCGCGAGTACGCTTGCTTGGTAGCACATGTCTGCCGAGCATCTTGCTTCAGAAGCGAGTCAAGAATACTTCCTGGCATTCGGAAAACGAAGTGTGTAACACGCTAGCAAGTGTGCAGGTGTGCGTCATATGAGAGGCCCCGCCTTACATCTTCCGCCACAGATTTGGGGAAATTGGTCCGTGCGCAAAGCATTGTGGGGATTTTAAGACCGCGGAGTCTACTCATGTGCAGCCTCGATATTTCTCCAAACGGAGTACGCCGGGCTCGGTAGATTTCCAAGTATACTGGAGATTGGAACAGTACTTCGGCGGCACTCGATGCGTAGTATGCTTGAAATAGTGGCTCTGAAGCAGCTTTACTCGCGATTGAGAAACACCCCCTGTGTGCTCTTCTGCCCAAGAGCAACTCACATACCCCCCCTTCTTCTTCTTTTCTTTAATGATACCCCCCCTTCATCTCCACACTGCAGGAATGTATAGCACTACTGGCCAGTCCATTGTTGCGTGCAGGGGGAAAAGGCCCTAAAAAGGGGTGGCTTAAATTGACTGGCCTCTTTAAACACCCCTCAGGGTTTGAGAGGAATGGCGTAGTCCAATTAGCTGACACATCTATAAAAGCAGGTGTTTTCCATCAGCTCAGCCTTTTGCCAGGAGCAAGGTGAGCTGCAAGACACTGACTATAGGATTACACACAACACAATTAACAATAGATATTTTAAACAAGATTGCGTGCACTCAATCTAGCAAAATAAAGCTGTTTCAAATAAATGTATGTCTGATGTAAAACAAAAAGCATAACCTTTAGCATGTGTGTTTGTTTGTGAGGCTTGTAGCCCTCACAGCCCTCTACTGTGAAACACTGAGAAGATTCAGCTTCACCGAATACAATGGATGGTTAAATTGGTAATATGGTGAACACACGTTGCTCTAGGAGACACACATGTGAGTATAATGTGTGTTAATGTGTGTGGTTTCGACAATAATCTGAACATTTTAATACAGTTAAAGGTGGGGTAGGTAAGTTTGAGAAACCGGCTCGAGATACACTTTTTGTTATATATATATATAAGTGCTTTGACAAAAAATTCTGTCATCTGTGGAAGCCGTAGTACTGTAAAAAGCATGACCAATCATTTTAGCCGCCCGGCTAAAATAACTGGATGGCCTACCTGCCTGTCAGCCTTCCATCTGTGCACAAACTTATCTCGTGCCCTCATTGGTCATGTGCGCGTTCGTGTGTGTTGGAGGAGGGGCTCTGTAAGGAACTGGCAGATTTTTTCCTGCTGTGTATTTTCAAATTCTAGCGATCTCGAGCTGGTTTCTCCAAAATTACCTACCCCACCTTTAATGTTAACTAAATGGGGAACTTTTGTGTCAATGATGCCCTCTACTGTTCAAGACCGTGAACAGCAGAAACAAGCAGGTATTTAATTAAATAAAAAACCAAGGCAAGTACAAAAGTTAATGATAAAGAAAATGTAAAAAGAAAATGAACCCCATTATTGAAATAAGTTTAAATAAATATATAAACATTAATATGAAATAAACTTTAAAGAAAAAGAACATTTAGATTACATCAAAATAAATAAATACTTAATATATGCACAACACATCTGAAATACATTAAAATCCCTGTAATTTGTAATAAAGATTCCAATAAAATATAGGAAACTTGTACAATATATTTGGATTAAAATAGAAGTTCACTGTTTCTACAATGTGCAATATCCATTCATTAAAGTGAAAGCTTCAAGGTTTTTCTGCAATGATACTCAAATTAGTACAGATTAGGGTAAATAAAAAAATTAAAATGAATGAAAATAATTCTGAGGTTTAAAAAATAAAAAAGACTCTCCAATGAAGTATTTCCCAGCATTCTTTATTCATTCAAAATGTTTAAAAATATAATTTCACATAGGCACTGAAATAAATATTATACATTTTGAAAGTCAGTGCCAGTGCTTTGCCATACAAATGATGTCTAAGGAAAACACAATCACGGGATAAAACAATCATGAGATCATTCAGAAAAAAGATCATGCAGTTTATGATAACTAGAGGTTTGAAGTTCAGAAAATAAAAACACACACTCACAAAAAGGCAAAAATAAAGTCACTTTTTTCAGCACCTGATTTCCAGCTCTGCAGCAGATTCATAATTTATTCCAAACACTAAATTGTATTACATTTAGAAAACAAAACATACTGGCCTTGTGGTGTAACAGCAAAGATGAAATCGGTCTGAGTTTGATCATTTTTTCTGAGGGTTATTGCCCCGAAACGTATTGTAACAGTTAGTGGGTATACAGTAGAAACACTCAAAGTTAATAAGGCAAATAAAGTATACACATGATTGTAAAATGTTAAAAAAAAACGAACACTTAACATAAAAAATAAATGTGATTAAGGTAACACTTTAACTGGCCTTATTTAAAAAAACAACTTTTTAAATAGACAATGAGGATTTGTCACACCCCCAGCTTTTATGACAGACCTTATTATTAAACGGTAGCAGGAGTCTGATAACCACTCGGGTGATAGCAGCCTGCCTTATCAGCCGCAGTGGAAGTGCTACCGTCACTGGATTGTCAGCAAAATGTGTGTTTGTCTTTATCGTCCAACGCAAGTGGTTGTTAAAAGGGCATTTCATCAAAATCAAAACCATTTTACATAGTTTTACTGGCTCAGGTTGATTTTTTTTTTTTAAATAAACACTGTTTGCTTAAATTATTCATTTTAAAATGCAGTGAGCTCCAAAAACTAAACTCCCAATCACCTCTATTAGTAGTATTTTTGTTGTTATTTAGATGAGCTTCCACTATATAAATACAGCATTTGCCATTGTAACGATTTGTTCAACATTTTTCAAATCACACCGAAATAAATAAAATAAAAAGTCCACAAAAAAGAAAAATAACACACAAGGCTAACATAAAGTTCCCAAATGTTCTTAGATATTAATTGATTGTTGAACTTTAACAAAATATTAAAATACTTGAGGTGGTGACACAATATTTCTTCCAGAGACAGTTCACAGTGTTCATACGTTGAATCTCCAGTTTTTCAGGATTTTTGTTCTGCGCTTTCCACCTTTCATCACAAAATGTCATACAATCGTATAGGAGCTGATAGATGTAACAAAATCAGATGATCATTGCTCACACAGGCTATTATGTTTGATTAAAAAAAATCAATATAGTTGTTTTTTTGAATATTTCTGTACAAAGAAACTAAGCATGAGATAACATGATCAATTAAAAACACCAAACCGTAGTATTTTTTCTATTAGGATTCTTATGATTCCTGCTTCATGCATTAATATTATGGTTATGGTGGTTACAAGAATTATAGCTTTACAGTAGCTTAGTTAATATCTACTGTATGAGACAGTAGATTACACACTGGCCTTTAACAACAGGTCAGTGAAATCTACTAGCTACAGTCAGACCATCAGTTTCACCTCAGCAGCTTATAGTCAAGAGTTCCTGGTAGTCAGTGGTATACCTTTAGCTATCACATTTTAACCAGCAGCTAAGTGTTAAGAAGTATTTCATGAATTTTAAAAGATCTAACTGTTTGCTGACAGCAACTGATTGCCTTATGACATTATTTGATCAGTTCCACTTAGCTGCTGCTAGTCCGGGGGCAGGACCGGCTGTGCCTGAACTGCATGATGTGAACAGCCGTCTGATGCCACCAGTAAAACATCAACACCACCAGCACGTGCCACACCTGGTGGCTGGCACCAAGGTAGTTCAGCTGGCCTGGGAGAGAAAGGGCGAAAGAAATGCTTTGAATAACGCACATATTTATTTTTGTTCATTTTCATACATTATTTACAATCTACGAGAATGAAAATATACTTCAGGAGGAATAGAAGACCTATATATGTTATACATCAGCCTATGTTGGTATCTTATATTCACAGCTCTCTGTCCACTGGGACACTTGAATAGAAGAGTGCCATCGTTAGTGTCATTAGTAACACCTGTGCTTTTGCTGCTATGACAGAGAGTATAGCAGCTAACCTGCGTTTACTCGTTAAGTGGTAATTAAGTAAATATGTTTCAGCTGTGGGATTTTCCAAGTCCACTAGAAAGAATTGAACAATAATACTGAATACATGCTGTGTTTTTTTTAATCATTTCTGGTGTAAATTCATTAGTTACATCACAAAAATACATTTCTTATCAGTGTTTTATTTTTTTACATCTTTATTTAATTCATTGAGATTCAGAATCTCTATTACAAGAGAGTCCTGGCCAAGACAGTAGCATCAACACGTTTCAAATAGGGCAAGTAAGAAAAAACAGCTGTAAAAATAAAACGGCTCTGCTTTCTTATTAACAGAGATATAGTCATTTCAGTTACAGCATTTTTCATGTTGTGCCTTGACCAAATGTATCACTCGGTTAAGAGACAGAGGAGGAGGACTCACCGGGGAAATAGCGCTCAGGGATCTTGGTGACGTAGAACAGGAAGGCAGTTCCAGCTATGAGGTACATCACTAGGATGCGAGGCAGGAACAACTGCACATACAACAAAATCCTGAGTAAAACTTGTTTATTATAAAATGAATACACTAGCTTTGCTTGTTTTCTAATCTTATGGCATTGCCTTACCTGTACAACATCAGTGGATAATCCACCATTGAGCCCGACCCAGTGACAGGAGGGAACAACACTGATGCCGGCCACGCAGCAGAAGATAGCCATTCGTATCCGTTTCCAGTCGTTGCTGAGGTAACGAGGATGGACCTGAGCGCAGAAGACGGCCAGGATCAGCGACAGCACCGTCAGCAGGTACAACTGTCGCCAAAACTGCAAAATAGGAGAGTAACCGATTACATAGAGTCTAATTAGAGTTGCTTTAAGCACACAAATACATGCAAATGAACTTAGATTCACTAAAAACATAATAGCACATCGACTTAAATTGTACATATACTAAGAATCCAAAAATAAACTTTAAATGAATACACACACTTGTAAGTACATATTGAAAATAGTTCAAATGAATGAAATGATAAAAATGTACTTACAGCGTTACAGTAGAAAGCGTAGAAGATCCCAGGCACGTAACAGCCCAAGATGCCGACAGAGATTCCTGCGTAGTCCAACGACAGCCAGCGGCGGCAGGTCTTCTCTGATCGGTGGCATGAGAACAGGTGATACCCCACAGAACATAACATGCACACCTGCAGTGAAAAAAAGGAAGGCTGTTGTGTTAAGGACTGACAAAAAGGACATTTAAAGACATAACCTAAGACGGTGACCATTTTTCAAATGTTTTAGACAAAAAGGTGAATCTTTAAAATGGTTAGCACTTGGCAGAATAATTGATAATGAAAAACCTTCAGCCCATGATTAGATATTCTTTTGATACAAATAAATATTTGGTTTATTTAATATAAGTCAAAAAAATCCTTCTGGGACTCTTTTACATTAATCCACCTCAAGAAATAAGGACTTCGACAAAACAATCAAAATACTCACAGCTTGCTCTCGAATAGACAAATAAAGAGGTTTAAAAAGGGGGAGGCAGGACACATATTATACTAACGGTACATGGGAATTACCAACTTGTGCAACATGAACATGTTTCTAAACACGTTAACAACTGTGAAACACCTACAACATAAACCTCAAACACAGCCACAGAAACACAGTCACTACATTGCTATTCCTATTGTTCTCATAGTGCCTACTGCTCTTTTTAATATGGTAACAGCTAACCCTACACAGTTTACAGACCTGGGTGGGTTGAGGTCAACTGATTGCACCTGTGGCAGGAAACGTGAACCTACATGAATAAGTTATACATACTTCATTTAAATACAGTACAACAACTCTAAAGTAAGACCTGTAAACAGCTTTAAAAATCAAAAGGTTGATAATGTATGTTAAAGTAGCTACATTACATGCACACCTTCTTTTTAGGTTAGCATAGATGCTGAAAGAACTAAGGGAAGATTATTTTTAAAAAGCTGGAACACACTGTATGACTGTAAAGAACACAACATCTTCGCATTCAATTCATGTCTCAATTAAAAAATACATTAAACCACAATATTGGATATTCTCAAGAATATTCCAGCTTTTGTCACTCTGTCAGCCATTTTTTTTACCTGGAAGCAGAAGAGTCCAATAGCGTAGATGACGTAGTCCTCTCTGTTCACTCCAGAGGCTGGCAGTACTGAGGTGAGGTCGTTGAACGCCAGGTAGAAAAAAAGCAAGAAACCCAGAAGATGGCTCCAAATATTCACAGTCTCATTGGACAGCATAAAAATACTGCAGAGAAAATGTAGAAACAAAGATACATGTGTAAACAAGGCATGCACCACTGAGTTCCCAAACCTTTAGAAACGTCCAACATGGCTCCTACCTCCTCAGGCAGAGTTTGGAGGGCAGATGGGCCCTGTAGCCGTCTGTGATGAAGGGGTTTTCTCTGAGGAAGAGGGGGATCTGTTCGTAGGTGTACAGCCTTATCCTCTGGGTTATCAGCACCGGCCAGTGCTGGTAGCTGCCCAGCTCGATGAAGTTGGCAGTCTTCAGCAGCTTCTGGGGCATCTTCAGCAGCATCCTTACTGTCCTCAGCAGCTCCTCAGATACAAGCCGGGGAGGTGAAGGCTGAGTCTGGGGAGAGGAATGGAGAAAACACCGGTTAGTAATTAGCAATAGCACTAGCAATAACTGGTTTTCAAATGACTGAATAAAGATGTATGGGCAGAAAACTGGGTTAACAGCTAGGCCTACTGTTTGTGTAATAACTCCCAGTGTTTATTAAGAGCATTTACAATTATTATTACTAGGTACATATGACTGTTAAGCAAGCTAAAGCTAACGTTGGTTAATATGTAAACTGACACCTTCATCTTCTGAAAGCATGTCTTCGTAACCACCTTGTACTAAACCCTCAGCATGTCGACTGTTCAACACAGACATTATTTAATGTTTCACTTCGACGTAAAGCTTTTAAAACCGGCAACAATAACATATTTAAACTGTGTGTGATACCGTTTTGTTATTGTAAAAGCCATGATGCTAGCAGGCTACGTTTCGGGCTTGCTAACGTCAATGCTAACCTTGACAGCCTTATTTTAGCCAGCCAAACTGGTTGAAATAGGGTCACAACGCTCACCATAAACCGGTGTCCGACCGTCGATATCCTTTTCAGGAAACTCAGCCATATCTGGACTATTAATATAACATTGCTTTAAAAAATAATTACATTTTAGCCATCCTTAGCTACATAACACCAGCACACATTTCCTCTTCTGTTTGATAGTAAACGACATAACGGTGCGGTGGGATGCGTTACTGCCACCAACTGGTAAGGGTTGAGGATGGTACCTGGAGCCATTTATTCTCCTGAGCTTTTCTGTCAAAAATATATTTAAAATGATGTATCAAATACATTTCTCAAAAGCTTTTAGTTAAGTCGAAATTCATATCCTGCAGTATGCTTATTGCTGTGGTTTCAGAAGATGTCTTAACCAAGATATAAAATGAAAATCACACCCCTACATTTGGTAACAGTTTAATAACACTAGACCAGGCTTGTGGCTACACCCTTAAATACATCTCATGTGTTTTGGCTTTGGTGGTGGGATTAACTGGTCACAAACTTAACCCGCAGTTGTTTGAATGAAGAAACACTATCTCTGTTTTGTTTTCTACTAAGGTCAAATCACTGGTGATCCCTTCTTTCTGCCATCAGTCCTTTCAGCCCAATAGAATCGAGACCAGTTTTCCATCTGGAGAGTTCTCTGCCTGCCAGTGCCAAAGATGAGTGATATAACATATATAATATAAGTATAACATTCACAACAACAACAAACAGACAAATATATCAAATCTAAACAAATTCACATCATCATTCTCATACTTTTTAACAAATCAAGAGAAAATTCAATATTTCAGGTATGACAGCATCTCCTACATTTCATTTTGCTCACATTTGTTCAGTTTAAAACTAGTTTCACATTTATTCTGTGGTCCCTCTTTCCCCTTTTCCCTCTTTAGTTGTTTAAATGTTACATTTTGTGTTTATTTGAATACAGAAAAAAGAGAGCAATGATTGGAGGGCTGTTGTAATAGGATTCTTTGTTTCATAGTCCAGCTGCTACACCCAAAATTCAAGCACAGATCCAATAATCCAATACGGCCTTTCATGATACAAATATCCAAGGCGGATCGCTGGCTAGCAGAAGATTAAACAGAATGGATGCAATTTGCTGACACAATGACTGTGGTATGTTGTTATTATTGGATCTGTTTACTGTCATGACTACATCCTCCTTAAAGTTGAAATTGAATGTACTGGGAAGCCGCAGGCATTTTATCCCTGCAAACACAATGAACTGCTAATGACATCACCACACAACAAAATAACTCCCGGATGTGTTGAACAAGATTGATGACATACAGAAAATATATTGCTTTCGACATTACTTAATGACACAGTGAAATATAATGGCAACATTATCAAGTGTGCTTTTGGTGACATGGCAGTGTAAAAGAAACATCATGAGGAGAATCATAAGAACAGTTTTTTCTCCTAAGAGTAGATTTTATTTCCTTTGGACCAGAACATTTCAAGGCAGCAAATCCTTCTGACACACCAAGGGCGTTCTTTATTGTTGGAGTTGTGTAAGCATATCGACTTTTGTTTTTCACATGCAATCGATTTGAAGGAAATTGATGCTCTTCTTTTTTTCACGAGCAGATTAATTACATCATAATTGGGAGTTACCAATGAGTCAACAAATGTCCTGTAATAAGTAATTGCTGTAATGTTCATTTTCAGAGGAACACATGTTGATTAAAACATAGCCCCCTTAGAAAACACTCTTTAAACTACTACCAAGAAGGGTTTAATTGGTTTATCGGACAGGAATTGGCTCGCACCTCTTCTTTTTTTGATACAGTGATATTTATGGCTCAAATATTTTCTGTATTTAAAGTGGACCTATCATGCTATATTTGAAAGATATATTGTAGGGCCATACCTATATAAAACATGTCTGTGAAGTTTTTTTTCAAAATACCAAACGGATCACCCATTGTAGCCATGCCTCTTACTGCTCAAACCCCTCTTTTGAAGCCCTGTTAGAGAAACGCAAATTTTGGGTGCTTAGCTTGAAAAAAAAAGAAAGAAGAGGAGGCGGAGCTAATGCCTGATCAGAATTCTACCGGAGATAAAGTTAAATTTGGTTGTGATAAAATGCCATCCTGTTTAAACCACGTCAAGGATTATTTCTGAAATAGTATGGAGCTCAAATGCCTTTTCTCTTGCTGGTTTATCACAAGGTGAGTTCCTTTTTTTATTTCCTGCTTTTTAAACACATGTGCTCTTCAGTACAGGTTAGCTCTGAGTGTTAGCGAGGCTTGCTAATGTAAACAAAGACGAGATTACGTCCAAAACACGTCAGGCATTGTTTCTGATAGCAACTTTCTGTGGGTCCATGACGTCACAGCGGATGGACACGTCACAGCGGATGGAAATCTGGATCAGCTCAGTTGTAGCCCCGTTTTTAGAGATTTGGGTACGGAGGAAAAGAGAGAGGGTTGTATTTTCTAACGCTGCGAGAGTTCCCCGACGCACCGGGGACACATATTTATGTATAAAAGACATCACAAAGTGCAGTTTGCATGATAGGTCCCCTTTAAGTTATTGTAACCCTCACTCTGTCATTCTATCCTTTTATCACTATTTATGCAGCTGCTCTGGCCTTCAAAATAAAAGGATAGGGAAGCAACTGAATGTTAGGAAGATTTATTTCTGCACAGTCTTACTTTATTATTTAATCGTATTTTTAATATAACATACAATACTTTTTAATAATTAATATTCACTTCATATTGCTTTGCTTTATAAAGTTATTATTTAGATATGTGTATTTGTGCATATAAACCGGAAAATGTACTCTTCGCTGTGCCGAGTGATAAATATATACGTGTTATTTTATTTGAGCAATTATATTACTACCAGACATTTTAGCATTATGATTTTCTGTATATCTTTATTAAAATTAATGCTATATTTCTATTATCCCTCTGCAAACTATTTTATTACAGAAGTTGTTTTAATTTGCTTGTGAAACATTTTTTTAGGGTCCGTACTTGATCAAATTTACTTCTAGATAATTCTGACACATTTTCAGCTCCGGACATGAATTTAAAGAGTCCCTGTAAGTAAAAAATATATATAAATTAAAATAAATATAAGCATATCAAAGCTAGCCTACATAAAAAACACATGAAAATTCTATAAAAGGAAATAAAAACGTTAAAAATAACTTGTAATTAAACATTAAGTTATAGTATAGAATATTCTTAAAGTATAACAAAACGGTTGATTAGTACAGTAGTAGACTGGTAGCAGACTAGTATTTTGCTACAATCATGTCTCCCGTTTAATGTGAAAAACCCTGGAGGAAGTCCCACTCTGTGTTGTTGCTGCTGGTTGGAGGGCTGTGTGCAGCAGCTGTGTGCCCTGCCCAGTTAATTCCATTATCAGCCTGCTGTCAGAGAACACGCATCCTTTTCACTTCCACTCAGCAGGGACTTCAACATGTGAACCGCCGGGCTGATGCCGAGCAGATGATGACAGACTCAAAGCAGCTGATTTAGGGATTATTGAAACATTTTTTATCAAACACCCTGCTGATATGAGACACATGGATTATGGATCTGATATGGATATGTTCCCAGATCCTACTTTTTCTAAGTGTTTGTGTGAATTCGTCACTGCCTGATGGTGACGATGCTTCTTGTGATGGAGCGTTTGATATTTATTTTGTTTTAGACAGGTGAGTACACACAGATTGGATCAGTTGTCTGCATGCATGTGTATGCTTAAAAGAAGCCAACAGGTAACCAATATATAAATAAAAGGTAATCCTTGTGTCAGAGCACTCTGGACTCAGTCCTCTCCATGTATGGCTCTGTTTAGTTCAGTGTCCCTATGCCGATTCACTGGAAGTTAGACAGAGTTTATTTTTATCTTTTTCTGCTCTGACCATCAGGGTTTGATGTGTAGACTTGAAGAAAGTCCTCTTGTTTCCTCCAGAGTTCTTCTCAGTGTATTATGTTGTCGTAAAGCAAAAACAAACGGAGTCCCTTGAATGCATTCAGCCACTGCATCATAACTTAATGTATGCCTCTTATACAGAAAATTCAAGCTATCGAAATGCATTTTAATTTAATTTATTGATGGACTCCCCTCTTTGTCTTCAGGGTTGGCTATGCTTTGATGTTGGGTATTTTGATACATGTGTATATGTAGGTGATTTTGATGTATGGCTCTGATGTTCCTGTTTCTGCAGGTCAGGCAGTGTGTTTGGACACTGGAATGAGATCTATGGATTTGTGGAGCAGCTCACCAACAGATTTGTCAGGTAAGTAAAGTGTTTTTTATCCCTCTCTTATCTCTACAGCACCTCTTCTCCTCCCACCCCATCCTCAGATTTTATGTTTTTTTTACTATAAATAGCCTCAGAAATATGGAATCATATAAAACTTTATATAGCACACTTCAAGACCAAGTAAAGTGTTGTAATGACATACTGCATTTGAACTACAGTCATATTTAAACTAATAAAAAACGATTTAAAGACTGAGAAGTTATTATAGGTCTTTAAACCATGATACAAACAGTGGTAGTGGGTAGAAAGTAGGGCATGTTTATTTTGGGCAGCATACATCATACAGGGCCACCAACTGCTCCAAACCCCTCTGAGTTAACAGGGCAGCGGATGTGTGTGTGTGATACTTTTAGGTTTAATAACTGGTTGCTAAATATGAGAACTAAACATCTGGCCAGATGTGAAAGTTAGTCTGACCTCAACAGACTGTTGTGTTTCCCTTCACTGCCTGAAGTATATGAAAACGAAGTAACTGACAACGTTAGGAGTTCTGTTTCGTACAATGTAAAGATCAAAGTGAAAAAAACACTGAGATTTTCCTGTGAACCTGAACTCACTTTTTTAATAAATGTCTTGTCATGTTTTGCCACATGGTATTATCTACCTTTTTTATGTTCTGTAGTGTAATGGGAAATATAGTATATTGTTATGTGCCTTGCTGTGTTTTGGTGCTACATTACAATACACTTTATTATGTCACATTAAAAACACATATACTGTCCAGTCATGGTCTGTTACAGTGTTGTTTCTATAAAAGTTTTCTACTGAAATGGGTTTTTCATTAGCTATGCCGATGTTTAGATATTTGTTTTGGGGTGTATTTTTTAGGCATAGTATGAAACAAATACAACATGATAAAAAATATGCGACACATAATTGATGAACTTTAATAAACATTTATTTAACACTGTTGATGACTGAATTTTCTTCTTTGTTTGCTTAAATAGATCCAATTTTTAAAACAGATTATCAACAAATGTCCACTGGAAATCATAAAACTGGAAATCAAAGCTAATAAAAGAGTTTATATGGATATCTTTTTTGTTGAAACAAGGACAAAACCCACTTAAAATGTTGACATTAAAAGGTACAAAACCTTTTTCAGATTGTTGTTTTTGTACTGCAGATAAGATTAACAAGCTTCCTGCCTGTGTGTGTTTCAGTCCCAGGATGAGGGTTTCCTACATCGTCTTTTCAGCCAGAGCAGTCGTAATACTGCCACTAACTGGAGACAGGTACCAGCTTCCATTTTCCAAACCTTTCCACTTTTTCTTCTTCTCTGCCTCACTCCATCACCAATCTTACTCTACTTCCTGCTCCTCGTCCTCCTCACAGATACAAAAAAACATTAACAAAGATAACCTGATCACACAGAAACTGAGCTCTTATCAGTCTTTGTTTGAACATTTGTATCCCTGGTTTGTGCTCAGGTCTGAGATAAACAAGGGTTTGGAGAAGCTGAGCCAAATCGAACCAGTTGGTGAAACGTACATGCACGAAGGCATAAAAGCGGTAGGTAGGCTCATCTAACACTGTGATTACCTGCCAGGAACTATTTAACAAACACAGATTACTTTATTCAACATGAACTGCCACTTTACTGGGAAAAGCTAACACTATCAACATACTTAATTTGCTTTGAATAGAGATTGAAAATATTACAGCAATCCAAAATATACAACAGTAAAATTGTCCTTTTCGTTTTAGAGCAACACATGTGCACAGTATGAGTGTGAGCCGCACTGAGTGTGTGTCAACCTCCTCTCCTCAGGTGTCAGAGCAGATGAAGACACAGACTTCTCCGTCCTCCAGCATCATCATCGTTCTGACTGATGGCAAGCTGGAGGTCTTCCCCTTTGAGATGACTGTAGAGGAGGTACTCTCGTGTTTCAATCTAAATGAAGATAGTTCAAAGAGACACACTGACACAAAAACATGTTTCACAAATCCTTTGTCGTTTTACTGAATTACAACACTCTTAACAGTCTTTAGGATATGTGTATCATGTTTAGTGAAATATGACAGTTTCTACTTAATATTTAACACACTACAAATCAAGTTTAAAGGTATGGCAAGTTGTTTGAGTGTTTGTGTACGGATGTTTTGATATATTTTGCGGTTTAACACAGCCCTAATTTACTTCAATTCCTCAAGAATTCTCTCGTTTTTTTTATTCTCCTTTCACAAAAACAGAAGTCTTCTTAAAAGATGTAAGGTAACACAGGGCGAGTCAATTATATACAAATGAACATTTTGGGGGTGAAGTATTACTTGAACATTATATACAGTACAGGGATTGACGTAAAGTCAATCTAATAAGGTAAACAACTCTGATCTTTCATTTATTTTCTGATAGCTGATCATACAAATGGAGAATTGGACTCTTTGTGTTTTTCTTCCCAGGCCGACAGAGCCAGAGGGTTTGGAGCCAGAGTGTACTGTGTCGGGGTCATGGACTTTGACCACAAACAGGTAGGAGGATCTTCCCTGCTGCGCAGCACTGTGAGAAGGAAAACTCTCTGTTACTGATACTGTTGGTTGTTTAAACACTGAGCTTTTATTTGTTTTTTTGTGTCTACATGGACTGAAAGCTGTTCTTGGCTCTACATTTATTAACACACCTTGACCTTGTTGACAATGGAACTCCTAAGGTTTATTTATGTAAATCATCATTTTTATTGAGGCCTTAAGGTAACATAACATGGTAGGTATATCAACTGTAGGTTAACATGTCCTTGGAGAGTATCAAGTTCTTGAAAGGGAGCTTTTGGTTCTCTGGCCTTCTAGTTAGAGCGGAGCACGACTCCTGACTTTTCCCTGTGTTTTTTATATATATCTGTTGTAATTTATTGTCTTTTATTGTGATTGTAGTAATGTGTTTTTATTACATGTACAGCACTTTGGCTCGACCAACAATCGCTTTTAAATGTGCTTTATAAATAAAACTTGATTTGATTTGATTTGATTTGAACAAGTAACGCGAAAACTTCGATGTGTCCTCAAAGATGTTTATCATGCTGAATGATAATGAGCCCGAATGCTTTCTGCTGAATGTGTTCATTTTAAGAAATATTCAGGAAAGAAAGGAATTATCCTATAAAACGATATGAGGTTGAGCACACTGAAATTACACAATAACACAAGTTAACTAACCAAACAAGGCTGTTCTTCAAGGTACAATTGCAGTTGTTTGGAGACTTTCAAGAGAGCATTAAGGATGAATTCAGCTCCCTGTGTGGAAAGGGATGTCTGACAGCAAGGAAAAGCATGACAAATATTCTAAATATAGTATACATTTAAACGTATATATGGATTTTTTAGGTGCCTAAAACATATTTCTGCAGCAGTAATTGTCTTTACCCCTGTGCCTTAACTAGTGTCTGTTTCCCCAAACATGGGGCGTCCCCAATCTACTGTATTTAATGCACGGCCGTGGCTAAGTACCTTATACAACCCTAGTTAAAAACATTGGAACAATATCTTTAAGAAACATTAGTCCACTGGTGTTTCTTTCCTGTTGTTATATGCAATCTTGACTACAGTTATCACCGATCATAAGTCATCTTACATTGACAGTGAAAAGAAAACACTATTTTAATTTGTTAAAAATGATCATACTACAATGTTTCATCTAAGTGGCCTTACAGTTGCACAACCCCCTCCCTGAATCATTATTGCATTAGTGTTTGTTTTGCGGTCTTAGAAGCTTAATTGAATTACAGTGACAGTATTGATGTGTGTAATTAGTATTCATAAGCATATCGGAATGGCTTTAAGTTGCATAAGTCATGACTGGGGAGGTCTTCAGTGGTCATCGGGTGAAAGAGTTTCTCTGCGCGGCCAGTGAGCGGGGGTACTCGGCGGTCAGTAGAGGAAGTCGTTACATTAATCTCTGTAATTAAATAATGCTGGCAAGCTTCCTGTCCTGCCATCATTAAAGCAGCAGATGAAAGCTTCAGCCAGCTGTCCAGAGCTTTCATCTCCCGAAGACAGACTTTCCCTCCCTGCAGAAGCACTGACCCGTAATGACCTGAAGACCTCCCAGAGAGACAAAAAATATGAATTTACAGAAGGGTCCATTTTATTTCTTTTGTCTCAGCTTGCTGAAATAGCAGACGGTAATGAACAAGTCTTCCCCGTGCTGTCCGGGTTTCATGCCCTCAAAGACATCGTCAACAAGGTGAGGTCACGTCACAAATTACAATGATCAAAAACACTCAGTGAGAGTGAAATCAGACTTACAACCTGAGCTTTGACCGTCATCTGTATCTCCACAGATCCTGAAGCAGACATGTGCAGACGTTTTCACAATAGAGCCGTCAAGTGTTTGTGTGAATGGTAAGCTAGTGTTGATTCTTGTTCCAACTGTACTGATTGCAGCTAAAGTATGTTTAATGTGAATAAACGTCTACCATCAGAGTGAATTATCTTAACAAATTATTGCTTGATTGTTATCTATATTTGGGAAGTCACTCATTGCCTCGGAGGATATAACCTAAGGACTTCTGTGCTCAACTGACTTCCTTTTAGTGTAGTTTATGAATTCAAGAGTGATTTATCAGTTACTATTGGATGGTAAGACACTAATTAGTTGTGCATAGTGCCGCTATACCTTTAAAACCCTCACAAGGGAGAGTATATCCACCAGGGTAATCTTTCCCCAGGTAAAGATACAATAAACCCTCATATTGTGTTGGGGTTATATTTGACCTGTTTGAATTTTAAATATATAATAAATATCTGACCCAGCAGAGGAGGTTAAACAGGTTATTTGGATAAACTTACAATAACTTTTGTTTGAGATGAATTGGATCCTCAAAACTACCCAGAATGTTTCATTGTATGGCATACTATAAAAAACAATATTCCGTTTTCTCTATGATGATTTGGTTTGGGGGTTATGAATGGATAACAACTAAACCCATACAAAATAATACATTTATTGGGGTCTTTTGTGATGTATTTAAAAGGGGGGTCATATCTTAATCATGTTGAGGCATATATTACTGACTTTCAGGTTGACATTATATGCCAATAAGGGCTTAGAAACACAGGAATGACTCAGTCTTTTTAACTTTAATTTGCTCAAACACCATAATAGCTGTTTCATATTTGCAAATGAAGTACCATGTCATGATATTGTAATGTATCCGATGTTTTCAGAGTCTTTCAGTGTGGTGCTGAGGGGCAGCGGCTTCAGCGGATCCAGGAGGACAGACAACATACTCTGCACCCTCACTGTCGATCAAAAGACATACGGTCAGTGAATGCCACACACTCATCACTTCCCCAGCTGTGCTTTAGTCGTCAGCTGGTATATAAGTGGCTTGTTGATGCTAATGCTAGGAATGCACTTATTGTAACCCTGGTAGTATTAAACAATTGTACATGATTATTACTTACCCTTGTCCTGTGATAACATCATCTATGAAGTGAAATGTGATACAGCGTGCAGATGTCTGTGCTGCAGTGGAAAAAGTCATGACATCAAGGAACAAACAGTGGCTGCTTTTTATTGACTTCAGCCGGAGAACAGAGGACACATTATGAGAGTGAGCAGAGGGAGCGCATGTTCTTCCTCTCATTAGACTATTAACAGATCAATGTTCTCCTATGTCACTGAGAGGACGTGAAAGGAAACACATGACTTGTATTGTAGCTTCCTTTCTCTCTTCTGAGTGTCTTGTTTTCGTCTATTCTGCTGGAATTTATTTTATTCTATATTGTATCCAATCACTGGGAGAGAATATTTAAATTGAAATACTAACTGGAGTATGTCGTTGCAAATTGTCACGCAGTTTTATATTCAAATAAAGCATTATGACAGCATAGTACATAGCATATTCCCTTGCTAATGAATGGTGAGTAACGTACGGTTAGAGGACCATAAGCTGCATTTCTATTGGCCTATCAGATTGCACGTAAGGCCCATTTGTTTTACGTCTTAGTTATTGGTAACTTTTGTATATTTAAAAAGAACATCCCCTTTCTTTGTAGGCAGTAACCATTCTCTGTCTCTGTTTCCTCTCAGACCAGAAGCCACAAGTAGTGAGAGACGGCTATCTGCTGTGTCCTGCTCCTGTTCTGCGTGAGGTCGGACAGTAAGTCAAGAGACACACACACACACACACACACACACACACACACACACACACACACACACACACACACACACACACACACACACACATGCAAACACACACATGCAAACTGTGTGAAAGTGTAAACAAGCTGCAAGTTAGAAAAGGCGAACTGAGCCTGATCAGCATACGGTTTCTTACTAAAAGCAAAACAACTTGAACTGTAATTAGAAATGTCATTACGAATATGGTATTGTATTGTGAGAAGAAAGCATTCTGGTCATTGTTATTTAAAGTTAATGGTTTATAGCTGTACTGTAGATGCACATGTAATAAACACCCACAAGAATGTCTTATTCTACAGCTGAGAAACCACACTTGTGTTCGAACACCAAAATAGTGACCGAAGCTTTCATTATGCCTGGTCCCATGGTCAGTTTTTTTTTTCTTTCTATCTTACTTAGTTTTTTTCAGTATACTTTGTTTTGCTTAACTAAAAATATCACCAAAAACTGTGAGTCTGTAGAAAATACTTATATCTGAGTCAATAACTTCTCCTTGCATCATTGGATTTTTTTCCCATCGTCAAGACAATTATGAGCCTGTGTTAAACTTAAATACAAAAATAAAGTCATTTTTAAGGGAATCGTGTAGCTCTGGAATGAAATCCGGCATGAAATCATTTTATTACAACATTGGTGTTCGTATGACATCACCGGCTTGACCAAGGCTTGTACAGAATAATTGGCCCAACACTAATATGTAGCAACACTTCTCAGAGCTGATGAACAATAAATAATAATGATAATTGTTATTATGTAACAAAACATATATATTTTTAGAACCCTGTGCCTTAATTAATCATTACATCTGTCAACAATATCATAACACTAGGCCTGTTCAAATGCAGCAGGTTGAAATTAGAAACAAGAAATGTATATTGTGCGTGACGGAGAGAGAAACCAGAAGAATGTTTACAGTGGAACTACCAGCAGCTCGAAGTGTTAGATGAGCAGAAGCCAGTCCGACCAGAATATCTCTGTGGCATTTAGAGAGAGAGCCAAAGCTGATTTAACATCGCCCACTTCCAACAGTGTGCCCCCCCCCCCCCCCCCCCCCTTATCTGTCCCCAGTCGCCTCTCACTTTCCATCATGTCTCACCCACTCACACACTCCCTCATACTGAATCACTCACGCATAGCTCTACCATTTCTCAGGGACAATGCTGAAGCTAACTCAAGTCCCGCCCCCTAAAAGTTGGAACCAAACACTATTCAACTGCCAAATATGACTGCAAACAAGAACAATCATGAGTGTATAAATGCAATAACCTGTGTGCCTTCTCAACATGTCTGTCTAATGATTGCAGATCAATAGAAGTGCTGGTCAGCATCAATAATGGACAATCTTACATCTCCAGTCCCATCACCATCTATGCTACAACATGTGTGAGTATCAATGCAGCAACAGGAGCACTTCTCTAGGAGTATAATGTGTGTATCTGATCTCTGTGTGTGTTTTGTGTGTGTGTGTGTGTGTGTGTGTGTGTGTGTGTGTGTGTGTGTGTGTGTGTGTGTGTGTGTGTGTGTGTGTGTGTGTGTGTGTGTGTGTGTGTGTGTGTGTGTGTGTGTGTGTGTGTGTGTGTGTGTGTGTGTGTGTGTGTGTGTGTGTGTGTGTGTGTGTGTGTGTGTGTGTGTGTGTGTGTGTGTGTGTGTGTGTGTGTGTGTGTCAGTCAGATGGGACCTGGGTGCTGTGGCTGCTGCTGGCTCTGCTGCTGCTGCTGGCTCTGGTTTTATTCTGGTGGTTCTGGCCTCTCTGCTGCACTGTGGTGAGTTCAAGTCTCTGGGCGTGTATATCTCAATTCAGGAAGTCACAATTCCATGCTATTGTTATTTATGGGAGTAGCCTAAAAGTTAAAGTGTTGCAATGGGGACCAGGGTTCCTTTGGTAACACTCCTTTATTCTGTCTATAGACCATTTTAAATGTATTGTTTTTTTTAAATCGTTCTTTTCAGGTGATCAGAGACCCACCACCCGATCGCCCACCTCCGCCACCTCCTGTCATTGTAAGTAGATCACAGACTTATGATTCGTTTTTGGGAATTCATGCCTTTATTTGACAGTGTAGTAGTTGTGGCACAACTTTACTGTACATGCTTCCAAGATACATTAAAAAGGGTAAACAGTCCGAAGAGGTCAAACTCTGACAATTTAAAAATGCACAATGCGTTACGGACTGTCATCATCTACGTTTTTTTCTGGGGTTCCTTTTTACTACCTGTCCTTATATAAACGTTCTTGATCTTTGGTAGATAACTAAATCACACGAGCAAAATAGACAATAATGCAGAGAGAAAGTGATAATGTCCAGATAAAAGAAGCTGAATAGAACTCAATAGGCAGCATCTACTGACAGTTTGTGGTACTGCATCACTTCTGGTGGTTTTGTGTTTGTTGACCCCTTTAAAAATGTTAATAATGGTGTTGAATAAGCACCTAACGTGTAGGTAGTTCTGGCTAGAGCTGCAATGGTTACCCAAACTAATTGATTAGTCGTTTGACAGAAAAATCACTTTTCTGTCAAGAGTCATGCAATAACAGCCAAGATGCTAGTAACAGCCTATAAGATGTCCTACTTTTTATTTTGTATTATATATCTTTAGGTGTTTGGACAGACAAATCATCAATAAAGACTGTACTTTGAGAAACTGGGATGCACATATTTCACAATTTTCTGACATTATATAGACCACGCTTAATCAAGAGAATAATTGTCAGATTAAACTTTAGAAGCAGCCCTAGACTTGGTCTAAAATCCAGTGTTATGATTAGAAAGTGAACTATTTGGTTGTTTTCAAGGAGCCAGAAGAAGTCATGTCGCCCAAACACCGATGGCCTACAGTAGATGCTTCTTACTATGGTGTCAGAGGCCCTGGAGGAATCACACGCATGGAGGTAAAAAGAAATACACAAACATTTCACATTTATAGTGCCTTTGTACTTTTATATATTTTACTGTTTTTACCAACATTTATTCAGACAAGTTTCAGCATTTTTCAAGGCATGGCAAACACACACATTGGTTATAATAGAAGCTGTGTGTGTTCAGTGTCCTTCACTAATCACCGTCTGTGTGCAGGTGCGTTGGGGGCAGATGGGCTCCACAGAGGAAGGGTCCCGTCTAGAGAAAGCTAAAAACGCTGTGGTCACCATGCCAGAGGGAGAGGAGGAGCCCATCATGTCCCGACCCCCACCACGAGCTCCTCCAGTCCTCATCCCCCCGCCACAGTCCAAATGGTACACTCCCATCAAGGTGAGAAAATAACCAGCACTTATACCAATAACTGTTATGATTAGCATGTTTTATATTAAGTGAATTAACATTATTTGACCCTCAGGGGCGTTTTGATGCGCTGCGGGCATTACTGAGGAGGCAGTACGACAGAGTGGCAATCATGAGGCCGACATCCCAGGATAAGGTAACAAACATCTGTATATATGTTCTAGGGCTGCACGATATTGGAAAAAACTGACATTGCGATTTTTTCCCCCCTGCGATGTATATTGCGATATGAAAAAATACAGGAATTGAAGAAAAGACAGTTTTTTTTGTCCGCAAACCATCCTTTCTTGAACTTTAATGCTATACAATTGGTATTTTTCTAACTATATCTAACCGGATGAAGGATTTTAGTCACGGACGTCTGGATCTTAAGTTATCAGAGCAACAAGCTGAGCTAGCTCGGTTAGCAGCGCCGAACTGCCCTGGAGAAACACATGAAACTACTTTATTCAGTGTTTTTACCTTTGATCACCGGGTCCGTTTGCTTTGGAGATTTGATTGTGATTGGTGGTTTGCTGTGCATGCAGAGCCTGCATGTCACTCACTCAAGTACCCCTGACATGAGAGCCGCGTGAGTTTTCCTTTTGTAGCAAGCAGCAAAAGAATTGTAACATGACGTGTTTGAGTTAATTTGCCTACTTAATATCGTCCTAAAACATTTTATTTTTTAAATCGCACGTCCTGCGATGTGAATATCGTGCATGCGCATATCGCGATTATCGTCAGGACATGATATATCGTGCAGCCCTAATATGTTAATTTTAATTAATTTCTTATTTTATAGTTATTTATCATTTTTAATTTGTATCTTTGATTTTATCCTTAATTGTATTAATCTGTGTGAATCTGTGCTGTCCTGTTTTTCAATCTTACCCTGTTGCTGTTAAACTACTGAATTTCCCCACAGGGATTAATAAAGGTTTATCTTATCTTATCTTTTAACAAACAGTGCTGATTAACAATATATAATACTGTTAATATTTCTCAGCACACACCATAAATAATGCTGTGTTTATCACCAGTTGATTGGATAAGAAAATGAATCCAACCTCTTGACTGCATAATGATTTAATTAATGATACAGAAAATAATATAGCCCCCTCTCCCCACCCTATAATTATCTACCCAACAGGCAAATAACAACTTACATTTTGAATAGCGTTCACTTATAAATAACAGTCTTATTGTCAACATTGTGGCGTGAAAAACAGCTTGACGCCACAACTTACGATATGCACTGTGGGATTTGGATAATGTATCTTCCTAAGTGGGTTTCTCTGATGCAGTTATGATGTTAAAAAGCATTTATTTTATTTTGTATAAGATGCATTTCACTTTCATTTCAAGGCTGTTCATCTTTCTATTGATACAGTGTTGACATTTTGGCGGATAAAGGATAATGACAGCTTGCATTTATACCAATTTAGATAATTTAAAACATAACATCCTCTTGTTGTTTTATATTATCTCTGATTAACAACTGAAATGTTGTATAATATATAATAAATGTATCTGACTGTAGTGTGTGTGTTCTGTTGTGTTCAGGGCCGCTGCATTAACTTCACCAGAGTTCAGAGTCACTGATGTTCAAACAAGGAGACCGACACTTTTCACTTTAATCCAGTTTGACCAAAGAAGACCGACAGGTACTAAGAGAAGAATGTTTGGATTCATCATGTATTGTAAATAAATGTCTTTACTATATATAATATTGTATGTTGTTTTACTGTTTGATTTTATGAATACCAAACCAAAAGACACATTCTTCAGTTATTCTGTTTATTTGAGGAAAAAATAGAATTCTTTTTTTCACAAAGACCTTCAGTACAAGTACCGGCAACACAAACAATACATAAAAAAGCATACATGAGAAAAAAACACTTATAAAATGACACATAAAATAACATTTTTTAATAGAAAAAAAACAAAACAAAAGCCTTACGTTCAATCAGGCAGATTTCTGAGGGATCCCATCATCCAGATAAAAAAAGGATGATGGGTCCTGTATCTGAGCACACACACACACACATCAGCTTGAGCGTCAGTCAGACTCACAACACTTCTTTATCACACTTGATCTGGTGTTGTATTAACAAAAATAGCTTACCAACACAGAGCCAGCCAACCAGCAACAAGCTCACTAAGAAAGTACATACACTTTGTTTACCTTCTGATACAAAATACAAGTTAATACTGTATAGAAAGACGCCTCAAAATTCACCAAATCCTATATTACAATACACAAGAACCCATTGAAGTGCATTTGATTTACCTTGCATGATTAGCACAATATTGCGTCACCAAAGTGCACACGTCACAAAATGTTAAGAACCCAATAGCGGCTGTAAAATGCTTTAAGGAGTACGTCGCTGATGTTTACGCTTTTTAAATTAGATCAAAAGGATTCAATGACCCGGAGACTTTAGCTGTGTGTAAGCTGAGAGGAAATAGATTGTGTGGTGTTGCTCACAATGTATACCCATCACTATCAAGCACTCAACAACACAGCAGCACTTCTAAAAGCAGTTGTTAGTCTGTCACTTATAATACAAATCGATACGGAGTGCATATCTCGCCAGGATGTGCCGCAGAGAAGCAGTGCTAGTGTTGCAATAATGTAACCAATCAGGGTCCATATATCCGTCCCATTTAGAGACAGATCAGCCCTTTCAGCTTCCATATTAGAGCCTTCCCACAATAGTTGCCACGATGGAGGTCCACTGGAGATTTCAAAATCCACGCTTCTGCGAATCCTTCGAAGTGCCTTGTACAGAGATGATGTCTGTACTCTGAGCTCTTCCAGGTTCAATAACTGCATCATCAAGGTACGTCTGCGCCGGATTCATCAAGGAGTGTTACAGTTCATGATTTTCAAATCCTTTATGATGCTCCTTGTGTTTGTTTTCCAGGGGAGTGTAGAGAAAAATAGATGTTCATAAGATAATACGGAGGAACATGTAGCTTTAAAATACCTCGTTCATTTTCATTGTTCCATTGATTGTCTTTTCTTAGGAGCGGTTCTCCCGATGCGAAAGGGAAGATCTGCAAAACAGAACACAGAATATGTTATGTTATTGATTTAATATAAGCTATTGTTGAGGTGGTTTTGTGTTTGTGTGTGTGTACACCCACCTGAGAGACCTCCGACTGTCCTTCTCCATGTTGTTCTCGGGTCCTTCAGTCTCATATGAAGCCAGGTGCAGCTCTGCAGTGAAAAAACAAGATGAGTTTAGATCTGTTCTCGTGCTTGGTGACTGCACATGATACACACTTTGTTAACTGTTTGTTTGTTTACTGACCGTCTTCGGTGTAGACGGGCGTCGTGACGAGGTACTGGAGAATGCGACGGTCTCTGTCGAACGGACAGATCACCTGACGCCAGACCAGGAACTCGCTCACCTGCTTTGCAAGCTCCCAAAGTTTCTGTTGAGACATGACAAACTTTATTAACACCGACACCCAATTGAACGCAATGCACCTGTTACAAATTCCAAGAAAAACTAGGAAAATGATGATCATAAATTACCAAAAATGTCAGTAAAACAGTTGTTTCTTAACTGCATTTTAAAATGAATTCTGGTTGTAGCCACAAGGGGGCGCCACTATACCACTTTGTTATAACATTGCAGTCACTGTATGTTAATATTAAAACGGATCAGAATCAGAAACAGGTTTATTATCAGGTAGGTTAACGCATACGAGGAATTTGACTTGATGTTGTGGTGCATACATAAAAATAAAACAAAAATGTAAAACGCAGATAGAAAACTATTTGAAGAAAACTATAATAACATTTAAAAAAATATAGCAGTATTTACATTGGATATGATTGAAATCGTAGAACAGTAAAGGCAGCCAGATTTCCTCGAATACCTTCATATACAAAATGATAGACTGACCTCAAAGTTGATGTGCCCGTTGGTCAGCCTGCTGGCACAGCCTTCGTTCAGGAAGTAGATGTCTTTAATAAGGAGACTGAAGAAGGGAATAACAATCTGAAAAAAATTGTTGACAGCAAGTTTATATAGATATTTTTACATTTGGGACATTAGTTTATATAGTTCTATCCTGGGTGCTCTCTCACCTTCTCCTGGCTGCTGTGGGCGGTCTCAGACCTCTGGGTGGCGCCGCGGAGCGCAGTGCGGTAGTTACTGAAGTTACTGGAGGGGTCCATCTGGTGCTGCGTGAGGTCAGACAAAGAGGAAATTGGTCAAACATATCCATTCAACTTCATACAAAGAGTTGGCAATCCTACCCTGATGTTTGCAGATTTCTTTTTTTTCTTACCTCAAGGATTTCGAACTTGTCGGTGTTGACTTTACCCCAGGTTTTCCTCAGTCTGGCAACAGGACTCATGTTCATCCCAGCTGTAAGTAAGAGTATCCAGTGTTTATTTACAGAGACAGACCAATGAAAATGAGCAAACACGACTGCCTCCCTGAACTCACTTTGTACTTCCTTTACTTCTCAGCCTCCAGCTGGCACTATATTTGATGACTTTATTGAATTTGTAGTTGGCTGTTTTGACAAAGAAGGGGTTGGAACTACCATTTTACTGTAGCTTGCTCTTCTACAAAAACAAGCTGTCACAAAGTAGTTTGTGAAATGAAGAATAATGCTGCTTACTGATTTAAGTAGAAGCCATTTACATGTCCTTCATAAATATCTAGCGATTTACCACCTAGTGTATTAATCGATTGTTCAAAAAGAATCGCCACTATTTTGATAATGTATTAATCGTAGTATTCATGAAAAAATATGTAAATTCCCTCTCTTTCAGTTCAATATCGTCTTTGGGTTAATGTCTTTGGGTTATTGCATAACTAATAATAAGACATTTAAAGACATCCCCTTGGACATTTTAGACAAATTAAAAGATTCTATAGAAGTTTAATTGATTATTACAGAAGATAATTGTCCAATATTCAGAAATGAAGAGAACAGTTAATTGAGGCCCTAACCTGTAGCATTATGTAATCTATGTAAGATGCTGAAGAGGTTGAAGCAACGCGGCATTTCCCCAAAATCAATTTAAAGTTGTGTGTAAGGAGGGGGGGTGTATATGTTGGCTGCTTTTTAATTATTTGTTTGTGAAAAGTGAGCTTCTGTATGTTTTCTGTACTCACTGATGATGGCCATGAGGGAGTTGAAGTTGCCGATGTTGAAACACTCCTGAGCCACATCAATGAAGAACTCTATGATCCGAGCTCTGTGTTTCTTCTTCACTGGCTGTAATTACAGAGAACACAGGAGGGAAAGTGAATCAAAGATGCATAGACTGAAGACTGGAGCTGCGTGTTTCATGAAAAGTGGAACGTGCCAATAAACAACAAGCGCTTGAGTGTGTGGAAAACAGGATGAGACCGAGAGATGTCTGATCTGCTCCTTTGAGAACAACGTACCATGCAGATCTCAGTGGCCACCAGGTAGCTCAGTCTGTTGAACCAGTTGATGTAGGCCTCCAGGTTACTGGTTTTACGCTTCCGGAAGAAACCCTGTGAACAAAAAGGGAGATGGCATGGTTAAAATCAAGCAAGAAAAATATACTTTCAGTAGTTTTATCTAAGGTTTTTATCAGTTTTTCATACTATTAAACCAGTATTCCATTGTTTTATGGACAAGAGTCATGTTTGTAAGGTGTGGGGAAAAAAAATGGGTATCAGGAGACGAATGCAACACTTTGAAATGACCTTATATTGTATTTGAATACCTTAATCTGGGTAATAAATGGGGAAAACACAGTAAAAAGGTACATTTACAAGCCTTTGTTGGAGCTTTCAAATGCAATAAATCAAGGTTTTCCTCAGTAGAATTAGTTTAAGAGTATTAAAGGTGGGGTAGGTAAGTTTGAGAAACCGGCTCGAGATACACTTTTTGTTATATTCCATGGAATGCTCTTAACATCCCGATAGCAATGAATATCTTACAGAAAGTGCTTTGACAAGAAATCCATAATAAAATGTCATCTGTGGAAGCCGTAATACTGTAAAAGGTACGACCAATCATTTTAGCTGGCCCGGCTAAAATAACTGGATGGCCTACCTGCCTGTCAGCCTTCCATCTGTGCACAAACTTATCTCGTGCCCTCATTGGTCATGTGCGCGTTCGTGTGTGTTGGAGGAGGGGCTCTATAAGGAAGTGGGAGATTTTCTCCGGTTGTGTATTTTCAAATTTTTCTACCTTTAATACACAACATATGTAAAAACTGAGCTAACTGCATCCGCCTTGGAAGACAGGAAGTAGACTTTAAGCTAAGACTTAGTTTATACTCTTTTAGTTGGGATTTGATATTTAGTTTTTGGGCATTTTGGGCCCACTATAATTACCAGAACTTATATATAACACAACCTGACAAGACAAATTCTGATTATAATATTCCGCCTCGTATTTTTCTCTAGAGTATGCAATAATAATTTTAGAGAGCAGGCTGCTGCTTCTGTGTTATTTCCTTAGCAAATGGATCTTGACAGCCCTTCCACCCACACAACCTGTGGTCCTGCACAGTCTGTGACGTGCCTGCTATTATTTTCATCTAATTTCCATCTGCTTTTGTGCCTTTTTGCTTCTCTGAGAGACATCCGGTGGATAGCCTGTTTGCCAGGGGCACTTATTGATATAAATAAACATTAGAAAAGGCTGTATTATTAAACTCAACTTGACCGTGATGATGTAATCCCGCGCATTCATGCCTCTATTAAATTCTTATACAACAACCGGCAGCCCACTCCACTCCAAACTTCCCCTTTATACTTCAGGACCCCTAACGCTGACTCAACCGCTCTGTAATACAAAGTAGGTCTTATGTAACCGGTGGGCAGCGAGATGCAGCTCAGTTGACAAACAGCGGCTGAAAGCTTGTTCTCTGCCGCGCTGATTGAAAGCGACCCTTCAGCTGACTCACAGGACAGAGCCCCCTTCAGGGACACTTAGACGTACGCAGAATGGCTCTTTCAGACTGTGTTTGATGCATGTTCAAAAGCTATGCAGAAAACTCAAATGTAATCCGAAAATCTGCCAGCAGGATCTTTCATGTGGCTTCCAAAGCAAATTCACTTAAACTAAAACAGACCACAAATTACACTCGAAGAGTGAAAATAATACAGGATGACTAAAATGACTACAATCAGTTCTTTGATGTTGACAATTATAAATAAATAAAAACATATTTGTACACTGTTTATATACATCAAGCCGTTGCTGTTGATTCTATCTACCTGGAAAGAAAGAGTTTAACTTGAATAGTTTTTTAAAGATACCCTTTGAATTTTGTAGTAGAAAAACAGCTTTAAAGGGACCTAATGCTAAAAAGCTCTTTATTTTGTTCATACTGCCTGTGCTGCAGCACCTCTTTTCACCCTCTGTCTGAAACCAGAGCCCAGTCTGCTCTGATTGGTTAGCTGGCCGGCTCTGTTGTGATTGGTCAACTGCTTAGAGATGTCCCGCCCCTTAGCCTTTCACGTACAATGTGTTGGAGCGCTAAGCAATAGAAGCTCGGCTGTTCTATAGTAATGTCACAATGTTACGGAAGTAAACAAAAGACTAAAATGGTGTGGGAGAGAAACTCCCTCTGGAGGGGACTTTGGGATTTTAGACTCTTCAGACCATTTACATGCACAAAACCCCCAAAAAGCATAATAGGGTCTTTTAATAGTGTCACAAATCATTTCAACCAGCCACGTTGAATACAAGCAATCAATCAAATTAGTTCAATCTAAGTTAGTGTGATGCTTAATGTCTAGTTACAGGGTCATGTACGGTATAGGATAGAGAAACACTTAAAGTCAAAAACGTGTACCTTATGGTTGTCCAGAGGATCCTTCATGGCGAATGTCTGGATGAACTCCTCCGGGCCGATAAAACTCAGTCTGTCCTGAAGGCAGAGAACAGGGGAATAAAAAAAATCAGGACGATATTAATGGTTAGATATAAGAGAAAGATGATCAACAATGATGATTCGAAAAAATTCAAACGCAATAAACATGGGTTTGAACACGAAATAATGTAATTTGTGCGGAAGGAGAGCTATAACTTAAGAGTTTCTGGAGAAAAAAAGCAGACAATGTCTTAAAAGTGTGCTCCAAAAATGAGTACTGAAAGGATTAACAGCACATGACTAAAAGCAATTTAGCTACACATAAAATTAAAGTATGAATTAGTGGTCTGTGTGCAGCGCTGCAGCAAGACAGACCACACAAATGGGTTTATGGGAAAACAATAAAAGCAAGAAAGAAATATGAATCGTAAAAGAAAAATTCAATAATTCAACACGAGCAGGAGCCAAAAAGAGAAAAAAGCAATTTAACACTTTAGCATTTTCATTAGGTCTTTAAATGTGGGCTTTCACCACCAAAATGAATAACTGCACTTCATTTAGATGAGAAGAAAAGGCCCTCCAAACCCGTCTACAGATGGAGACTTATGACATATGATTTCAAATTAAACAGCCCAAGTGTCTTCGTACCAGTTCGATGTGTGTGAGCTGCTGTGCGATGATGAAGGGGTCGTCACACACACTCATTACGTCGCTGCGCTGACCCGAGGCCTGTTTGGTTTTCAGGGAGGCGGGTCGCTCCAACGCCACGGCGCTGAGCGCAGCCACGGCCTCCTCGTACTGTCCGAGGGCCGAGAGGCGCTTGATCAGCCGCTGGGTCATCTGCTGCATGGCCCGCCACGAGTACTGAAGGCACGACACAAACAAAGACCGTTAGATATGATACAAGACACTTTGAGGAATCAACATGGCATTGCTTTATGAAGTCTGACAACAAGTAGTGTTTCTATGGTGACGGCAAAATTAGATTAAAATGTCCCATTTTTGCAAAAAAGGCTAAATGTGATTCGACATTATAAAAGTTTGCTTAAGATTGGCTTACTTTTTGTATGGAAACCCGGCTTTTACTTGTAATTACCAGGCGTTCTTTGTATAAAATCGTTTTTAAATGTGTTTTAAGAGTTCAAACTGACCTCATCCCCTCGGGCCACGTGTTGCGTCATGTCCTTGAGGCAGCGCATCATCCTGTCGTCTCTGAAGTCATACGGGAACGTCTCGGTCCATTCGGTCAGCAGCTGCACCAGCTTTGGCGCCACCTCACGGAAACGGATCTAGAAAATAAATCAACACATGACATGTTAAAGTGGCAAGAGGCACGTTTTTTAAATATTTTTTGTATTATTTAAATACAATATATTTAGATGTATTTATTACTTTTTCACTACAAGTAGTAGGTTCTGAGGAAAATGTGAACCAATTATGTTGTCTTTAAGATAGTGGCAATAATAACACCACCTGGATAAGTTGTCAATCACTACTTGAAGTAGACGTTATTCAATGATCATTTATAGATATAATCTTAAGGCAAAAATCTTTAAATGTCACAAAAGCAGCCCTTGTAGTGTCTTTTGAACACAATACACTGCTAACAGGTGCAACTTGTTGTTGCCAATAAATGTGCTACTCTCTTTAATTTGTATTTATTTGAGCCCTTTCTGTGTGTCCAGAATGTCTTAAATTAATAAGTTGATTATTTTAACCTCAAAAGCAATTACAGTGTGTGTGTGTGTGTGTGTGTGTGTGTGTGTGTGTGTGTGTGTGTGTGTGTGTGTGTGTGTGTGTGTGTGTGTGTGTGTGTGTGTGTGTGTGTGTGTGTGTGTGTGTGTGTGTGTGTGTGTGTGTGTGTGTGTGTGTGTGTGTGTGTGTGTGTGTGGTGTGGGGGCAGGGGCAGGGGCATGAGTGTGACGCAGGTATGGTGGGTGCGAGATTGTGTGGGAGGAACAGTGAAATGAAGAGAGAAAATAGCTGTGTGTTTGAATGTGTGTGCGTGTGTGTTATCCGCCCACCTTATCCAGCAGGGCGTCTCCAGACCGCTGCTGCTCCACGCACAGGTGGCAAACCTTCGTCATGAGCTCGTAGGGGTGAAGGAAGAGGCGTGAACTCAGCAGGAAGGTGAAAACATACGACCTCTGATGATGGGAAAGAAGAAAAAAAAAAACATCTCTTAGGACGAGAGAGTCTTTTTACAAAGGGAGGTTTAAGAGCACTTTACCGTCACTTACATCAGGGTAGTAATCTACCGTGGGAACCAGGTGCTGGATCAATGCCTCAAGTGATGCTGAGACCAAGCTGTTGTCATGGTAACACATCTCCCCGTAGCTGGCGGTGACTCCGTGTCCGAAGCGTCTTCCTTTGGCTGCCACAGAGTTGCTGCGTGAAGATTGTTCGCTGCTGCCTCCACTGCTACTGCTAGTGGTGGCGGTCGTGTGGCGGTAAGCGCGTCCGGGACAGGAAGTGCTGTGTTGCCGGGGGCTACGAGGCTGCGGCGAGGTGTACGGGTTCTCCGAAACGGCGCAGCTGCTGTTGTAGCGATGCTCCTTGGTGGTCATGGAGGACACGGAGGAGCTGCGATACGAGCTTTGAGGCTGCGGGATGTCGTAGGGGTTCTCCGCGGAGACGTAGGCACCGTTGTAGACGTTCTCCTTGGAGGGGTTTGGGCCGGTGCCGTTGCGGTACGGGCTGTGAGGCTGAGGGTGGTTGTTGTTGTTGTTGCCGTAAGCTACGCAAGAGCCAAACTTCCCGGCGTATGGGGTTGTGGGAGGCATGATGACCTGAAGGAGAGACACAAGGAGGTCAATGTGGACCAAATCATGGACATAATATCAGTATAATGTATAAAATTAATCTTCTCAATCAAATGGGGAGATAAAGTAGTTTTATGATCTAATACAGTCATTCCAAATGTATGACAAAAACAAAAGACACTTCTAATAAGTGGTCTGATCTTTTCATAACACAGTATGTTATGACTTATTGAGGATTTTACTAATATTTTTGTCAGTCTGAAGGAATAAAATGATCCAGTATTTTGCATGAAAACAGCAATTAGTATAGAAAGGTCTTCAGATAGTAGATACTAAACAGAATGTTTCCATAGTAGAAAACCAACTCATGATAGATGTTGCTACCCCTCTAAACACTGACCTAATAGACCCAGACAAATGAAACCAATAGCAACCAAAAGGTATCCATATGCATATTTCCTTATAGTACTTTTTATCATAAGACTGTTCCCTGAATGAATTAAAACAGATTATTCGTTTTCTTTTTCTTCGCTGACGTCTTCTTTTTGCCTTCTACAATAGGTATTTAAACATCACAATACACTGTAATTTGAGTCACACCCCTTCATTTGAATCAAAAGTGATGTCGTCTGTAGTTTTCCTACTATTACAGTATGACACAACCTCCGTGCTCTGGGAATGTGGTTGTAGTTTAAGCTGCATCACTCCACATGTTATGAAAATATCTGTTTGAGCAACTCGATCACACAAAGCTGAGACTAAGAAGCCTGTCTGTGAAAGTAATTACACTAAATCACATAATTTTACCCCTCCTCTGTTTACTGTTTTGGCTTGTTGAAAGATACCTCCTTGTGTAATCCAAGTTTTACATTACAAAAAGGTTTTCAAAACACAGATTCTTTCCTCACTGTCTCCTGTTTTATTGTATGTTTTATCACTCTCTTGAAGCTTTTGGCGTCAAGGCGGCAGAAGGGTAAACAAATAGGCCAACAGATGGATGATCTCAAGGCAGCAATGATTTTCTTTTTGCCTTAATGGTGTAGATAATTGGATTTGAGGAAGGTAAGCTGATCCTAGATCACCACCAAGGCGTGCTTTAACTCTGGAGCCATCTTTATCCTGCTACTGTCGTCTGTCTAGGAACCGCATGCCAGCGTAAATCGAGCCGCACGCACACACACACATGTAACACGCAGTGGCGTAACATTGAGCCAGAAAACAAAAACCCTGCAGGAATCCAGCAGACTTTTGTTTGTTCATCGCAGCGCCGACAGAGGAGTGTCTGCCTGAGCCAACATCTTACACACACCCATGTCCACCATGGCGCCTAGCCCCATGTCAGCTTAATCCAAACACACACGCATGTCACGCATAAACAAATTATGGCTTGAGTGACACACACACACACACTCCTGTATACTACAGGGCCTGGCGTCATGCCACTGTAAGCCAGTCCACTGCCAGCCTGCCTTCTGAACTCTGTGATCTCTGCCTTCTGTTTCCCTTCTAACTCTGTTAAAAGATTACAGTGGCTTTACCGTCCTAATGTCACAATAAAGTAGGATCTGGAAAAGCTCTGGTGGTCAAGCTGATAAGGAGTAATATTAACTCACGCCATTCCTCATTTCAAGCCTCTGTTTGCACTGAAAGGTGACCTCACACAAATGGGAAAACTCAAACCAATTTTTAACCAATCCTGGGTTTTTCCAGACTGACTTCCTGAAAAGTTGACCCTTGGGTTAGCTTGCGGCTTCGGTGCTGCAGCGCAGAAATGTTACTCTCTTTAAATCATAGGTTGGACTCTCTGCGGACGCCTTAATGATGGTGTTGGGAGCATAATTTCATATTGAAAGCATTGTTCAAATGTTCTTGTTTGTAAACTTTGAAGAATAGCAGCCTTGTTTAAAGTGGGAATCAAAATATAGGAAATGGCAGAAATGTATAGTTCTTCCAAAACGCTGTACCTACATAACCACGATGATACAGATCTAAAAACATTGCAGGCTTTCTAGTGTATGCTCATTTAAACTGCCATCTGTTTTCGTAATGTGACACGACAGACAGTGTCTCCTGCCTTGACAAATGGCACCAATTGTAGAGTCTGGAGCCTGAAATGTCATAACCTGATTCATCAGAAGGTTAAAGCTAATATAATGTTTGATGCAGCTGCAGGCAAATATCAACTGCTAATGGATTTAAACCAGGGAAATCTGTCAAAGCTGTTCAAATAGACATCATTTTTGGGAGGTGTAATGAACGTGTCAGTTATATCCTACTGTATGTGAAGGCTGCCTTTGTCTGTTGTTTTTCAGTTTGTTATTTGCACAGGAATTAATTGATTTCAGGGAAGTGCATTTGTTTTGCAGCTGGGCTAACTTCCCTCTTGGATCCCAGCAGATTCAGAAGCACCACTTGGCTCAAGACTAACTTCACTCCAAATGGTTCCAAAGAACAACCAAATTCTTTCAACCTTACTCAAGCAATTTTTTTCTCTAAATCACACATAATGTGGTTATACAAAAAAGAAGGTACACCCAGCAACAATGCTGAGGCCAGTTATAACAGGGGGGGGGAGAACGAGCCAAGGGGGGGGGAGGTCTTCAACAATAGAGGTATTATCCATCCTGTCATGGCATTAACAACCGCACAAAGACCCCCAGGAAGAGATCAGAGCATATGAGACACACACACAGCAGCTTTCACACACTCTGCCTTCCACCGTCGGGCTGTATGACGCCCAGGCTCGGATCATTTTCACATCAGTCAAACCAGCATAAAGCATTCTCATTCTTCCGTAAGGTGTGAACTCTTGTTTTTGTTCGTACTCCCTGACAGACATCATCTGCTGAAAGATCATGTGCCAATAAATGCATGCCTTGTTTGCCAAGTGCAATAAAGGTTCAGGAATTTATCTCTGTATAGCAGCACATCGAAACCCGCGTATTGACGTAAGCGATTATTACTGCACGTGGTCAAGCTGCTCTCATAAAGTGAAAAGGGAATACAGGGAGGGATGCTAGTATTGGCTAATATGGCCCAAGTGCCACCAAGCCTTTAAATGTGGTGGCAAAAGCACTTTTTTGTAGCCCAAATATACATTTTTGCAAAACAACGGCATTAAAACGGGGGCTTCATTTTGCATTCAATCCCCAATTTCTGTTGTCATTTTGGGTTTTTAGAGTCTGTCGATTGTGTTTGTTGTCTCTCTGTTTGGATTACACCAGCAGTTTGAGTAGTCTTAGTAAACCATACCTCAATAGCCCCGCCATACAGGTAGCCAGCCAGCAACGAGTACTGTTACAGTTTTCGTAGAATCTTGAACTAAAAGTCTCAAATAATTCGGTATGGTTAGAGAACTGTATCGTGGTGTTGGCAAAGAATAACAGTATGGGGATTTATGCATTTATTTAATCTTTATTTAGACAGGAAATCTCATTGAGAGAAGCAGTGTGTGTCCAATGGAGGGCACCTAGAGGGGATATTTGGTGGCCACTACATTTCATTTAGAGTTGATAGCGAACTGTGGAATACATACACAGTACAAAAACCAAGCATAACCAAGCATCATAATGGGCAAGCACTCTGAAGCTAACCGAGTCAGTCTAAAATGTCCTTATTCAAAGCCAACTGACTCTACGTGCTCACTGACCTAATAATAGTCAGTGCTGAAACCCCCTGAAGCTTAACCAACATGAGCTGAAAGGGAAGACTTGTTTGAAAAGACTCCTGCTTTTTGTGTCGTCTAATCAAATTGGAGGCCTTTGAACACGGCTAAGAGCTCGAAAACACACTAACAAAAAGTTCAGCATGCACGTAGGTTAACACAAGGTGCACCCATGGCGTGAGAGAGAAGCACCTGATAATGGGACCTGTAAAACAATTTATCAGTGTGGCAAAAGGCCAAAGCAATGCAACGCTATCTTTGTTCTACTTCGTACCTTATGTACTTTGACACTAATAAGTTACAGCAGGTGAGGCGTGTGTGAGCAAGACAAGCATGTCGTCTTGGGGGAAACCCTTCGCAGTCAGCCTTATTCCTTACAATAAATGAGGTTAAAGTCCTAGACTCTGCTCGTATCACTTACTCGTGGTTTTGCCAAAACAGCACACTAAGCAAGTTTTACACGTACAACCCTTTAAACAGCCTTACCATAGACAAGCACCACTTTACACTGATTCTGCTGTTTAAAGAACGTTTGCTAGTGTGTATTAGCATCATCGTTGGTAAATGTGGTACAGAATTTGGGTTGTTTTCCTTTACTTTGCATGACCTTAGGATTTAATTTAAACAATTTATACCACAGTATTCATGTTTGAGGTCTGAGAATCACAATATCAAGCAACCACCAGACTTTGAGCATGAACATCACCAGACCAAACGCAGCAGAGCTAAAAATCAAAACTCCACCCATGCTTGAGTAATCATACGGGTGAGCTAGGTCCTGCTTTGGCTGTCAAAATGCCAGACGATTAGACCCACTGACAACTGTAAAAACCTACAGCTGAACTAAACCTGATATCAGATGGACTTTAAAGATAAGCAGAATACCATTCACCCACTGCTGATCCTGTTTTTATCTGTAATTCCCACACACATGGGATTCAAGTACGCATTTCCTCAGGGTTAGAAGTCCCACACACACCCCCCACACCCCCCCCCCCCCCCCCCCCCCCCCCCACACACACACACACACACACACACACACACACACACACACACACACACACACACACACACACACACACACACACACACACACACACACACACACACACACACACACACACACACACACCTACCTGTCCCTCGTATGATCTGGTAGGCTAGTACAGTATTAACCTACTGTTAGTAAGGATAAAGACCCATTATCTCCTTTGTTGCTGCTGGGATATAATAACACTAAGCTTGTGTAAGGGGGTTTTCTCTCTCTCACGCACACATTTTCTATTGTCTAAAAACCCTTAGATCTCACACATCCACAGCCCAACAGAACACACTTTTAACAATAAGATTAAAGTTAGAAAAAGTCACTTTAAGTGGATAAAGAAGCTGATTTTAGATCAGTTGTAGCCCATAATGTTGCTTCTGTTCCTTATACCTGCTTTTGCGGTTATCATTCAATAAACTAAACCTTTTAAAATTAGGTTTATCCAATATGTAAGCTTGCAAAGTAGGGGAACATTGTGGCATTCATTTCAGCAAGTTAAGGGACCATTGGTATATATAGAAGTGTGTGCGGAGGGAATAAGACTGTTATAGGTTGGTTTGGCAACAAGTACACACGTTTTGTGTCTTCTTTCTTTTCCCTACAGACACATACACAATCTGTTAGTATATCTCTCTCACAAACACACACACACACACACACACCCCCACCAGGCAACCATGCCTGGTTTACATTATGGGTTTCTGACTGAGTCATAACACAGTAAAAGTAAAAGCTGACTGTGAAAAAGCCATGCTGTGTAACCACATTCCCATCACAGGTTCTGCCTGGTGAGCAACGTTTCTGCGTATGACAGCAAGCCCAATTATAACTCACATGGGTGGTAAACAATAACAACAACAACTGAAGTAAACCAAAAAAAAGAACTGAGAGGGTATGCTGGTATTTAATACCAAGACTAAACCAAAGCATTTAAGTTGTGTTTTTTTACTACAAAGTTGCCTTTTAGTAAAAATGCTTGTTATAGCAACGAGATAACGCATTACTAAACATTATTTAAGGGATGATGATCTTAGTGATGGGAAATGCATGATTGCAATTAAATACAACGTTGTAATAATAATTTTGTGACTTTAAGCGTCATTTTTTTCTAATCCTAGATCATGATTTCAACCAGAATAAGGTTCATAGTTTCTATAATTAACCCCACCATCCGCACCCCCAACAATTTACCTCTTATAAGTTGCAGCTCAATGTCCGAATGCAACCTCTCCCCGGAAGAAACAGTTGAAAAAGCGAAGAAAAAGACTGTCCAAAATGTTTGTAATCTCCGCTGTTAGGGATAAGCCTGCACAGTGAGTAACAGACAGATAAGTCTTTCAGCAGTGTGTCTGCACCGTGCTCTCCTCCATTGTCTCTCTGCTCCTGATATTTGAGTCAATTTTGAACCAGCAGCGCCGTATTGAGCCTCAAAGCAAGGCGTATTCAAATGACTTCCATAGAGCCGGGAAAACACACCAATCACTGCTCAGGGGTGGGTGCCTCTAGGGGCGGTGCGAACCAATCGCAGAGGAGGAGACGAAAAATCGAAATCTCCGTGGATTCTGATTGGCTGGCTCTCCGTCCGTCGAGTTCCTTCTTTTCAACCGCAGACAGGGGCCGCGAATGTTTTTTTAGGAGAGCTGAACTATGGAAGGTGTAAGGTTTCCTGAAGAATGTGTGTGTAGCCTTTGTGGTTGTAAGTTGGTCTTAGTTGCTTAAAAATCAAGAGTTTAAAAGACTATAAGCCTTGACTGTTTTTATGTTGTGTTTACAACGTTAAATATGGTAAATATTGTCATAAAACACTGTCAGAGAGAGTAAGATACAGGAACACATACAGATTTAGCTAAGCTATTTGTTAATATATTGTTGTAGAATTGTATAAAGATGACAGTTGTGACTTAAACAGTGTTCAAAAACAGTCTTGAAAGGCATAAATATTGTAGCATTGTTTTGCAAAGATTTTCTCAGCAGCCATATTGATAGTGTCCTAGTGGGAAAAGCACAGGTGTATTTAATCAGAATCAGAAACGGGTTTATTGCCAGGTACTAGTAGGTTCACACATACGAGGAATTTGACTTGATGTCATGGTGCATACATAACATATAAACCAAAACTCTCCATATATAACAAAAGATCTTTAAGGGCACTGTATCAGGGAGGGCCTGTTATTGTGGAACAGTGTAATGGCATCGAGCCATGGTTAATGTTATCAGTTTCACCTGTGCTTCTCTAAAATTAGTCATTTGCTACAAATAATTTCTGCTAACCATTTGTGCTTTGTGTTTTTTAGCACTGTATGGAAATAAGATAGCAGTAAGTGGATGGTGTCTTCAAACTGGCCCAATAAAGGTAATATACAGTTGTCATTGGACATTGTGTTGGATTAAAGCTGCATTCATTTGCACTAGGTGGCAGTGAAGTAAATTTGAAATGTTATTGTCTCATAAAGTTGTAGTAGCGAGTACAATTTTCTGTTTACACGTTCGCCAGACATGATGCAAAATTCATATACAATATATTTATATTATATTTGTTTATCAGCTCTTTTGGTTTCCAAGAAAAATATCTAACTTTTTCGCTGTTCGAGGTTCATTTTGTTCCACAGCTAACTTTGTCTGTATGTTTTCTTAATTCTGAAATCAGAAAATAGATTGCTTTGTAACTTGTTTTGTTGCTGAAAACAGGTGTATGTTGCCATAGAAAAGGATATAGTTGACAGAGCAGTTTGCGGGCTATAGAACAAAAACAATAAACTAAAAGTCACTACAACGCTTGTTGTAGTAGAAATTAAGAAAACTGCAGAGATATATTTATTTTGTGTGGATCTCTCTCTGACTATAAGCGGCCCAAAAAAAAGTAATTTGGATGATTGTTAATCTAAAATATTTTGTTTAGTTGTGTGATAATCCAGTTGAACGCAGGATAAATCAAGTGTTGTTGGTATTGTTTGTTTCCCTAAAAGCTACAACATGCTACATTTAAGTTCACATATCATACCATGACTCGAACAACTTATGCATACACAAACATTCAAACATGTTTGTGTGTAAAGGTAGTGAACACACTCTAAACCTGAGTTTCGTCATACAAACCAGACTGTTGCCCACAGGTTGTTATATCGGATAATAACCCTTCTCGCAATACCTAGTTCTATTGGTAAACCATTTAATTGTACCTTTGAGTAAATCTATAAACATAGTTTTTGACTCTCAACTATAGTGCCTGTTTACACTATTCAACACAGGGAACAGTGAGGGCAAAGTGGTCATTTACAGGATTTTTTGTTTACAGTAACCGCATTAATTGCATGTTGCTGCATTAATTTTTTATTTTTTAAGAGTTAAGTAAAGCCGTCTCTCTTTTTTGTTGTATTTATCCGATGGAGTTTAGAAAGGATTTAACCAAATGCTGAAATTAATCCACCCATAACACAAAGTTATCCTTAAATTGAAGTAAAAACAAGCATATTATCTCTATTAGGTTTTCTTGTAACAACAGGAATATGTACAGTGAATCCTGTTGAACTTACCGGTATGTACAGTCTTTCTATGTACTCTCTTTTTTTGGGCAGGTTTACTTCATTTTTACTTTGTTAGTATAAATAAACACCTCATCTCTTTCTATAAATATTTAGAGTGTACTCTAAATATATAAACTGTGCTCCCTCCAACAGTCTAATTTCCTCTAAAATATGGTAATTAAGGTGAGGTGTGTACACACCGTACCCACCCCCTCAACTGCCACTGCACGCTGCCATCCACCGCAACACAGTCCAGTCCTTTTCATTGCGTAATCATCAAATTACATAATCACAGCGTTTGATTTACAGCGTGGCCGGGCCCTGATGTTGTGGGCGGCGCTCATTTTTTTATCACTGACGCCTCTTACATTCTGACACATCACCGTTCAGGCAAGAATAGCTGATCTCTGCTTCTTACAGGCTGCAGGGTTGTATCATTTCAATAACCCAACTCCTACACCCTGCACCCGAGCGCACAGCTTCCGGCTGCGTAGTATGCCCATGCCCGGTCACACACACACACACACACACACACACTGACCACACGCATCTTCTTCCGGTGATACTTGACCGTGGTGAGGCTCAGCGAGGGCCCTCATGGGAGTTGGCTTTTCACTTGGCTGCTTGACGCCCACAACCGGCAGTGCTGTTGTGGAAGAGTTCCTGTAAGTGATCGAAGATGTCTGTAAATAAGGTTATCCTTAACTGGTAACACCCCCGACCTAACCAAGTATTTGTTATATGGATGTGTTCGCCATAGAGTTACTTCCTATGTACAGTCCGCTGCAGTGCACAGCATTATATCGCATCTGCATGTGATGTTGATTTTATTCCCAATGTAGGTGTTTCAAACATGTTGTTCTCTCTCTGTTCATAATGTCAAATGTCCCTTTCTTTTTAAACAACCTAAAGTGGAGCTAGGCAGAAATGAATAATTTATATTCTGAAAAACCATCTTATGTAACCCTTAAGACCTTTAGAAAAGCATCCATCATTGTAAGGCAAAGTGAAATCACATTTCTTTAGGCTTAAAATGGTTTGCAAACAACAAAAGAGAGAATTCACTGTTTGTTAGTATGGCTTTAATGACTTAATTGTCTTTAAACAAGAGAGATGTAGAGGGGCCATACTGCAGGATTTAAACATAGGCAGCATGGTTCCAGAGGCTTTATTGGTTAAATTAAAAGATGGTTTAATTGAGTTTACTGCTTCTTGTCTGCCCACATTGTCCAGCTAGAAGGCCAATGGTGAAGAGAAAATAGTCACAAAAAAGTATCTGCGTAAAGCACAGCCCTGATGTGCAGGCGTTTAGCATAAAGGTCACTTGGTTTAGAACGTACGTCATTTACAAAAATTGCACCAGAAAACCACTCATCATCTTGCCCACGCGTCTCATAAAGATTATAATGCTGCAGAGGTTTCTGATTTCATCAAAAGTACTCAAACAGATACTGAAAGCATCATTAGAAATCTTGACCTTGATTTTCCGTTGTCATGCCAGTATACACTGTAAGGCAAAGGTTTATCATCATGGCAATATCATCTTGGAAGAAACTGATCAACGTCTTACAGAATATTCACAATTTATCATATGTGAGAACTGTGACTCACTTCAGATAAAAGATTATAGAAAATGGCGGGGGGAAATCTGAAAAAGGGAAGTTCTGGTAAATGTTTACCTGAGATCAACTGTAAGCTCGTATGTGAAAGGAGTGATGAACCGAGAGTTACCAACAAACTCCCAGATAATGAATGAAGTTAGCATGTAGCTCCTGAAGCATTAAGCAGCACTTGGAGACCAAATGAAGAGAACATTCATAGAAATATTTTACTTGTATCTATATACTTATCAGGTGAGCAGAAAAAAGACTCTGCATATATGCCAATGCTTTAATCAATCTATTTTAAAGGTAGAAACATGTAATTATCGTGTTTTTCATGTTACTAAGTGGCCCAAAAAGTGCAGATTCAACTTAATGTTGGGTTAATGACACGATAATTGGTCATTTCTTAAACTGCGCGTCATATAATATTGTTGCATTTATGTTGTTCAGTTTGCTTCTTTGATCAATACGATTTATTCGTTCTACTTTGAACCCCAGTTGCACCATGTATTCCTTTTAAATGTGTATCTGCACTATACAAAAAGGTCTCAAAGCTAGCCTGTATCTTTAGAGCATTTACAATGAGAACATTACTTGAAGTTAAACCAAAATGCCCCAAAAAACATGGTTCAAAAGCTTTTCAACCGGCAGCGTGTTTTTGATTTCCAGGAAACTGACACAAAACAAATGATGTCAGACGCCACCAGCAGCAGAAGCAGAAACAGGCGTAGAGGCTGTAGTGAGTGTGGGTGGGATTAAACAGTGACAGCTGGGTGAGATCATTACAGTTTCGGGTAAGAGAGGGATATCAAAGGGGGGAGAATGCGAGAATCGGGGGAGGGGAGGGGGTCGGGATATAAAGGCGTAGGGGCAGAGGGGTGGGGGCTTTTGTGGTGACATTCTTTTCTCTCAGGAATGCATACACTTGTATAGTAAAAGTTAAAGAGAAGAAGTAATCCAGCTGCATGAAAACACCGACCTGCTTAACTGTCCTTTTACATTTAAATGCTAACATGCGTGGAGGACGTGAAGATAGACATGCATGAGGACAGTTCAGGTCGAGAGGTTGATATGAGGGATATATCAGGAGGAGGGTAGGGGGTGGTTGGGGGAGGAGAGGGAGACGGGTGACTCACAGGCTTCCAGTAAGAGGTCTGACTCGGCTACTGGAAGCCCCCAGACCCTGCTTGGGGACAATAAGTGGCTATTAATCCGTGTTTGTCATTTTATTTATACGTGATTAAATATGGAAAATAAGTGAGAGAATGTGAATGCTACACAGCTGTCACTACCTGTGCTTTTTCTTCAGTTTAGGGTGAAAATGTGCTTGTTAAAATGAGAATATTATGAATAATGCACTCCATTTGAATGACTGTTTAGGTAATATACATCATACTCGTCACAAAGAAGACAAGACAGTAAAAGAAAGAGAGATCCTCAGGCTTTTTTTCTCCAGCCAAATCAACAGGCCTGAGATCAGTTTTAAACATGCTTTGACTTCAAAACAAGTGTACAGGAAACAAACTCATGTGCATTGAGCTTAATGCAACAATGCACCCTTCCTCGTCACTTAATTTGCTTGCTCATTGTTTCATTCAGTCACTCAAAATGCACACCAGTTTATTTGAAGTGATTAATCTTTCTGTTAAACCTTGTGCCCTGTGATTTGAGTTGCTATAGCGACATAAAGACCAGAGAAAAGGGGTTCGCTTTCACCCACAGCAGCCACGTAATGACAGGAACTGCTTATCAAACGCTCCATTATGACTGAGCCAGGTTGGCAGACAGCTGATCTGTGTGTGGCATGCCAACTTTTATAGGATTTAAAAATGTTTCTTCCTTGGCTATCTGTTCTTTGTGTTGGCTTTCATTTAGTAAAACAACAGAGGTAAAATGCAGGTGTTTGATTGCATAATTGATGACTAAGGTTTGAACGTCAATCGTCATCTGTGTCTTTTTGCTCCTGCTGTTAAGAATGGATATAAAGACATGAAGAGAAGAACTGTTGCCTGTCAGATCGTGTTGGTGTTTTCTGTACCTTTTTTGGTTTTGGTTATGTTTTCATTCTTTAAAAAATTGCACCATAGTTTACAAACAGATAATTAAATGGGTACACTCTCCCTTAGTAAGAATCTACATTCCGCATTGCCTAAGTAACTTAAATTAAAACTTAAACAAAAACATTGCAACATTTTAGGAGAAAAAAAAAACACAAACTCATGTTACTCATCCTCCTCATCCTCCTCTTCCTCCTCTTCCTCCTCCTGCTACAGTTTGACCCCCCGCCTATTCACATCTGACTCCTGTGATAGTAGCTGGTGATGGATGATAGGTGGACAGAGGGCCTGTTTCCTGGATGTGCCCTGAACTTCCATGTCACACACACAGATTTCCTCTGAGGAAGTAAGGTACACCCACACACCTGTACATACATGACCCACATTCACACACACACACACACACACACACACACACACACACACACACACACACACACACACACACACACACACACACACACACACACACACTACACCTTACATTCCCTTTGTTTATATAACCTTACATTCCTTGCACTGACCTACATCTGCTTTACATAAAAGACCAGAGACAAAGCCCAAACATGTTGGAATATTTGAATCCTATTCTCCTTTTTCAGTTCTACGTCAGATACTTTTTAAGTGCCTTACACCTTTGTGCATCCATTTGAAATATTTGAAGTCATAACACAATACAGTGCTTGTCATATTTTATGCGTATAAAATATGACAAGTACCGGTGAAAAGTACCCCCTCAGGCTAAATGTTCTGCCAAAAACTACAAACTGGCTTCCAACAAATGAAAAGCAAATTCATCACAGCACAGAACGTTCCAGACTTCCACTCAGTAGTGCTTTCTGATGGACAACCAGTGCAACATACTCTTACTGTGTGTGTACTCTTTGAAAGAAAGGCAATTTGTCCAATTTTGGTGACTTACTTCTCTCCTCTGCTTCTCAATTATGCCTCCTCGTATCCCCCTATTACCTGTCTAATTAAAGCTGACATCCCATGAGAAGTAAACATTTGAAAGTAGTCAGTAAAACCCATATTCATGTAACATGTTTTTTAAAGACACAGTGAACTGAAGGCACTCTTGCCTTTCTTCCAGCTCAATTTCTGTAGGAGGTCCTCACTCTGCCGCTTTCCAGTCCTCCCTATAAAGTGTTAAAACCCAATAGATGTCTGAGGTAGGATGTGAGCTGCCCAGGCTCTTACTAAAAACAAAAGTAAAGATACATCTGGGAGCAGGCACAGTCTCTGAGTGTTTTGATTTACTTCTGTAATTTCACTGCAGCTCCGGTGGTTTTTACTGTAAACCACTCCTACACTGTCTGCAGATGTGGCGCTGGATTTAGTCAGAGGGAATTGGTGTGTAGTTCTGTGTGTGTGTGTGTGTTTTGCTGAACGTCCAAAACCAAATCGGATTCTTTCTAAGGAATTCTGTTGGTGTTTTCAACGCAAACTGACTTCAACTCCTCACAATGGTTGATCAATCACTCCGGATGTTACGAGACTATTCAAAATGCAGCAAAACTGGTTTTTCCCTTTATCTTCTTCACAAAGACTACAACTCTGCACTGATTAGCGGTGTAAACATTGTAATCTAAAGACATCCTGCTGACAGACAATGACCGATTAATCCTGTTGGTTTAGTGAAACCTCAGAATGCAACTCGGCCTGATGCGAGACATGTTTTTCCTTGTTGTTCTTGCATTGCTTTTCTACAACCTCATAACTTCTTGTGAATGGATCCATACAATGGATTCAGAAGATGACAGAGTGGCCTTCTTTTCCTTTATACACAAAGTCCTTTCATTTCTTTCAAAGACAATTGTTGGGTGTCTTGTTGATTTTCAACTAACTTGCCAATTTCCCATATTGCAACACCTTGTTTTGCATACAAACATATTGTCATAAAGTGGATAGATATTGTGATATCAATCAGCCATTTTTTTTATATCACATTCATAAAACATAGCACTAAAGCAAAGCTTGCTAAACTAATATTAGGTCTTCCCATTATGAAGAAAATATGCGATGAAGCTGATTATATTGCAATAACCGATGTTATGTTTATGTATCTTTTTTTCAACTTATATGTTCTCAAAGCACCTTCTCCAGTAACTGTAGTGCTTTTTCATTTGACCACATTTATCCCTTAGACCGAGAATCCTTATGTTTAAACAAGGAGTAGAGCAGCTGGTCACATTCCATTCATTCCTCTACATAATAAGATGGACGTGAAATCTATATTCATCCCAGTGACCAAATGTAAACAGTCCACACGAAACGAGAAGAATGCAAAGGAATCTGAGGGCATCCTCGACTTTCTATTCATTCGGTCAAGGATGGCTGAAAAACAAACATGTTTTCACCCAGGAGCTGCATTGTTTCTCCACATGTGTTGTTGTGCGCCTGAATGCAGCGTCCAGCCGAGCAGCTGAAAGTGTTTACGCTGGCCTTTAGGCGCAGGTGCACAATCGAACCCAAGGGAAGGAAATGGAGGGGAGGGGTTTGAATGTGACACAAACAGGAAACAAGCTTTGTGTTCCCTCCTGCTCAGTGGTGCACACGAAAGGTTTATTTCAAACTTTGGCCTTGTGCAATCTATTTTGTCAGCTTATTCGGTACGCTATGTTTTGCCAGGAGCTTACACAACAGACACTTTTGAAAGATATTAACCTATTCAATTCACCTCTATCATTCTGAAACCTTTTAACATCTCTCATTTATCACATTTTCATCTACGCACAGACGTCTGTATGATGACAAAGTGGTTTAAATGGGAGTTTGGGGCAAAAGGCCATTGGACATACAGGAAATGCCTCTTCAAGTTGAAGAAGTAATGGCAAAACAAGTCCCTTCACACCATGTTCACAGTTGTTTCTGGTCATATATGGAGAACTGTCCCCCTGTTTGTAAGAGAAGAGACACGTTTTTTTTTTTTCCTGGCTGAGAAAAACGAAAGTCATTTGAACCCAAGACAAGCAAATACTGAGCCTGAAGTAGTAAAAATGTTAGCACTACTTCGTCAGCAGGAGAACGAAAATGCCAGCCAACATAAACAAGTGGATAACAGTAGCCTGAAGAAAAAACGTTCCAGAAAAGAGAAAGAAGTTATAACCAATCCTCATAGCTATAAAGATGAAAAAACAGTCACTTCTTAGTACCCAAAGTATTTAAAAAGGCCCTGTGGGAAACAAACAAAACAAACTGAGCTTACTCTAAAGTAACAATTTAAAGTAAAATGACCTTTTTAATGATTAGTGATAGTCATAATGATATAACTTAGAATATATATAAACATCTTACAAACCACAATATTGTTTATCTGTCCATGTAGTCTCTATCTAGACATGCAACAATATTGAGGACTCCATATACGGGAAGCAGGTTGTGTTTTCCGTGTGTGTGTGTGTGTGTGTGTGTGTGTGTGTGTGTGTGTGTGTGTGTGTGTGTGTGTGTGTGTGTGTGTGTGTGTGTGTGTGTGTGTGTGTGTGTGTGTGTGTGTGTGTGTGTGTTGTGTGTGTGTGTGTGTGTGTGTGTGTGTGTGTGTGTGTGTGTGTGTGTGTGTGTGTGTGTGTGTGTGTGTGTGTGTGTGTGTGTGTGTGTGTCTAAGGGATGTACTCAGTGTGGGAACAGGTCCTACCCCTCTACAGGAAAGACATTAGGAACAACATGAGAGTTGGGGGAGTGGAAGGGAGACGGGCCAAGGGGGGGGTGGGCAGTGGGGGGAGCTTTCAGGGAAAGAAGGAAACGAATGGAGAACACCCTCGACTTTTCATTCTCACTACAGAACCCCTCCCCCCCTCCTCCTCCTCCTCCTCCTCCTCCTCCTCCTCCTCCTCCTCCTCCTCCTCCTCCTCCTCCAACAAGTGTGAAGTGTCCCTCCTCAACAATAAGTGCAGTGCAGCGTGGCATAACAACAAATAGTGCGTCACTAACGAGTCACGGCAAACATTCCTGCCTGTCTGCGTTTGTATGTCGTCCACCTATTCCCGCCACTTTGTCCCAGACTGGACGAGTGTGTTTTGGGACAGACTGTTTGTTATGGGAGGGGGGCTCATCTGCTTGTTTAGCTTTAATTTTGTTTCGGAACAGACTTTTCTGTCGGGCACATTTGTTTTTGTTGTCATCTGGTTATCATAGGATCCCTCAGAGCTGTTTTAGCCTCAGTTGGGCTGGAACATGATTTGGGTAATCCTTTGTAGTCAGATTCTAGGAGAATAATAAAACCATTTGTGGATTAAACAATAAGTCAGTTTCATTGTAACACATGATTTAGAAGTGGTTATTTTATGATATTATTCTTTATTGAATAAAAACTAAACAAAGGGAAAATAAATCAGCCTTAGTTCCATTCAGACTGCCAAATAATGATTGGGTTTATCCAACTTGATTTGAAAGTTGATTCATAAGATTGACGATGGCCTCAGTCCGTAGAGCATCCAATCCTTCAGATGGATTCAATAACTTTCACATGGAAATCAGAAAAAAGGGACATAAGGTTTTCATATATCAGCCACGGTTTGTGGCCTGAATCTGGGCCACAAAGCGTTCCTGTGTAAACATCAGCGCCAAACGGGAGGGAAGAGTCTGCTTGTTTTGAGACTGAAGTGCCACTCCAGCTCCTCTCATGGGAGTGATTCATTCCTGGATAGAGAGAAAAGGTAGGAGGGCAATAAAACCAGGGAAAAGTAAATATACAGCAGTTTCCAGAACGGTGTTTCAGATATGAAGCAAACTCATAATACCTAAGAGCAGCATATGTTATCATTGGTTATCCTTGGCAGTGAATACAACATCAAAGGGTTTAAAATGCAAGAAATAAGGCGATGGTCCTCCTGAGATCAGTCAGTCATTTCAGCAACTTTCCCCGGAACGGCATATGTTTACGGTAAACCCTTAAGTGGCCAAAGTGATTATGACCGGAACAAAGTAGAGTGACAATGTCCACAGAGAGCAGTGGGGTGGGTGGGTCAACAAAACGGTGGACCTGAATACACAAGACCTCCACTTTTTCTAAGCAACAGTGTGCGTGTTATTTTTTAATCATGACTGTAATTGTTTCCTATCCTTAACAAAGTTATTATTATTGCAACCATGACAATAAAGGTCCCCAACCTTTCATTAAGTAGTCATTTGAGCCCAAACCGTGATGTTTTCCTAACAGTAACCATGTCCTTTTTTGTGACTAAACATTTATATTAGCCTTGTCAAACAATACAATTTATTTATTTTTCAGTTGTAAAAAAAATATGGTTTTGGGAGATTAATTATACTATCTTTCCAATGGAATCATCAGATCAGAAAAGGCTTTTATTTAGTTGATTGGAAATTAAAGCTCTGTGAATAAAAATGGAGAGGTTTTCAAGACTACATGATTGGTGCAATCAGGACCAGAAGGAGTTACTGTATTAACCGTGTGAGCCATGTGGGAGAGTTTCTGGTAATCAGAAATCAGATCTACAGTCTGAAGTGCTTTGTAGGTTTGAGACGATTTTAGCTCACAGTTTGTGGCCAGGTAGTCTGTGTGGTTGAGTCCTAATAGCTCTCAAATATTCCAGCTTTCCAGTAGAAACTCCAAGCGTATGACCTAAGCTACAAGCACAATTGTAAGCGACTTTGGCCAGTCGAACATCTACTGTCAAACAGCCGAAAAACATTAACCGCAAACACCAAATCATTTTCTTACAATTTCTCCAACTAAACCAGAGGCAAAAGCTTTGTTTTGGATGCTTTTGGCCTCTTTATGGGTAAAAATAACTGCACACAGCAGGCAAGTATCTCCAATGTGACAAGTGAAATTATTGTGCACCTTCCTTTTTTGTTCCATAATCCTTTTGTGATGGAAGAACAAGTCTTCACAGAGACGCAACACGGACAAGAGTTCATCTCACAACTTTTTGACTGTGTTCATCCACTAGTAATGCTTTAATAGGCCGTTGACATGAATCCAGTGTGAACGCACCACAGCACGATGTGCAGCAACTCAGTAAACTGTGGAAGAAAAGTACTGAGGACAATTCACACCATTTAGATGTAGTGTCTAGCCAGATATCTTTAGATAAGTTCATGTACTGAATCATCCATGTATTAGTTAAACTTAATAATAAACTCCCCCTAAAATTAGAGAGTTTGGAAGACAACAATAGCTGATTCATATCTAATTCACTTAAAGACCACGGTGCAGTTTGACCCCCTGACCCCAGTTTTTGTCGATGAATCTCAATCGAGGCCTCTTAATTAGTTCAACTCCACAATCGACTCTTTCATATAAACGTCAGCCAGCCCATCCTCCCAGACTCACTGTTGTTTTTTAAAAAGATAAGACAGTGTAGAGTTGATGTTCTAGTTTAGCTTGGTACGAAAGGAATCTTGGAAATCCAGGTTTGAAAACGATGTGAGGGTGGAGCTTCTCGTAAAGTGTAGACCATATAGTTATAGGTCTAAAAGATTATAAAACGAATAATTTACCAGCATATGAAAAAGCACCTTAATGTGTAACAGAACAACTTTTCATTCGGCTGTCAACAATTTCATGCATCTACCAAGTTAGTTTTACTTATTTTTCTTATTTTGTTCCAGCTCATTAAACATTATGATCATGTTTTAAGGCTAATCCTACGATGAGAAATGGTATCACCATAGGTAATCCGGTTAGACTTTGCATGGATAAAGATCACAGGGAGAGACCAGATATGTTTTGGGTAAAGCACATGATGTGTAACGCATTTCCTGTTTTGTAACTCACTTACAAGTCCTGTCTGTAGCGAGAACACAGGACGGTTTGAACTGCTTGAAAACAGACATAACCTGCAAAGTTGTGGCAGCACGTTGCACAGTTAAATCACCATGGCATCACATGTGTAAATGGTGTGTTACCGTGCAACAAGAATCTTGAAGTCGGGCTTAGTGACACGGTGCACTGTGTTTCTTTTTCAGGATTTTGTTATGACTAACACAGAAGCAGTGACTCAGATTATGTTTTGCTTGAAAGTATTTGAATGGTTACTGTCTGATAAGCTGCGGGGTCAAATGGTTTGGCAGTGAGCCAGGCCACCAGCTGCTGGAGGCCATTGTTTGGTAGTGACCTTTGTCGCTGGGATGAAGAGGAAGAGTTCAAAAGAGAGCAAAAACAATCATCTGAAACTGAAAGGGTGATATTGTGTCAGAGGAGAGAGCAAAATGGTACGTGTAAGGGATTTGTGTGGATACTTGCACGCACTTGTGGTATACAAACTGTGTATATATGCTTGTGAGCTTTTAAAATAGATGTTGTAAGTACTAAATTGAATTCAGACAAAGAATAATCTGTGATGTCCTCATGCACTTGATTTGAAAAAGTCACATTTGTTTAAGGGGCTGAGAGTTGCTTAAGGACGCAGGTTACTTCCATTTCTTAATCGTTTTTTCCATTTAGGGAAAAAAAACGTAAAACCTTATGAGAGACAACCAAATGTTGTTTCCTCTCATCCCTTCCCATCCTTCCTTTTCTGCACTTTCCCTTCCCGTCACTTGTCCTAGTGAGTGCTGATCTTGCAGATGGTGCCCGTCTTTGTTTTTACAGAACAATCCACGGTTAATAGGTTGGTAAGGAGGAAAGGAAAATGAAAGTAATTGTAAAACGCCCAATGGATTTTGTTTTTATTCACTTTATTGTGTAGGTTTTTGCACTTTCAAGGCTTTAGTCTTCTATTTTCAAAGTGTTTTTGCACTTTCAAGGCTTTAGTCTTCTATTTTCAATGCCAAAGTGTTTTTGTTTATGAATACATTCTACTAGAAATCAAGGAAACACATTTCCTTATGTCGATTGTATCCTTTTTAATGCTGTGTGAAGTCTTTCTGGAAATGGTTTGTTTGATTACTTAATGTTCAAATTGGAAATTGGATTTTTCCAAGGATGCTAATGTTGGTCTGTTGACCCCTCAGGAGGATTGTCTCACTTCATCATCAGGCAAAAACAGTGTATCCAATACTTCAGTTTATGAGATAAACTTGCAGAACTAATTAATCGGCCTCAGCTATAGTTAGTTGTATTGCTAATTACCAAAAGTGTGCTTGCTAGCTAACAATATACTTGTTAAACACGAGCATGCAGAGTCAGATCAAAGCACCTCTCATTTTCAGTTTGACAGTTACCTTTTAGCTAAAGATAGTAGCTATCGCACTATTGCTTTTTGTATTTTTTCTCAGATTTTGACTACTTCTAATCTTATGTCTCCTTATCCTGTCTATTTCAGTATTAACCCCTCTTCTGTTTTTGTGTCTTGTGTCCTGTTGTGTCTTCTCTTCGCTTTCAACCAGTGAGCTAAATTAAGTAGCTATGACTCAAAGTGACTCACACCTCAATCACTTACACATGCGGGCACACACATGCGGACACACACACACATGCGGACACACACACACATGGAGACACACACACACACACACACACACACACACACACACAGACACACAAACAGACACACATAAAAACACAAGCAAAGGCTTAAAGGTGTCCCCAAGCAAAGGTAGCAGCTGTTCCCAGCATCGCGTTGCGAGCTTTAGATGAGAAATATTTTGAAGAGGTGCCTCTGGAGATAGGACAACACAACACACACACACACACACACACACACATACACACACACACACACATACACACACACACACACACACATACACACACACACACACACACATACACACACACACACATACACAACACACACACACACACACACACACACACACACACACACACACACACACACACACACAGTTCATTTTGGCTGGGAGTACACCTATTGAATGGCCGACCAAGCTCTTGCCTCTCTCAAACACACACACAAAAAAACATGCACTCCCCCCAACTCGAGACGATTTGAATGTCCAGAGCTGCTCTTTGTTTTGTTTTGTTAAAATGTCATGATATTTCAGCCAAATGCTACACATGTGCGAAGCAAAGAAAAACTGCAGTTGTTAATTATCTGTGTCCTTTCTGTGTTCATGTCTATCTATGGATCCTGACCTTCTAAACCTCTCGCTGTGTCTAAGCCTCTTTCTCTCAGGCGGAGGCTCTGGCCTTTCTCCACAGTCCTTATCTCTGTTGTTCTTATGCAACCAGCACATAAATAGAAAATAGATGTGTCACTCAATTACTGTATTTATGCTGGAAATGGTCTACAAGCTTGGGCCGAGGTTTATACCGGAGCCCACACAGGGTTTCAAGCCTTCTTCCATTAACTTTATTTTTACTGCTGTATCAAAACACTGTGACTCATTCATCTCAGCTGCACCTGTGGATAATGTGCTGGGCTTTTTTGTTCTTATTTTTAGTGTCTGTTTAGCAAAAATCAATAGATCTGTATCACACGCCTTTCCAAAATAGAAACCGACACGTGTTCAAGAAGCCCGAACAAGTGTGCCAAAACATGTAGGATGCAAAGTGAGGAAGGAAGAAAGATTATTTTGGTTTTTTTTCCAAGAGGGAAGCAGGTTTTGCTTTCTGTTTTTCCTTTCTTTACATATAAAGTTGTACACAAAGCAGCGGGTTTGTGACAGGATAAGAAGCAGGGACCTTTAAGGTTTGAACATCCAGCTGTGTGGTGTGTTTTTGTTGTTTTAGCTGCAGCTGGAGTTAAATCGGTCCCAATCCTCCATCTCTTCCTGGTCAATGCGCTGTTTGCCACATACAGGTGGTTCCTGCTCTCTAGCCTGTATTATACCAATGTCATAGCTCGAGAGTTAAGTGGTTGTTTTTGTAGAGGAAAAGGGCAGCAAATATCTTAAATGGCAAAACAAATGTATTTAGTTGAATGAGCATCACGCAACATTTACATAATACATCCTTGTATAGAAAACACACACAGCTAGTAACCTTACAGGGGTTAGTTGAAAGTTGATTGTTTTGGTCGTCATTGGTTACTGTATTATTTTACCCGTCAACATGAATTCTGTGCAGCGACGTTGTGAGTCTCAGCTCCACCATAGTGTCAAAGAGAGAAAGCAACATAGTGAAAAGGTTAGAAAGAACTGGACCCAAAATACGCTTCTTATTCCTCAATTGTTTATTTAAACTGCATGCACAGATATGGTACTCTTAAGTGGAACCAGGAAGTAGCTCGGATATATCTAAAAGGATTGTGTGTTATCACTTAAATGTAGGTTAAAACAGCTTTAACTATAATAATAATAAGTAAACTGTTGATACAGCCATACCAGTTTGTTCCCAAATCTTTAAGAAAAGTAGGAGTAAATCATTAAAATGTCCCTTTAATTAATAAAACAGACTGTGGCGTTCCTCACGTACAATAGTTCCCAAATACCAACAACCTTACCTGTATACAGTTTAGGATTATTTTAGTTTTTAACTATAATTTACTGTTAGTATTGGACATTTCCCTTGAAATCTGTCCTAATGCTCAGTAACGTTAAATCCCTGAGAAATGTTGAAATAAGAGCTAAATACAAACATTCGGTTGACTGCTAGTTTAGCCTAGTTTAGCACTTAAAATACTTTTCCAGCCCAAAAGACAAGACGCTAATCCTCTCAGCGTGGGATCCAGGCTCATTAAAACACACCACCTCTCTCGTCATGAGGGGACCCGTCATCGGCTGAACTGTGACCCATTTTGGGTGTGACCCCTCCGTCTAAGAAACCAGGCTGCAGAGTCTATTATTCAACACCCTGGGAACTAAGACTAAACCCAGCTCTCCTCTCATGTGCGAGCCAAGGGGAGTTTGAATCAGCAGCTGAATAAAAGCCCTTATGTGTTCCTTCAACCTTAAAATGGACCAAACTCTCTCCAGCCGAGTTACACTGCATTTCAATGTGTGAGTGTGTGTATGTGTGTGTATGTGTGTGTTTGTGTGTGTATAGAGGTTAGAGGGTGGGAGGGGTTCAGGATACAGACGAGGGAGTATGTCCGGCAGTTTGAACAATCACACCCAAACTTCCACTTCACCTCAATCAGCCACAGGACATTTCCCTACTTTAACCTCTTGTTCCCTTTTACTCCCCCCCTCCCTCTCCCTCTCTCTCTGTCCCACATTTTCTCTCTCTTCTGTCCCTCTCTGGAGGTCATTTATTCCAAAACTGCAGTCACTACTATAACTAAGTAGAGTCCTTGCATCCTTTTAAAAACATTTTAAAACCCCTGACTGTACTTTGTTAGTGTTGCAGTTGCAGTTATATACTCAATACTTACTTACTTACATTCATCATGCTCAGACCATCCTTACCAAAAATGTAGATTCAGGCCGTCTTAACATAAAGAAAAAAACGCAAAAAGGCCCTATCTCGAGCCAGAGTTGGGATTGTCCATCCTGAGCTACTGTAGAAACATGGCAGTGCAGCGAGTCTTTAGATGAAGGGGAGTATACAGTAAAAAAAAGATGATTAAGAATATCATATACCATTTCTGCTAATATGTCTCCCTAACTCCTAGACACTGGCCTTTTACATTACATTACATTTAGCTGACGCTTTTATCCAAAGCGACTTACAATTACCAATTACAGGGACATTCTCCCTGGAGTAACTAAGGACTAATAGCGCATTTCCACTACACGGCCTCGCTCGGCCCCGCTCGGTATGGCTGGGCCTCGTTAGGACTGGCTCACTTTATGGCGCATTTCCATTACAGTTTAGGAACTGGGGTAGTATCTATAGTAACGCAGTGTAGGCGGAGCCGTGACGTGATCTTCAGAGAACCCCAGAAAAACAACACAGCCGTTAGCTGTTAGCACTCAGAGCTCACAGCTCCTCATATATGTTCAGAAACTAGACAAAAGTTAAACAAGTACACACCACAGACTGCCTGTGTCATGGTGAATACAGTCGCTGCTTTATTTATGTCTGTATAGGCCGTTGTTGTGAGTGTGGACGGTCGGAGCATATACTGCGTTAGCTTAGCCAATCTCCATTTAGAACACACGCATTTTAAAAGGTTTTTCGCCTGCCGTCTGTCTGCAGACTTGACAAAGCATTAATTCATGGTTTTTACTAACCGGTATCAGTATGTTGTTACTTCGGCATCATTTTGAAACGTGTATTACAATTAAATCACGGTCAAATATGTCCATCTTGTTGTAGTTATAGCCCCCTTGCCAGCGATGCTCTCTCTAGTTTAGCATACTCAGCCCGACTCAGCCTCGTTGTCTCTGGCCCTAGACCCGCGATTTTATGAGGCCAGAAAAACTGTGAATTAGGACCCGCCGGCCGGTACTAGGCCAAGTGGAAACGCAACCAAAGACGGGCCGCTGACGTCACAGCCCTCTTAAACCGTGCTCCGCGCTGTAGTGGAAACGCGCCATAAGTGCCTTACTCAAGGGCACACTAGTGGTGGTGTTCCTGGCGGGATTTGAACTCACAACCTTCCGATCTTCAGCCCACCTCACTATCCATTAGAGTAGACCACCACTATCCCCTATTTTATGTAGCTGAATGCTCGATTAAAGCCACTTCTACTACCACTATTTATACTGCTATCACTACTGCTTTCGGCCTGCACACTGCAGATGTATTTTTGTGTTTATAGTGTGGCAATTTAGTTAGCACCATTAGATAAGAAAAGGTTGATCTAGTGTTGAGTTACACTGTAAATACTATGCCTTACTCATTTTAGAAAGACAAAGGTTACTATGAGGCCAACACTTCTCCTGTGAAGAACCCATCATGAGGATGTTCTGTATATATGCTTTGAACCTCTTTTCTCCTTTAAAGGGTGATCTGTGACAAATCATCTAATAATAACTCCACGTTAGCCTTTTGACCTGTGAAACGATAAGTAACAGACATCAGAAGACAGCACTCTTTCAGCATCGCTGTGACAAAGTGGTCTAAGTATCTTGCCATGTAATTGATACATCCCTTGTTCAAAAACAAGACAATCGGCAGGACTTTCAAGAAACTGCTCTCTGGCTTTTCATGTGTTATGACACCTCCCCCTCGTGTTCATGTTTGGTACAACAGCCAAGAGGAGTATGAGAGGGTGGAGCTCCACCTCACTGCTGAAAGGCACAGGTACATATTTCTTTAAAGTCTCTAAAGCCACAGCCAGGAAAGCATGTCGAGGCTATAGGTGTTCAATAGTCAAGCAGCCAGATGTTGCTGTTCACTAAAGGTAACTTAGATCATACGGGCATTACTGACAATGAGGAGTTTTGTGGCCGGTCTGCTCCTGCTGATTTCTGCAGGACACGTTTATGGAGGTAAGGCACTTTGCAGATGGGACACCTTTTTTTCCTAACTGTGATGCAAAAGGTAAAACTCAGCATGATTATGCTATAACATGATGGTTGAATGACTTGCAAAATAGTGTTCCTCATAAAACCATGAAAATAAGGCTTCAGGAATCTCATTCTCTTTTAGATACAAATTATTGTTCATGCAGTATTATATGTATGCTTTTGATGAGGTTAAATTGTGTCTATATCAGTGGGCAGCTTAATGTTAAAGCCCTCAGATACAGTTCAAAGTTTGGTTTATGAGATAGTTTACTATAGTGAGGTAATTTGCTCAAAATAACAAAGCAGTGTCATCTTTATCATGTTGTTCCTCATTCTTCATTTCAATATACATGGCAAGTCAGTTTTCATTTAACTCGAAGTGTGTTTCTTAATCCACACACTTATGTAGCAGTCTCACTAAATCAAATCTAAAGAATTGCCATTGACATTCCTAATTTAACACAAGTTGCTGCATGTGGAGCATTGCAGGGCTGTCAGCATTGCTTCAGAGAGTCCTACATGTCTTCATCCCTACACTTACTCATGACAGCGCATTACCTGCATTCACATTTAAGGGAGATTATTATTAATCCAATGTTAACTGGTGTCATAGAGGCAGATTAGGGAGGGATGGACAGGCGCTAGTTATACTGACCGGGTTTATAGGCTTTACGCTGAGCGGCATGCTAGTACTTCCCTCTGGGACAAGCCCTATAAGACATATTTTAATAATAAATTAAACATAAACATTTGTTGCAGGCAGTGCAAACTGCACATGGCAGCTTTTTGAGTTATTCATCAATCAAATGTTTCAGCTTCCTTTTTCTTCCCCTAAAGACTTGAGATAATTATATTCAGATAATTGTAAGAATCTGATGAATGAGACACTCACAGACACAATTCTATGTTGTGTTCAGTCGCACTGCCACTCTATACTGCTGTACTATTTTGAGAACTTTAAAGAGTTTTTAGAGTCAGATACACACATACACTCTTTGACCTCCATTTGCTGTGTAAACTTGTTTCCATTTTAACTGAGTGCACCAATACCGATGTAGGTCAAATCGGATGAAATCCAGAACGCTGTTCCACTGCTTTTTCCTTCACACATGTGAGTGGTTGGTTCACTTGCCTCACTCTTAAATGCCAGCATACTGTAATTACATACAGAAACTGTTTTAAAACACTACATGAAAAAGTGGTGATAAGTTGTAGCTATGAGTAAAGGGCTTTAGAAAATGTGTGTAAATATATGACTCGAGGCATGACAATGGATAAACGGTTGGTTGGTGAGCTCATTTCATCCAGACTAATGCATCTCACTTGTTATTCAGGGTTCATGTTTCTTTTTCCTCTTTCTCTGACTATTTCATATACCTTTCACCAACTAATGACATTGTTTTTGCTTTAACAGCAGTAATGGAAGAATAGTTGGACAACTACATTTCCAACCTATATCATCTGGGTCAACACTGATGTCTAATTAGCATTAGACCATTTCAGGATGACCCGCTCCAGAATGCATTAGTTGTCATTAATTGAATTTGGATAGCAGTTTTAAAGTGCAGTGTAGCAAGCCAGTCAATACAGATACATTATGTGCATTCGCTGGGATAATGGCTTTGGTCACCAAATGTTCATTTAAATATTTTGGATGTTTTGGTTTACAGATATACCTAAGAATGTAATTTAAAAAAACAAAAAGATGCCAGTTGAGATGACTGACTGGAACAGCTTTTTCGGAGAAAATTGGAACCTTGATGGCAAACTACTTCTCACATGTCTTTTCGTTCATTGCGGTAGTGTCGTTCTACGGTGATGGCTATGTCCACCTGCGGACAGTGGAGACATCCATTCAGACGTTTCTTCATGTACGATTTCGAACCACCGATCTGGCCGGGCTGCTGTTTTTGGCAGCTGGACGCAAAGACTTCCTACTGCTGGAGCTGATCTCTGGCCGCCTGCAGGTAGGTTTAATAATTTTAGGATAGTAGCATCATAGATGTCTAACAACAAGCAAGATGTGTGTATTCTTCATTTGCAAGAAAACAAGTGTTATGACAGTTTTCAGGGAAAAAACATTTGTATTTCAGCATGAATACAAATTAGTCAAACTAAAAGGTGTCCAGAGGCTGTCACCTTCATAACCTCACACCTTAACAACAGGAGGAAATATTTGCCCCTTGGGCAACTTTGGCTCATATAAGTTGGCATTTACTATCCTTTGGAGAGGCAGAGAGAGGCCTGAAAACACACAGCTTGGTGTCAGATTGCTGCAAGAAAGAAAAGAATAACCCCCTGGCAATTTCAGAACAAGTTCCTTCACGACCAACGTCAAGTGAGAAGACCGCAATGGTTTATTGAAAACTCTAAGTGCATTGAAAAGGAGCTGTTTATGAAAGAGTTTGGTTGCATTTATGTGGAAAAGCCTTTGATCTACAGTTAACAACATGTTGATTCTCACCATGTTGTGGTTTTCTTTGATGTGTTCGCAGCTCTTTGTCTTAATAATTCAAGTCTGTATTGTAAAATTAAATTAAAAGACTTGCATTTAATTTGTCTTGGTTATCACTTTTAATTCTTTTTTTCCTTACTCTATCTTTCACTCCCTCCCCCATCATCCCTCAGGTACGTCTGGACCTGGGCTCTGGTGAGCGTTCAATTTGCTTAGAAAAGGGCATGTATCTCAGCGACATGGCGTGGCACTCTGTAGAGCTGACCCACAACGGGCATTTTGTGAACTTGACAGTTGACCAAAACTCTCATGCCAGCCTCCATATGCCAGGCCCAGATATCGAGCTCAGTGTTGAGGATGGGCTTTTTGTTGGCGGGGCAGCCGAACTGAACCACCCATACCTTCTCAACAACTCCACTGGGTTTAAAGGTTGCATAGACAAAGTTGTGTTCAATGAACATAACCTACTTTCCACCCTAAAGCCTTCTTCTGGGTATAAGAGCATCCATAAGGTATCACAGGGCTGTAGTGCACAGTTTTCTGTAATAGAAGATTCTCTCAGCTTTTTCAGCTCCAAAGCTTTTATATCTCTGCCACCCTGGGAGGGGCCACATGAGCTGTTGTTTGAGTGTGAATTGTCCCCCTCTGCCACAGAAGAATATGGCGTTGTCCTGTATAGCTCTGCCAAGAAGGGAGGGTTTGTTGCAATTGAGATTAGAGATGGTAACATGGTAGCAACGGTCGGAAATGGAGATGGGAGTAAGCTTGAGTTGCGTTCTCTAACACATGTTAACCGCAACCGCACCTGGTACCCTGTACAGCTGCATCTGTTGCCCAGCAGCGTCCAGCTGAAGGTGGGAGAGGAGTTGGTCAAGGTCAACCTCAGTCTGGAGCTCCAGGTCATCCAGCTCAGAGGGCCTCTCTTTCTGGGAGGGCTGGACAAAGAAGCCCGGGAAGAAGCAAGGCAAGCTGGGCTGATGTCCGCAGTGCCTGGGGGTCAACTAGCTGGGCAAGCAAGCTCCTTTAGAGGCTGCCTCAGAGAAATTAGGGTGAACACTCAAATAATGGGCCTGCTTAATGCTGCAGTGACCAAAGACGTTTCTCTGGGCTGTGAGACAGGGCCAGATCCAGAAGCATTGACCACCACCCACCAAACAGATCGTCCCCAATTTGATGTTACAACCCCACAATCAATAACCAACAACAAGAAGAACCAGAACTTTCTGTCGCTGAGAAAGCTAGAAGTTGTGGAGGGAGACCGGGCACCACTGGAACCCAAACATATAAAGGTAGGACTGATTGTCTCCTGCTGATCTGTTGATCTAGTTTTCACTAAGACAAAATTACCAATATAAAGTCAGTTCCTATTTGCTCTCCGTTCTAGGTTAATCTGGATTTTCAAAAATTGGGCATTCATCCATCCCAGATGATGTTTCTTATTGAGAGGCAGCCTGTCCACGGCCAACTGCAACTGGACTTCAGTCCTGACCCCGATGAGATGCTGGACAAAGGGCAGGCAAGGACTATCACGACAGGAGCAGAGGAGGTTGATCGGACTTTTAATATGCTGGACCTGTGGCAGGGCCGAGTGATGTACGTTCACGGTGGGTCAGAGGACCAGCATGACTTCTTCATTTTTTCAGTCTTCTCCAGCAACAAGAAGGCGCTTCCTGTGTTTCTAAAGGGAAACCGCCTGTATCGGTTTGACATCAGCATCAGTCCTGTTAATGATGCGCCTGTGCTCAGCCTACCGGCGGGGAACCTTTTTACTGTGCTGGAAAGGTCCAAACGACAGGTATGTAGAGCAGAACGCCCGGATGCTCTGTAGTGTTATTGTTACAAAATGAAAATCAATATTTCCACAATGTCTCCAGCTAACACTAGATGTGCTGAGGGTGTCGGACCCTGACAGCAGTCCTGAAGACCTGGTGTTCAGCTCCCTGGGAAACCTCAACACTGAGGTTGGACACCTTGAGCATCAGGATAACCCCGGCAGGTCTGTGCTATGGCTTCTGATACACATCAATGGATGATAGATTTCAATATTGACTTTCAATAATGATTCAAATCAGGGTTATGGAACAAAACATGGAATTTAACAGGAATGCATCTATCTTTCAGGGCAGTTAACTTGTTCTCCTTGAATGATCTAAAGGAGGGTAGGATCTTCTTTGTCCACACTGGGGTCCCCACATCCCGTCTGGCATTCAGGGTCAGCGACGGGCTGCACGTAAGTTATGTACTGGCTTGCCCAAGATGCAATAAACCCATAATCTATCAAAACAAAAAGTATGTATGTGTGTTTGTATCCATGAGTGGCTTAAGGAATGACTATCCAGTAGCATTTCTCAACATCTACTGGATAGTCTCAATATCTTTACTGATTCCCTCACATTTCCTCTAGCATCAACACTAGGTTGGCATTTGTGGGTTACATTACATTTTCATTTAGCTGACACTTTAATAGAGAGCCACTAACAATCAAGCTGGAATGTCATGACAACAATTAATGCCGTAAAATGTGGTACATTCACAGTTATCTAAGATGAATTGTTATCACTTAAGTGATCCACTAACTTTCCATAAATTGCAATCAATTGTTTGCCAAACTAATGACATTACCATACTGGTGTTTCTTTATTCCTTCCACAGTTGAGCAACACAGTAGTTTTGAGGATTATGGCAGTGCCACTTGAACACAAACTGGTGAATAACACCGGACTGGAGGTGAACCAAGGCGGTGCTTCTATCATCACAACCAATCACCTTGCAGTACAACTTAATGTGGATAATCAGGGAATAGAAATTCGCTATGACGTCATTGAGTTGCCACAATATGGTGAGCTCCAAAGGCTGCACTCAAGTGGCGACTGGAAACCGATAACTTCCTTCTCTCAGAAGCTTCTAAAGAAAGAACGGATCCAATACCTCAACACTTACCATGGTCTTCAGACACAGAGCAACGTTACTGATTACTTCAGGTTTAAAATCAGCATCAGGTCCTTAGCTACCACAGAGGTTATTTTCCTCATCAAGGTACGGTGGATCCAATTTAAGGTCACACGCAGTAAGATGGAGATCAACGGTGTTCAGACTTCTGTTGTAACTCCTGAGGACCTCTATGTGATTTCTAAGGGTGTTAAACTCAATGAGAGCGACCTCTACTTTAAACTCCTCACAGTACCAAAGAAAGGGCAGCTATTCCTCGACAACAAAGCTCTACAAAAAAACTCAACCTTCAGCCAAAAGAATATCACAGATGGCTTGGTGAAGTATGAGCTCTTCAACACGCTGCAGGATGACACACGAGACACGTTAAGTTTTCAGCTGTTTTCAACACATGCCAACTCAATAGCTTACGACTTCAGAATCAACATCAATGCAGAGTCAAATGCCATCACTGTTTTAAACAAAGGCCTTTCAACCCTGGAAGGAGGCAGTAAAGTAATCAGCAATGATATGCTGTTCACTCACACGGCAAGTAACCGTGAGGTTCAGTACAGCATCACTGTGAGCCCAAGGCACGGCCAGATAAGAAGGATCAACCTTTCAAACTCAAGTTCCATAAACGACAACATTGTGACATTCACAAATCAGGATATCATTGAGGAGAGGATCATGTACGTTCACGACGACAGCGAGACTAAGCAGGATTCTTTCACTTTTAACATTATGGTTTACAAACCGCACAAACGGACCAATAAGAAGGAGGACAGAATCAGAGCAGAACACACCTTCAATATCTCTGTGAATCTTGTCAACGATCAGAGACCTTTCAGGGTTGTCGATAAAGTTTTCCATGTAGCCCGCGATGGGCAGAGGTTGGTGATGTTGAATGACCTCCGTTTCCGGGACGATGACTCAGACTTTGAGGACAGTTGGTTGGTGTACACGAGGAGGGGGATTCCAATGGGAGACCTGGTGCTAGCAAGTGATACCAGTCACAAGCTCTACGAGTTCACACAACAGGACATCGAGCAGGTTAGCACACTTTGCAATTTATCTAACATAAATGTGGTCATCTGGGTTGTAGAATATTTGGAATCACAAAGTCAGAGGTTAGTCTTCAGATGTTTTTGTCAAGGTAAATACCCTCCTGTGTCTCACTTAATATAGCTTAGAAGCATCTAGAATTTTACCTCTAGATATTCTATGTTTTTTGTTTGCTAATGTTTTTTTCTTTGCTATCGTTTCCTCTTCTTTTCTCTCCTCACAGAAAAAAGTGTTGTTTGTCCACAGAGGAGTGAGTTTTGGGCGTTTTGTGCTCTTCGTATCGGATGGGAAACATTATGTTTCAACACTGCTGGAGGTGATTCTACGTTTTTCGCACATTATGGATTTGATGTTTTTCTTTATTTATACTTTTCAGTGATGTTGGGCAATTAAACTCTTAGATATTGATAGAATTAGTAGTATTGTGAAAATTGTGATGGTTTCCTTTGGCCAGTAAATTAGAGCTCATTCTACGAATGCTTTGCTGGTAATTAAATATCAGCATTTCTGGGTTAAGTAATGATATTTGCAATGTGATGGCTGACTGCTGTTGTAAGACTTTAGTTTCTGACTGTGTTGTGTAGGTGATGGCGCAGGATCCTTACATTCATGTCGAGAACAACACAGGACTCATTGTCCAGCGAGGCGGGATCAAGATCTTAACCTCCGCTAATCTCAGCATCTTTAGCAACATGGACATCCGAGACCCACAGGAAGTTGTATTTGAGGTCTTCCTTCCCCCTAAACACGGAAGTCTCTGCTTTACGGATGGAGATTGTGAGACCGTAACAGAAGCAGATGCACTTACAGCATTCACCCAGCAAGATTTGGTGGCAGGGCGACTAGCGTATCGCCATGGTGGCAGCCATGAGTTGTCAGATGGGTTCAACGTGACAGTAAAAGCAAGGGAAAATGACCCAGAGAGGCGACTGCACAGAAAGACGAGGGAGATACGTCTGGACATCGGAGTGAAGGTAAAAGTCTACCTGGAGGGGCACCAGAGGTCACCAACTGTCATAAGTAACCGTCCAGTGGTGGTGGCAGAGGGACAGAATGTCTCTATTAGCAAGGAGCACCTAGAGGTAAGCCAATAAAAATAAGAAGACGACTCGTGGAAAACTTGGTGGTCACTTTCCAGCCTGTATTTGTTTCTTATTTTGCAAACTAAGTTACTTGAAAATCTAGGAATATATTCAATAACTGTTTTATTGCCTGTCAATGTAATGCCTTTGTGGGAATTTAATGTATGTAACAGACTGCTCACCTGGTCATATATCTTACAAGGTACAGTAGACCTTCGAAGTAGACAGATTCCTACTACTTATTTGGTCGAATAGTAAGATATAAAGATCTGGACCCAGGCAAGAAAATGACACTTTTACAATTCCAGCTACATCATAGGATTTTCCATTTCTATACAGATAAACTGATCTTTGTATATAAGAAGTTCAATGTAATGTTATAACTATGTTCCGTTTTGTGTAAACAGGTGGTTCATGAGGACAGCCAGCCCTCAGAGATAGTATTTACTGTCCAATATCCTCCCACCTGGGGCTTTCTTCAGCGTTATCCCTCCGACGACCACCAGGAAAACAGTGGAGAACAGCAGCACCTATATCAAGTACAGTCAACTGTAGAGTGGTGGAGTCATTGCACACAATTCTGATTCGTTTACGACTCCCCCAAAAGGAGATATGGCAGAAACTCAGGCTCTTTGCAATGCGAAAAAAAACCTGTCAACACTGAAACTCTATTTTACAAAAGCTCAATTTTCAGTTATCCATAGTGCCATAGGTATGGTATGGACGAAACAGCAAAACGCATAGAAATAATATAACTGTACATATAGGCGTGTTCTTGGTCTGAGACTTTCAGAACTCCTAATAAATATAAACTTTCCTGAAAACAATGTATACAAACTTTAGATTTACAAAATTAAAGCAAACTGGCCCTCAAAAGTTGCACAAGTTGTACACAGGACCAGCAACTTGATAACTTGTTCTGCTCTGTTCCTCCATGCAGAACATCAGAGAACAGCCAACAAATGTATTCAGCCAGGCGGACCTTAACCAGGGATTGATCCTCTACCATCAGCAGGCTGCAGGACACACCAACGACTCCATTCTGCTAGAGGCAACCAACGGGGTCACAAAGGTCGGACCTATCAGGCTGGAGATCGACATCATCCCTATCCTGCTCCCTCTACAGGTACTGAATACATGTCTAGATGTTAGATGACCTTGAAAACAATTATAATAATTCATAAAAAGAGAAAGAAATCCATCTTCCCAAACACAGGATTACCTAAAAGAGGTATCAATTGATCATGTAGCTAACTTCTTTAACCAGTCAATCAAAACTTTATCGGTATCTAGGTGTCTTACTTAACCCTTGATGAGGGGTCGTCCCTGTCGCTGACCTCTGACATCATCAAGGTGGCCAATCATCACTTCTCAGGGATGAACTTCCTGTATCAGCTCATCGTTCCACCGCGACATGGACACTTGGAGCACAGCCGGATCCCGGGGATGCCCATCACTGCTTTCACTCACACTGAGGTTTGGCTTAACACACATACAGACATGACACATTTTCAACTTTTTATTTGTTTTTTTGAAAGGGGTAATTAGGAAGTTTTATTCCGATGCAAGTAATTAGGTATGATCTAATAAAGGTGTGTTTACTAAGAATGCACATTTCTCAAAGCAGCAATAAATGGGAGAGTTGGGTATTTGCAGTAGATAATTGATTTGGAAACAAAAACTATTTTTGCACCAGATTAAACAGGGAAAGTTCATCCCTTATATAAAATGTTAACTTCTGTTTCCAGGTGGAACATGAGTACATCTTCTATATCCATGACGGCAGCAACACACTGAGGGACAACTTCACCATTACAGCCAATCAGACGGAAATCAGGAAGCACAGTCTGCCCTGCACCGCTCACATCTACGTCACACCTGTCGATGACGAGACTCCTGTGGTTACAACTAACAAGGGTCTGAAGGTGAGACACGTTGATTGGAAGTAGACATGGCAATCATTTTCAGCCTAAATGAGGGGGTCTCATCTGCATTGCCTTTTGTTAGTGAATATAGGCTCAATAGTATAGTACTTAAATGTGTATGAATGAACCTTTTATTGGGAAATATGTTGAACTAGACCAGTAGATTAGTTAGATAGAAACCATGCTCTTTAGTCTTTAAAAATGAACAATCTGTATGATAAAAATGAAGTTACTGTATTATTACATTACATGTCACTTGTTAGATGCTTTTATCCAAAGCGACTTACATACTCAATACTGTGGACAATCCCCACAGGAGCAATTTGGGGTGAAGTGTCTTTCCCAGGGACACAACGACATGCTGACTGCAGTGGGGTTTGAACCTGTGAGCCTCCATTGAGCCAGCAGGCTATTAGCTTAGCTTAGCATTAAGTAAATCCACAACTTGTTGATTCTACATTTCTGCTTGTGCACATACTAAACAAACTAAATATAACTGCTCACTTTAGACAACTTAGAGGGGCTGGTAGACGGATTTCTTTACCCTTTAACAAAACCTGGCTAGCTGATTGACCTTGTTTTCAGTCTTTATGCAAGAGTAAGCTATGCTAATGGCTTCTACATCTAGCTTTATTAGCATACAGACATTAGAGTGGTATTGATCGTCTCATCAAATCTTTTTTCATTGCTAAGGTCAAATGTCTTCCTTTCCTTTCAATCTTCCCTCAGGTTTGGGAGGGTTCAGTGACAGAAATAACAACAGATGATCTCAGTGCAGAGGATTCGGACACACCCGAGCCGGAGCAGCTGGAGTTCGTCGTCACACCGCCCAGCAACGGCCACCTTGCCCTGAAGAGCGCCCCCTCCAGACACATCCTGAACTTCACCCAGAATCACATTCAAACCGGACAACTGATGTTTTTGCACAGTGGCGAGTATACTTTTTCTATTCAGAGATGGCTATGTCTTCAAGAGGAATTTGTCTGTAATAAACAAAAAATGAAGTCCTCTGCTTTCTTGACATTGACTCTTTTCTTGTGTAGGTGCTTTATCAGGTGGCTTTCACTTCCAGGTAAACGACGGTGTGAATGTTGCACCTCGCCAGATCTTCAGCACAACTGCCCACTCCCTGGTCCTCACTCTGAAGAGAAATCATCCGCTGCAGGTTTCCCCAGGTACAGTTTTCAAGACCTAAACCCTTTTTTGATTTCAAGTGTTAATTAGTTTAATAGCCTCATTCCAGCTATTGTTATTGGTACAATGGGATCTGATAAGCTAAATGTTGTTATATAGAAAAGGCACTGGGTGGCATCATTATTCTAAGCATTAAGCTGCTTTTTTTTCCTGCCTACACAAACAGGTTATAATGCCTCTGTACCAAGTTAGACTGATAGGGCCACTTTCCTCTTATAAACACACACTTATAAGCAGTCTCACTTGTCAAGGTTACATACATGAAGCTGTTATTCTGATTGAATAGAACATTTAATATTGTAGTTGCTGTTTTTCCTGTTTCATGATCTTTATGTTTTTTAGTGCGTTTAGGGAAAGTTACGTACTTGTTTTTAGCGCATCTTAGACGCTTTTATGACTGTTTGAACAGGAAGCATGGTGATGTTTATTGTGTAATTTAACCAGGATAATTTACTCTCTGTTTTCAAGCTTTTTCTCTCTCTCACAATTGTTTCCCAACTTTAAAGGCTCTGTGACACCAGTATCTGAGCTAGAGCTTCAGGCCGTGACCAACGATATCAGAGACACCAGAAGAAGCCACTCGGTGGTATTTGCAGTCACTGCTCTTCCCAAACTTGGCAGCCTGGTTAGACGTATGCCCGACAACTCTACGCAAAACATTTCCACGTTCACACAAAGCATGGTAGGGAAGTTTGTGTCTTCGCAACAAAGGAAAGCTTTTGTTAACCTGTTAAATTAAATGATGCCATGTCTTAATTTTTTCACTCAGGTGAATGAAGGCGTTATCTTGTACGATCAGAACAAGCCACAGCCAGTGGGATGGTCGGCCGGGGACTCTTTCTCTTTCACCGTGTCCTCTCCTCCTGCTTTCCTTCCTCCACACACCTTCACCATCTCAATCTCCGAACAGCCCAACAAGCATCCTGAGAGCCTTTACAACACCAGACTGCTGAACAACGCAGGTACTGTGTGTGAGCAAAAATCTCTCCATCGTATTTGATATTTATAGTAACACATGGAATATAAGTTAAAATGGACCATGTGAGATGTTTGTTTCCATCATTCAGGTGCTGTGGTGGCCGAGGGAGGCAGAGTGAAGATTGATAGGTCTAAACTAGATGCCTCCAATCTCCTCTGGAAAGTCCCAGAGCCTCAACGGAAAGAAAACCACATCCTGTACCGCCTGACTTCCCTGCCGCGCCATGGAGCTCTGTCTATAAAGGGTCATAACCTCACCAGGTGCAAAATAAAAAATGTCATTACAGCAATACAGACATTGCATATATCAGAAGTAAAAAAAAAAATGATGTATTGTCTTTGAATGTGTTAAAATGACCACAGAGGCAACAGAAAATTATTCTGGTGATCGATTTTCAAAATTCGGATCATTGTTTTTTCTTTACAGGTGAAATAAAATACACTTAAAATAATTAGCCTGCCAAATATTTATTCTCATGTTGCACATTTTTTTTTTTTACCTGTTTCCCAGATGGAACGTTTTTTAAAGACCTGAGAAATAGAATCATTACAAAACCACTTTTTTCAGATTAGGTCTTAAGTTATTCAGTCATGAACACATTTAAGAGAAAAATATTTAAATCAGTTTTATTAAAGAGAAAATAATAAGCAAAATTGTTCTATTTGTCTTTCCACAGGAACCATCCTTATTTCTCCCAGGTCACCCTGAACAAGTTCGGCATCACATACGTCCACGACAACTCAGAGACGACGAGCGACAGCTTCACTCTGCGGGCCTGGGTGGCTCCTTTGCATCACTCTTCCTCTTCCTCTTCCTCCTCCTCAGATTCCTCCTCCTTTACCCCCCTCTATTCAGCCCTATCATCCTTATCTGTCAAGGAGAGAGCAGCAGTGACGGAGACGTTTAACATCACCGTGACATCTGTCAACGACCAACCGCCGGCCATCATGAGCACAGCACCGAGTGTGAAGGTCGTAGTCGGAGAGAGAGTCACGATTGGACCAGAAGATCTGCAGGTGTTTGAAGAGCATGCGTAGCTGCACAACTTTGATTCAAAATGGTTTATTTTGATCAGTTTGGAGATCATTATTTTTATAATTATTTATGAAATCGGTAATTTCTTCTTAAGGATGGGATAAGGAGATTAAAATATTAAACATCCACAGTATATCTCCAGTTCGTAAAGCTTAAAAAATCATCAAGTAACAGTGATATATGGGATGATGATATAAAGTCTATATCTTCCACAAGCTTTTATTTTTGTGAGTAATTCACTTTAGATTCTAATTCAATCCTGTGATTCTACATGTCCAGGTTGAGGATAATGACACCCCTCCAGAGAAGCTGCACTACCATGTGATCAGAGAGCCCAACAACGGCTACCTGACTCTGGGGAAAGGACTGGAGCCGGTGACCACCTTCACACAGAACGACGTCAACCACGGGCGGCTGCACTTCAAACAGCAGGTGAAGAGGCCATCCGCTGAAGACCTAAATTCTTTTTTTCAGAAGGGATGTTTTGTATTGCGATTTATGGAATTGTATAACAGCATATGATAGAACAAGTTTTTGCTTGTCCAAAAAAGTTTAGGGCGCAATAATAGAAATTTGTCAGATTTTAAAGAAGAAAAACTCTGGAAATCGTATGTTTTAGTTTTTATTTTATTATATATTTTCCTAATCTTTCAGTTTGTTGTCTTTATAGAGTGCTATGATCCTTGTTTCTTTTATCCACCTTTATCCTGTGTTCCCTCTCTCAGGGAGAACACTCAACAGGTATTTTCTACTTCAACGTAACCGGTCATCATCACCCACTCTACAAACGGCTTAGTATGGAAGTGATAAAACCCTCTGTTTACATGGTGAACAACACTGGCCTGTCATTGGTTCAAGGTAGGACTGCTGTGGTCCTGACAACCAACCAGCTTGCAGCTCACACTCACAGGCAAGCCAACATTACCTACACAGTCACCAAACACCCTCGCCATGGACGCGTCGCTATCAACGACCAGGAAGTCATGAGCTTCAACCACGAGGACCTACAGTTTGGCCGTGTTGTCTATCACATGACTGATCTCAGTGAATCAGAGGACAGCTTCCAAGTCTCGGTGTCAGCGTCATCCCACAGGGTAGAATTTGGAAATGTGACGGTGCACACGGTGAAGGTAACTGTGCTGCCTCTGGTCTACCTGAGGGAGCCCGTGAGAGTGCCCAGTGGTGTCCCTGTGAAACTGGGGAGGGGCATGATCGATGCATCGGAGCTGGCGAGAATCAGCCGAACCAACCCGGTCTTTTGGGTTCTGTCTCCGCCAAAACATGGCAAACTAGTCAAGGTAAAGCATTTCATTTAAGCTTCTGTAAATGTTTAAAAGTTGCATATATACAGTTTTTCCATTTAAGTGTCTAAAAACAACTACAACTGTAGACCTAGAGAAATCTGTGATTTCAAGGTAAAGGTTAGTTTTCAATAGTAAAGTATCCCTTTAATCATGTGTCAGCCTTGTGGTTGTCTGCCAGAAGCTGTATATTATATTTGTATATCCAAGCATATTTTTATGATACACCTTTTTGATCTTGGTCACTTTTAGCACATTTATTTGAACCAAATGCAGAATTGTAATCGTCGAACAAATAGATTTTAAGTGAAAAACAAGAGTAAACGCAGCTGGCTGTCAAACAGTGTCAGAGAAAGGCTTTATTAAGTGTTTTTTTACCGGTTTTAATCACAGGTAATGCTGACTGCAATGACACCAGTGGACGCAACCAAACTTCACCTCTTGCTAATTGTTCTGATTGAGAAGCCCTAGTGACGGAAAATTACATATCATGCATTTAAAGAGTAGTAAAAAGTCCTTCCTGTAATCATCTAACTTCCGTTCCCTCTCTTTACAATGTGTCTGTTTCTGCATGTTGCAGATAACCTATGACCCTAACCGAGCTTCAGAGGTACTGAATTCGTTCACGTTCAGAGATGTGGTGCAAGGCCGGATCGCCATCGAGGAGACTCTCAGTGACGGTGACAGCGAGCTGCGTAATAACAAGTCAGCTGGAGGCCACGCCCCCGCCACATCTCTCAGTGACTCTTTCACCTTCCTGTTGAGAGCTGGAAACGTCCAACCAGCAAAGGGCGAGCTCCACTTCACCATCTTACCCCACCACCATATGCATCATGGTCCAGGCAGTTCAAACACAGACGCTGCAGGTCACACAACTACACATCTTCCGACACATAATAAGGCTACTATAGGAAGAGCAGGTGAGCGAGGAGGTGATCGAGGGGTTTCCACAACGCTCAGCGGGGCCGGGGTGGGTTCACCTCCTCACATTTTGATGCATAAGACCCACAACAGAACACAGCATAAGTTGAGGCCTCACAGCCGCTGGGGGAACCACACCCGCAGTGGGAGTCACAAAGGAAGATCAGGGAGTCATGCAGATGGAGCAGGAGGGGGTCATAGTCACACCCCAAAACCCCACACTCCTCCTGTGTCCAAACACGGCCCAACCGCCCCTCCTGACACCCGCCCAGCCCACGTGGAGTTCCTCCCTCGCCCCGCCGCCGACCCTCTCCTCATCATCCTGCCGCTGCTCGCCTGTTTGCTCCTCATCGTAATCCTCGTAGTTTTGATTCTGGTGTTCCGCCGCCGCAGGGAGAAAGAGGCCCGGCTGCGGGTCCGGCAGCGGCTCGCCGCGGTGACGTTACCCCCCGAGGGCAGCCCTTACCTGGGCTGGGCGGAGCAGAGCGTGGCCATACCCTCTGTGGTGGTCACCCCCCTCGGGCCTGCCAGCTGCCCCAACTCACCCAGGGTCAAATTAAGTCACAAAAGGAGAAGTCTGGCCCCTGGGATGACCTTCTGGGGGCCTTTCGAAGCAGATGGAGAAGGTGAAGATGGGAATATTGGACCTGATAACATTAATGAAAGAGATAATGTAATGTTCAAGACTCTGAGATCTAGATCCTCTATTCCGACTCTTAAAGACAACCAGTACTGGGTTTGATGGAAGTAATGCAAAGAAAAACTGTGCCTATTTGGTGTGAAGTTAATAAATACACATACATGCTCTACATCTGCAGTCCTTTTAAGGCACATCTGACCTGCTTTGAACTTTTAAAACGACAAAAACATGCACATTTGTTTGTAGGAAATGCTTAATAGCAATTATATATTAGTCCTTTTCCTGAACCAACTTGAACTGAACACTTCTTTAGCTGTGTAGCTGTGAGGAATATAGTTTGTTACTTTGAGACTGTGGCTGAAACAAGGAAGTGAAACAGAAATGTAATAAAGCAGAATTTTTAGTTAATTCAAGACTTAGTTTGTAAATGCTGAGAGTTTAGGGTGTCATTCCCCTCATTTACTGCTCTGCATGCTTTTCAGTTTTCTTTGTCTGGTGTTGCTCAAGGCAGTATGTTTTAAACATGTTATCGGTTTATGATAGTGCATACAGTATTAACAAGTCGTAATGAGATGTAAAGACATAGGTAGCTTTCTTGTGTCATACGTGACCCATTTTATGCAAGCCTCTTTGTTGTCCACTGTGAAATTTTTATTTTTAATAAAGGTTATTTCTCTACTTACTGTATGTGTCTCAACCTCAAACACATCAACCTCAGCAATCAAAAGTCAATTGGAGCAAAACAAAGAGTTTTTGAGTCTCATGATCTTCCCCTTTTTTGGGGGGGGGGGGGGGGAATCAATATAGCACGGTACAACATTATTTTGTGTGGCAATATTGTGGTGGAAGGATGGAAGTATTGTTTGTTTTATCACATCAAATGTTAAACCTTTTGGTAACGGATGCTTTTTCTGTCCACTAGATGGTGTTGAGTTTTTCCAGTGAGGTCATAGGTGAAGGGATTGGCAGGAAGTTGGTCAAAACAAAGATGGGAGTCAAACTGCATGATTTGCAGTTGAAAAGAAAGGTAATCAATCAGAGAATATGATATAGTAATATTCAGCATACCGCAAACACGGGGGCCCACTCAGCTTATTTTCAACTACAAAACCTTGTTTATTAAGTCTGGTTTCAGTAATGTATGTGTATGTTAATGTTTCAAATGACCAGTCAGACTGGCATGTACCCCTGCTTGGATGCTGTAAAACATGGTTTGATTACTTTTAGAAATGTAAAGTAATGGCTCAGATAACCAATCATTTTAAATAGGATAAAACTCTAGGATAAAATGAAAACATGGAGGAGGAGGAGAGGAAGAGGCAGGCCTGCATAATGGAGGGCCAGCGCCTGCAGTAACCTGACCTGCAGCCTGTGATCTGTGGTGTCTGATGTCAGCGACCAGACTGCTGCTGCCTCCACAGGAAGCGCTGGTGATAACAAGCTACTCTAGGAGAACATGTTGCACTGAAAAGACACAGAATAAGGATGGTTTTGTTATACTAAATTAACGTAAAACATAAAACAACATAAAAATAGCAGGTGTCTTAGCACGTGTTGGCATTTACATGTGACTAGTTAAAGTGAAATATTTAAATATCCTAAACATATGCAAAGCATTTATATTCATCAAAACACTAATTGAAACACAAACAACAGGTCAAGTGAAACTATAATTTATATTTCTGAGAAATAGTCAACAATACAGATATATGATGACATATATTCTACTTTAATTTATTAACGAACAAAATGCTGTTCCAATGTAATACATTTAAAGTGTTAAAATGGTCCAATCATAGTGGATCACATGATGGTGAAGAACCTGACCTTTGTGGTATCCCATTATAGAAATGTGAAGTCGTATATGACGTAACAAAATTGACCAGACATACTCTAAAATGACGGGCACAAAAATACAAATTCAGTAAGCTCATTTTGGTTACTTATCGGTTTAACAATAAATGTTTAAGAGTAGCGAGCATAACAAGAAGAGCAACCATAATTAAAGCCACTGTGTAGAATCTCAGAAGTAAAAAAAGACAGAATGGGGTGAAATGAACAGATTCTTTACCAAGATTGTCTTAAACTACGGAAGCCCAAAGATTCAAATGAGAAGAAGAAAATCTAGTGATCCATTTCTCCATTCAATCCAAACACAATGCACATGAATTCATTATTAAAACTCACCTAAAAGAAAACAAATGGTTTTATTCATGTTTAGAACATGTGGTAATGGTGCACTTCAGCCCCTTGTGGGCAAAAAGGAATTACAAGAAAGAAAAACTGAGAAAAAAAAAGAGACATTGAAACAAAGGAAAGAAAACAATTAAGATTTGAAATAGAAAATAGATCACCAGAATGTTCTTTCTTGCCTCTTAAGGCTTCCGTATACATTTATATTAACAACTATGCCCTCTGAAGAATGTCAAATATTCTTTAATCCCATTAAAAGTCTACACATCTAAACCTAAAGTTCTGGATTCAAAGCCTTATTTCCTGGAAGCATCAATCTGTACCCTGAGCCTGACCTCTGAGCTACCCTGATTGATAAGAAAGCAGAAAGACAGATGTGGACTTCGAGTTTTAATAACCCAAGGCCTGCAGCGGCCCGAAAAGAAAGAACTGTGGAGAAGCTTCTCAAAACAAGCAGATAATCTGTCAAAAAACTCAGTTTGAGATCAACAATTATTCAAGGTCTGGCAAGATAGAAACTAAAATGCAGAACATTACAAAGGGCTTCAAATTATAATATTGTAATGAACTGACCGCAACATAATAGGGAGATGTGTTAGAGATCCAAACGAGGTCCATGAAATCCGACACCTGAATCAAATTCAGTAGAGGAGATTCAACCACTTTGTCTCTTTCCGTATTCACCAACCATCTGTTGTGTCCCATAGAAACAATACTGAACTGGTCATTCAAGTCAAAACAGACAGACACATATAGAGTTAATCATAAAAGTCCTGTCTTTCAATCATTAAAACATCCAGTTCAGGTGATATAGAGAGTTTCCTGTCTACGTTCTGTGGTATGTTCCTGATCGGAGGGTTTCCACGAGGCAGAGGAGAGATCACGTGACCCTGAAACCGAGAATGGAGAGGCTGCCCCGTCACAATGAAAACAGCTGTTTTTAATATCGCAGTCTCGCTGAGTTGCAAGATGTGCCCCGAGCGTCAGCAAATCCCTGTTACTGGTACATTCATCAGAGCCGTCCAGATAATCCAAGAAGTTGTCATTCTTCTGTCTAGAAGCCTATTTCTTTTTTTTATAAAGTGGTTAATTTCTTCCAATGCTCGTACCAGGCCCAGAATTCACCGCATGACAAAGTGTTCTCTCTGAAAGGACCATAAGAACCCATCAATCCTCCATGACTGCCCCCTCCCTCCTCATTTCCTCAAAGTCTTTGTAGTCCAACGTTTCTGTTCTCTCCCTCTCTTCCTACTGGTCGTCATCATATTTCTGAAGAGCGTCCTGCAGCTTGGCGGTGATCTTCTGGAAGAATCCGATCTGCTCTTGGAGGTGGTGCTGCATCTGCGAGCGGAAGTCCCGTACGCGTGTGCGGTGGAAGTGCTGAATCTCTGCCAGTGTGGCGCAAGAAATGATGTTGCAGCGATCGTGGAGCTCGCCTTCCTGCTTTGGACAGTCTTTCACCTTGGTCAGTGCACCTGGAACAAAAGCGAAAAGGTTGAAAGGCTTAAAGGGGACCTATCATGCAAAATGCACTTTTGTACGTCTTTTATACATGAATATGTGTCCCCGGTGTTCCAGGGAACTCACCAAGTGTCAGAAAACACAACCCTCTCTATTTTCCTCCATACCCAAATCTCTAAAAAAGGGGCTGCAACGGATCTGATAAAAACTGATCCAGATTTAAACACTGTCCTGACGTCAGGACGGTGGCGCTACGGCTATTGGGCCAACTCCACCAATCAGGAGGAGACAGCCACGGCCATTGCCGTTCGAAAGCGCTGGAGACGCTGTAGTACATATGCCAGGCCTGTAGATGGTGCTGTTCTCACTGAATCTGCCCTTGCAAAAACAGAGCTAAAAAATGTCAAATTGAGCAAAATGAGGCATGGCTAAAATGCATGATCTGTTTGGTATTATGAAAAAAAAAAAAGTATAAATATGCCTTATATAGGTATGGTCCTACACTATATTATTCAAATATAGCATGATAGGTCCACTTTAAACAAATTCAAACCGACATTGCAAAGTAATAGAACACCATTTTTAAATCGCAACCGCAATAACAAAATCTGATGTTTGGGTCATACGCTATAATGATTTATTGTTTGTGTGCATTTAATAATGCATAAAATAAGGAACTTTAAGAAGAAAAAAATGCATACTGAAACAACGCACAGTTGTAATTATTGGTCTAAACCACATGTGTCAAACTCAAGGCCCGGGGGCCAAATCAGGCCCGTGGTGGATTTAATGTCGGCCCGCAGGATAATTTCTAATTACTATTAGATCGGTATATTGCACGCACACCTTCACTCAATCCTGAGGGTTTCCTCAGCTCAGAGCCTGACCCCAAACATTGATGAACTTGCACCCAAGATGAGATGCCAAGTATCTGGCTTGAACTAGCATCACAGAGCAGCAAACTGAGTTTACATGGATGTTTCCTTCTGCACTTTTTTTTCTTGCGACAACAGGGCATGTTTAGTTTTTTCTTTGAGGGAAATAGTTTTTTTGAAGCTGTTGTTGGCCTGTGGAGAAATGTAATCATAAGAAATGACTCCTGAAAAGCTGCAGATAGAGCCATGAGAAATGAATGCAACTGATTATTTAATGTTTAATGTTGTTTTTATAGGCAATCATTTAAGCTTTGTTAGTTCCAGGTTTAATATGTGCAATAAGTTCATTTCAATAAACATTGAACCTGTCCGGCCCTCGACTAGTACCGATTTTTTAATTTTGGCCCACTGTGTATTTGAGTTTGACACCCCTGGTCTAAACCATCACAATTCTAGTATTTTCCCAAATGGCTCTAAAAGGATGGCAAATTCTCCAAGCTGACCATGACATTTCTTTTATACTACGTAAACAAGCTGGTTATTGCATACTTTTTCCATGAGCCTTGAAGTTACCCAACACCCAGCCATGACTCACAAAGTCTGAAATTCAAAAGGGGAAGAAGAAGTAGAGTTTGAAAAAAGACTGTTGGGGTAATGATGAGCTAGCTTTAAGCCTGGCCACGGCTCTCCACCCTGACCTCGCTGACCTCTCATTTTGATCTCTTTCTCACATGTCGGAAACACTCATCATACCTGCACAAGTACACTAACAAACTGAAATTAACTTGGACTTTGTCCCCTTCGCTGCCAAGGCGATTACAGAGCTGTAATCTGAACTCTTGTACTGTTGGCTGGTGGGAAAACTTGTTCAGCTCTGAAACAGTCTGAACCCCCTCCCTCACACATACACACAGCCCTCCCCTATTCTTCTTCTTCCTACTTCTCTTCAACTGTATCACTGGGAGGAAGGAGGAAAAGAGGGAGAAGAAAAGGGGAGGAGGAGGGGAAACTAATCCTGAGAGCGCTCCATTTTGCATTCCTGCAGTCCCAGGGCAACATTGGACAAGAGGCCAAGGAATCTCTTCACTCATTTAAATCAGATGTAGCCTTTGGACTCACAGACAGAACCGGCAATTGTAGGACGATACTGTACATGGCCGTTTAGGTTAACAGAGATTTCCACCTATAGAGCCAAGCAGCTGTATTCAGCTAATCTGTGGAGCAATGAGGCCATGTTTTTGTAATTTGTTTAATGGAGAAACGTACAGGGCTGTATGACATAGATAGAAATGTGTGGCATGCAGACGAGAGGAGAAAGAAAAAAGAGAAAAGTTTACGTGAAATGTGAGACCAGTCTTTTCTTTGTGTGCTAAAGAAAAGGAGTTTTGAGGAAAAAAAAAAGTCTTGTGTAAGCATTTTTCCCTCCATGGTGATCCTTCAACTAATTGGCTGTTATGGAAACTGTGACTAAACCAGACGTCTTTTGTTCAAGGTAGTTGTTTCACAATGATGACAGAAGTGCAGACTTTGCATTGTGGGGATGATGGATCCTCAGCAGACAGAGAAGTGTGCTGAGCAACAGCGAGTAATGGATTACTCAGAGTCAGTTCTTCTTTCCGTCAATGACTCCCTTTGTATAACCCATACACATGCTCGTCAATTAATTTGCAACTGAACACATGCATGTTGCAATATGTTGTTGCTCTTTTGAGTTGGTTTGTCTATAGAGACAGAATCACTAGCCAAGTTTCTAAATGTTGCTGATAATATTTAAGATTCTTTAAGGAATCAGTTTCAGAGCTAGTTTAGTTTCATTTAGTTTCTATGTCCCATGCCTGGTTGGGTCATTATCTGCCTTTTTGCATAATTTTACATGAATAAGCATGAGCTCATACTCCATAGAGACATTCATATTCATTTCCTTTAATACCGGAAATAAGTAGTCAATTTTATTTACTGAAAGCATATTACTCAACAACAAATAGATAGTAAGTAACGGTATCTTCCAGTGCAGCAGAAGTCAAGGAATGGTTTAAAGGTGTTAGAAATTAGACGACAACGCATTACTTGTCAATCAGAAAGTAGGCGCTGCCAGTCACGGGGACTATTGGGATTCAGACCGTGTTTCCATAGTTCCCAGCTGTGATTCTGTCGAGAGAACAGGGCTCAGCAGACTGTAGAAACAGTGCCTCTAGGTTTTGGCTAACTTCAGGACTTTGTGTGCCAGGAGCAACTCCCTCCTCCCAACCTGCAGGCAACTAACAAGCTAACTCTTCTGCGAGTTCTTTGTACACGTCTGTATGTGTTTTCCTGTGAGCGAGAACAGGATTTCACAGTATCCAGAATGTTACAATGCACGGGCCATGGGTTTCAGTTTTCAACTGTGCAGTAAATGAAAACAGATGTTGAAACAATCAGAATCTGGGTTTCTGTGAATTATCTGCCTTATTATTGACATGATAATACATTGTGGGCTCTGCAAAATGGATGGTTATTGGTAACATCGTTAATTACTGCGTATAATCCAAGTTAAACTAAGGAATTGTGTTACTCTTTTGTTTCAGAAGTGATTATATACAGTCTGAAGCTGAGAGCGAGAGGCCTTGTGTTGCTATGATCCTCCCTGGATTCAAACCCTCCACCCTGCAGATGCATCAAGAGTCATTACCTCATCTCCATTTGAAGATAACCTATGACCTCACTGGTGATAAATCTGCTAGGTCCTGTATCTGCTTAATTTCTTGCAAACTCCTTAAGGGGTATGTTCAGTATGTTTCTTCCTGGGTCCTATGTAGACGTGTTTTTGTGAAAAAAAGTGAAAAATGGGGACAACCATTTCTAAAGTTGGGCCAGTATTGAGCGAGAGCACTGCAGCCAATGTAGTCCTATCAGGCAATTCAGCTCTATCAATGTACTTCAACTAAAGTACTAGTTTTTGCCACTGACAGGCTCAGATTGTCTTTATAAGTTTCTGACAACATTTAAAAAAATGACCCTACAGACAAAAACATTTTTTAAAGTGGCAATGTCAGAACACATACATTCTCGTAGTGGAACTGCCCAATAGGAAAACATTGAAGCACCTTTTGCGGCTTCTGGCTCAAAAATGTAACAATTTTTTTAAAAAAGGGTCCAGGTTGAAATATACCAAAGTAACTGTTTAAAGAGTTCAGACTCTGGATTCTTATTTACATCCAATATAAATTAAGTATGTATGCAAATGAGCTAAGTGTGTTAACTTAATGCGTTTGGCAAGCATGGTGGTTCTGGTTTCAGAGAACACACACACACACACACACACACACACAGTTTCCTACCTTTCTGCACATGGATGATGTCAGGGAAATTGGCCAGGTGTCCTCTGTAGAGGTCCAGCAGGTCAGAAATAGGAGCCAGGTCACGGCGCGGCTGCTCAGCAAAATACTCTCCCACCTGCTCGTAGGCCTCTCCGGTGTAGGCGATGGCTCTGTTCAGACCCCCCGAGTAGGCCTGCTGGTCCAGCTCGAACGCCTGCCCCAGGAGAGCAAAGGACTGCCCCACTTTCTGGTACTCCTTCTTGAAGCCTGTAATCTGCTTGCGAGCGAAGTCATTGATGGTGACGTTCACAACCACGATGTTCTCGTCCATCCTCTTGGTGAAGGACTTGAAGCCTTCGATCTTGCTCTCCACTTCCTGGAGGTCCAGCGGGACGGCAGGCGTACTAAAAAGACAAAGAGGGTCATTATAGACCTTATTTTGAAAGTCCTTTATGATTGATTTCATTTAAGCATTACATCATCTGTATTTATTATTCCTCTGTTCTACTTATCTCATCCTCGCTATCAGGCACTCCCTACGAGGAAAGCCTTTAGTTACAGCAGAGTGAAACCAGGATACAGATAACAGCGTCTCGCTAAAGGGCAAATATCCTTTACTGTTAGTTTATACCATTGTATAAGGTATTTGAGGTGGATAAAATTACAGAAACATCTGACACAATACTATGATGAAGCACCACAAACCCGATTCATACCTCATTGACAGAGTATGAACAACAATATTACATCATAAGCTTCAGTGTGTAGCAACGTGTGAAGGGCTGTTATTTATGGTTTTTGGTAAACCTTCTTTCCCTGAGCCTACCACATATTGTACTTCAGTTACTGATTGCCTACATTTCCCAGAATGCCTCTTACAATCTCCAAATAAAGGGCTGTAACATGATTCAGTGGCTGGTTTTAGAGTCATCGCTCTGTTGATGACAACAGAGTGAGGTAACTGATAGTTCTTAAAGTAAACAAGGTCATGAACGTGGTCCTTACTGAAAATCTGATCTGTTTTAAAGCAGCAATGCATTATGGGCTACTAGGCGTTCTTATTGAAGAAGAATACAAGTCGGTCTGTACGCCTCATACACAATGAATTTCTCCCAGTACTTATCCGAGCCTCCTACCTGATTGTCAGGAAAAAATTTGAACCGACCAATTCGTCTCGCTCGGCCTTCCTCTTGCCCATCTTCCAAGCCTTCTCGTCTGCTCCGCATGTAAGGAAATGCTGGAAAACGTCGCAGCGTGCCAGCACTGGATGGGTGATCATGTGGTTCATCCACCAGATCAGCCCCTTCCTCCGCTTGGAGATGAAGTCTTCCTCAAAGCGACCGGTGGCCTGCTTCTCGGGAAGGTGGGGTACGGAGATGACCGGGAAGCGCTCAACGAGCCGAGCGTACAGCCAGTCAAAGTGCTTATACCTGCAGGGGTGATGGAAAATAACACAGGTTGGAAGATTTATTGGAAAGAGTAGTTGGGAATGAGGTGTATTAGCAAGTAAACAGCAAAACAAAGGAAGTTAGATGGAATGAAAAAGAAGGAAGGATGTAAGGAGAGCAAGTGTAAGGACTTTTTTCCCCAAAGACCAAGTAGAAACTAATGTGAGGGTGTGAGTGTTGGTTTAAATGACAGCCCTACTGACAGGGAAACAATGTGAAAGGTGCAGAGGGAATCTCAGAAAGGAAAGAGGAGATTCCTGAGGACTCCAGAGGGCAAAAGGCCACAGTTTTTTTGCCATGTTGTGGGAACAATTGTGGCTACAGGAAAAGCCGCAGAAACATTTATTCTTAAGTGTATGGGGGCCGGGGGATCCGGTGGAGAAATTAGTTTGGAAACCCCCAGAGGAGGAAGAGAAGGAGGAAGGTACCTGCGGTTGACTTGTACATTGGTGTGCGTCGGGGTCAGGCCGTAGGACATGTAGCTCTTCATGCCTTTGAACTTGGTCTGCTTGGTGGGGTCGTCAATGGTGCACATGAACGGATAAGGGTCCTCCTGCCACTCTGGTCCGTTTTTGCCCATCACCACGCAGATCCTGTCCCCGTCCTTCACGAAAGCAGAGGCCTCCCCGAGCAGGAAGGCCTCCCCTCCGGACTTGACAAAGGTGGAGAACCTGTTGAGGTTCCTCCCCACTGTTGCTGAGCTCTTGGCCTGCTGCTGATGCTGCTGGGAGCTGTCGCGCCGCCCGGGCAAGGAGGAGGTGACGGGGTACAAAGGGGGCGAGGTACCCATACCCTGAGCCGCATCGGTCGGAGAGCTGTCATCCCAATCGTCGTCCCAGTCGTCATCACTGCCCTGGCTGGTGTGGAAGCTGCCCCCCCCACTGCCACCACTGCCGGCCCCGAGTCCTCTCTGAGACTCCGGGGACGTGTAGGAGGTGTGAGTGGGCGTCACGGCTTTGGCTTTGGCTTTGGGCGAGGAGAGGCCGTTGTTGTTGGTGTTGGAGGTGATTTGGTCCCTGGTGATCTCCACATATGAGGCAGGGAAGAGGCCAGCCTCCCCCCTGCTGTTCTCCCCCTCCAGCCAGCCGTCCAGCTCCTCCTCGCTGAACAGAGTCACCAGCTCATTCTCTGTTATGGAGATCTCTCCTGGGTTTTCAGAGTGGAAGTCGTACAAAACTCTGGCCTTTAACGCCATAATTCTAATATCACATATGTTTATTTGTTCACTAGTTCCTGTCTTTGTTTCTTTAGGGACTTTTCTTTTACCCCCCCCGGATCAAACCTTTAAGAGCTCTTTTAAATGTGGAGGTTTAGATCATTTAGCGGAAGCAACAATTGGGACTACTTTTTCCACTTCAAAGCCAGGCTTGCATCGCAGAACCATGCATAAAAGAACAAGGGAAGAAACACACGGGCTTGTACCCGACACCCACCTCCTCTCGCCGCTCCTCTCAGATATCATTTGTTTCCATGCAGAACTTAATCCAAGTCGGGAAAATACGGAGGAAACCTGTATACCGGGTGTTTTCTCTCCGAGGGAAGATGCCGGTTAGAGTTTGAAGTTGACAAACTTGCGACGGCTGTGTCTCTGCTTTAGTCCTACGGATAAGAGCCGGGGGAAAGTACTGTTTTTTCCTCCTCCTCCTCCTCCTCTCCCTAAGATGCTTGTAAGTTAAAGGCACCAGTCCTAACACGTAGTAGACTGGCTGACTAACGGAGGGTGGAGCCAGGAGCAAGTTTAGTCAAGCCACTGAATTCATACATGGAAAAAACCCACATAACCTCATTTTAAAAGCTCCATCACGTAAATAAATATGTCAATACGTCACCAACTACACTTTGAATATGCCTTAATTAAGTCGGTGTTACTCGTATAAAAAATATATTATTCATTATTTTAATCTGATTCATTATTTCATTAGCTTAGCAAATAAATATCTGCTTTAAAAGTTAAGTGAGAGTAAATTGTGTACAATTGCATAGGCCTACACATTAAGTGTAATGGACTTTTATATTTTATATTTCCTTTGCTTTATGTATTGTGTGGCATTTTAGACCTCATTTATGACAGACACGCATAAACACTGTCTAATGTTTTTTCCACAAAAAAATAAAAAATAATCTGCTCCTTCCCTTTATTATAAAACATACAATATGAATAAGCAAATGGACTACTTTTAAAGGTTCACAGCTGGATTTGACTTCACTGAAGAGTTCATTATCAGAGGCTTCTGGCTTCTTCATCAAACTTGTGTAAATTGCATACTGAAGTTGAACACAGAGAAGCCTTAAACCTCAAACTCTGGAAATGCATCGCTTTGCACATTGAAGGCCTACAACCCAATTGAAGAAACAAAAAAAATATGGTGGATTGAGGGGAAGTTACCCATATTTAATTTAGCTCAAAATCTGGCAACTACAAAAATATTACCATAACATTTTTTTTTCAGGCATGTGCCATTTAAAAAAAAAAAAATTGATATTGTTAAATTGTATTACTCTTTTAGAATAGAACTGTTCTATCATGATCCCCTACTATCATTTTTGGGATTACAATACAATCAATTATAATTTAAAGGGGACCTATCATGCAAAATGCACTTTTGTACGTCTTTTATACATGAATATGTGTCCCCGGTGTTCCAGGGAACTCACCAAGTGTCAGAAAACACAACCCTCTCTATTTTCCTCCATACCCAAATCTCTAAAAAAGGGGCCGCAACGGATCTGATAAAAACTGTTCCAGATTTGAACACTGTCCTGACGTCAGGAAAGTGGCGCTACGGCTATTGGGCCAACTCTCCACCTATCAGGGGATTGTGGGGTTGGGCCACGGCCGGCCATTGCCGCTCGAAAGCGCTGGAGACGCTGTAGTACATATGCCAGGCCTGTAAGTGGCGCTGTAGTCAGCCACAAAAGCAGCGAAGAAGACTTCCCGCGCATGGTTGCTATGGTTACTCTTCTGTTTATTCTCCGCTGTGGCTTTTTTTTCTCCCTCCCCGAGGCAAGCGTTTGCTCCCGCTGCTGTAATTCAATGCAATCCCTCCCCGTCGAGGCAAGCACTGTAATTCTCTCCGGTTAGTCCACCAGCAGATGACAAACACCCACCTCTCCGCCTCTTCCAAGGAACGAGGGGACCGTGCGGCAGAGTTTCAGTTAGGTTTTCTTTCGCCGGTCAAGATGTCCGTTAAAGTTTAAATCTTCCGGACAAAATTAGAAAAGTGCCGGTCAAAGGTCTTCTTTGTTATTTATTGAGCTTTAAAACAAATTTAAAAACGACTCTATAGGCCTATAATAATATAATAAAACACGGAGGACGGAGATCTTTTTTTCTCCCCCTCTTCTGACTTGATCAGAGCACGGCTCCCCTCTCCTGCAGGGGTCAGCTGCAGCTCACAGAATCAGCCCCGTGCAAAAACAGTGCTGGAGAACAGCAAATAGAGCGAAATGAGGCATGGCTAAAATGCATGATCTGTTTGGTATTTTGAAAACAGAAACGTATAAATATACCTTATATAGGTATGGCCCTACAATATATAATTTAAATATAGCATGATAGGTCCACTTTAATATAACTAAATATAAAATACTACAATCTCAAATATAATTGTAAATATAATACATATATTTATGTGATATACTATAATATAGTGTGATCATATATCATAGCATATTTGTAATATAATGTAATGCAATTTATCATAATATCGTAATAAAGAATATAATGTAATATATATATGCTGCCGCTAGAGGTCAGTGTTACACCACTCAGTGACAGTTCCTCTCCCGTCCAGCAGCAGGCAGTAACGCGAGCTTCACGTTAGTTTGTGAAAGTGAAAGCTTCTCCAGACAGAGAATGTGTTGATTAAAAATGCTCTACGTCTGATTTTATATTTATGATATGTAGTCAAACATTTAGGAATGATTGTGTCGTAACAAGATGAACATTTCCTTCAGTTTGCAGTGGCTGACGAACGTCCATGAATGAGGAAGATGTGATGAACCTGCCTGGACTCAGTTTTCATTTATAGTGAAAAAGTTAAGTATGAGACATGTTTATGAAGTGTCGGTAAACCGAGCCATGGCGAGCCGCGCTAAAACCTGTAGTCGAAATGCGGCTTAATAAGCCATGTGACTATGTATTGTTCATTATAGAGTTGCAATGCATTATCAGTTAAAGTTATATAATGTAGAGCCGATTAATGGGAGTCGGAGGCGGTGTGTTAAGTATGGAATGCCACACTATTTTCCATTAGGTTACAGACAAAATAATGTAGGCTACTTGCTACATGCTACCGTGAAGCTGATAATGCTAACAACAACAACAACCGGAACATGGTACCACCCACTAACTGGTCCGTAGTGCAACACACTGTATATCCCGGTGAATTATGTCCCGTAATGTTCCACCAGCCCGGGGCGGAATTATTAAAGACCGTGGTACCGTTAAGCTCCGACTTTATCGGTCTTTGTATCGTTTTAGTTTCGCCAACACCGTTGCTAAAATGCAATAAGACTACAAAATGCGTCTATGATGTATTTTCGATCTTTCAAATCCAGACGAGAGATCTCTCTCCCCTGTCTGTGTGCGAGGGGGCGGGGCAGTCTACACACACTTAGCTGCTACATGCATGCAACAACACACACACACGGCGGAGATGGCGGGGAGAATGGAGAGAACTAAGCGCTCCAAGGTGTGGTTAAACTTTACCCGACTCGATCTGGACAATGCTCGTTGCCAAATGTGCAATAAGAATTTTGCATGTAAGGGCGGTAACACGAGCAATTTGTCTAAACATTTAGCAAAAGTGCACCACATTCAGTGGGAGAAATGCACCGTTTTCGTTTCTAGTAGCGCTGTAGCCCCATCCACGAGTAACGTTTCCACGTCAGGTATGTATATCCTCCAGAAGAACCGTTTGGCCTTTTGCAGCATACTTGTATGCCCCACCTGTGTTGCTCTGTAGGCCACTGTATTTTTGCAGTAAATGCTTGTTTTTTGTTTGTTTTTTACAGTTCTGTAAGTTCACATTATTTACAATTTGTTTAGTTAATTTACCTTTTTTTCTTCTTCAAAATAACCGATAAGAGTACCGTTAAAGGACCGGATCGATTAGTGGTATCGGTAAAAGTAGTAGTACCGTTAAAACCTTAACAATACCCATCCCTATATATAACGGTATAGCAGTCACCAGTACTTGACCCTTTCCCTCTCTCCTCTACAGGTTGCATCACGTCTGACCCAGTTCAGACCTCCTCTGACCCGGTTCAGACCTCCTCTGACCCGGGTCAGACCTCCTCTGACCCGGTTCAGACCTCCTCTGACGGTCTGTGTAAACTGGTCCGCTGGGCTCACAGCCACGGCACCATCTGCAGCCTCCTCCCCAGCCTGCAGCAGCTCACCTCCCACGGTACAGCGCTGACAACAGAACCCGGTTCCCACGGCAGCAGCATCCCTGTCGCCGTGTGGAGTTGTGCCGATGGACACGCATACTACTGGCCCCTCAGTGAGCATAGCAATGCTAACGGAGGCTCAGGCCATACTAGCAATGGTCCGGAGAGGTTTGTTGGAGGGCGTCCATCCAATAAGGTAAGGTAGAGATTTAACATCTTTGACTGTATTTTGCATTTCATTGCAAACCTAATTTGAGGTGTCCAGCACAGCTATAACACTTAACATACTCAAATGCACAATCAGTGGTGAAATCACAATGTCACAATCAAATGGCCCTTGACATTCTCTCAAATTAAAGCATACACATCCTAGATAAACGGTGTTGATGCCGACATTCTTGAAGGGAAGCAAAGTTGTCGCCCTCTGTATTTAAGGTTACAGAGAGAAGAGGATTTAAGACAGCGCCAACTTGCTAATACCCCTTTGCAGCAATACATGTGAAATGTATACTTTCATTTTAAAAGACCACCGCACCAGTTGTATCCTATTTATTCCAAGAAAAAAATAACACCTTACTTTGGTGTATTCAGCCTTGAAATGCAGATTTTGAGGATTCCATTGCTCTCAATTTGATTGGTAATTGTTTGATATTGATTCTCTTCCCCTACATTATCAGTGTCAGAAAGTGGGTTGATTTTATTTTTGCAAAAATGTGTTGCGGTGCTTGAGTTGCTGGCTACCAAAGTGTCCTTTTTCATGTTAGACATTTTGAATTCCTAGATATAGAGTCTTTAAAGAAATGCCTTAGTTAATAAGTATCACACTACACAAAGTTTAGGGACATCAATGAGACACATTTATAAAAACGATATGTAGTACAAATCGTGACTTCACTCTGATTTGGTACAGTTAGTAAACTTGAATTTCTCATGCACTCTCTATTACCTTCCAGGTGACAGTAAAGGCGTCATGTGACCTGTCCTATAGTGAAGCAGCATCACAGGGGGAACAGTTCAGCAGTGGATGTGATTCGTCGGCAATGGCCGAAGATGATGACTATGAGCCACGCCCATCCAGAAAAAGAGGTGGGGCAACGGGAGTAGCACTTCCTGTGAAGAAGGTCAAACAGGAAGCAGACTCTGCAGAGGATTGTGACTCTGGCATGTAGGGCTGGCAGTGAAAGACGTTGCATCACAGGCTCAGGGCGCCAGATCTGGGGGGGCGCTGGTATCTCTGAGAGGAGGAAAAACTCCTTTTGACTGTTTGAGCTCATCCTAATTTTCGGCCATGATGTAACAACATTCATAATTAAGTAAAGGTAACACCCTTTTCACCCCGGTTACACGTTTCATTTGCCCTGTACGATTGGCGCTGTTGGCTTATCAGGCGCCCGCAGCTCACAGCCAAAGGGAGAGAGAGAGAGGGCGCACCGGGACCGGCGGGAATTGTGTTGTTAGCATCTGGTGCTGAAAAAAAGGCAGATCATATACAATGTGAAACAGAAGCCTACAATGCAACATGTCTGTGGTCCTTAACTTGTTTACACGTTGTTATCATTTTCTTTTTCCCTATCTTGTTCGTGATGATCGTCATGTGGCTGCACTACATTGTCATCAGATTTCTGTTGCTGTGGGGGTAGACTTTCTGCCCCAGTTCTAATCAGTTTCTTCTTTCTGGATGGTTGTTAAAAATCTGCGCTAAATCCTGACTGAAAAAGCTATTGTTCCAGGACTTTTTGTTTAAAGAAAAGGCAGATCATATACAATGTGTATGGGTTTGTTCTGTTCTGGTCACTCACACCACTTAATAACTAAGTGACTCTGACTTTAGTCAGATAGTCTAATTGATAGTGGACTTTTACATATTTAAGGATCAGTGGTTCAAAAAATGTTTTTCTATGCAAAGTAATACATTTTATTGATTGTGTTGTTTTGTGTGTTGCCGAAAGCTGTTTTACATTAAAGCACCAAAAATACTGAGTATTATGAAGTAAAGCAAGTCTTCTTTCATTTTACAAAGGAAAAAAAGCCTTTGTCCATGGGTTTGTATTGCTTAAGAAAAAGATTATTTCAGTTGGAGAAGTGGATGACTGAAAATGTATAGCCTATATATAAATATGGGGCTAAAGACACCATCATATATCGGCACAACTGCCGTCTTCTGGTAACATTCTACCCATAGATGAAGGAATGTTTGTTTTCCTTTTTAATGTGTTTTATCTTAAAACAGAAGTGAGAAATCAAGATGCAAAGATCAGAAGTGAGGGGAAAATCTGAAAAGAAACGATAATGTGAGCTATATTAAGTAAAATTACCTTTACGGTATTAGGACTTTCTGGCCCCATTTCTTATATGTGCAAAAATAAAACTTGAATTTCAATATATATTGAATGTAACACTTTTGGATTTTAGATTTCCTTTGCTTATTGTAATGTGTGGCATTTTAGACCTAATTTATGACAGACACACATAAACACTCTGTCTAATATCTTTTCCACAAAAAAGGATAAATACAGAAGTGAGGGGAAAATCTGAAAAAAAAACAATAATGTGAGCTATAAGTAAAATTACCTTTAAGGTATTAGGACTTTCTGGCCCCATTTCTTATATGTGCAAAAATCTAATTGGTCAGAACCGGCCCTGCACAGGCTACTTAGGGAAACAAACAACCTCTCAAATCACACAAACATTGCCCATCAAGTCCCTACACACTCTGTGGTGTGTGGAAGTAATAGACCCAGAGGTGCAGCTGCATCACAGGGACCACGGAGCAGGCCAGGAGATGCAGCTCTTCGACAGAGACTACAGAGAAAATTCCAGGTATACATTTGTTTCGAGGCTTGGAAATACCTATCCTCTTGGATAACAGCTGTAAATTAGCAATGTTGGCTAAAGCTGCCCCATTTACTGTTTTTTGTGATAGTTGATCAATAGGGACTGTCCACGACACTATAAACTAAAGAGTGAAAACGCTATTTAAAAATAATTTCACACTCCAAACTCTTGCTGCAATGTATCACTTTTAATTTTGATATATAAACATATTTAGTCGTATTTTTTCTCTTTCTGATTCTAGAAAAGAGGTGGCCTTGTGGCTCTAATCAGATGTAACCAGGAAGTTCCCTCATGCCCTCTTCTGACGACGCGGCTGTTGCATCAATAGAGTCATTTGTGTTGTTATAACTTAAACGTCCCTTATTATACTGTTTTTCATCATACATTATAGGTCTCAGATATATACACAAAATGTCTCTGAAGTATTTGGCTCGAAATACTAAACAGATCATGCATTGTAGCATCCCATAATCCCCTGTTTCAGCCCTGTTTCAAAAGTGTTGATTCTCTGTCTGTTACTTTAGATGAAAAATAAGGAGCCACTCCCCACGCCCCCTCTGAGAGATATTTGGTTAAAAAGAACACGGTGCTCTAGGAGGAGATTCAGGTGATAAGGTGGGGGGGTGTTACCTTGGTTGGTTTTTGGCTAATGGTTACACAAGCCAACAAATCGTTATGACATAAAGTGGCCAAAATCTAATCAGCTCATTTTCAGACAGGTTTTTATATAAATGGATCAGGACAAAAAGTGAGTGAATCTCTTTACACGTGTTTATGTATAAAAGACATGAAAAAGTGGATTTCGCATAATAGGTGACCTTTAATATTGCATTAATGTGTCTTACTGTCCCTCTCCTCTCCAGTGAAAAACGTGGTGGGTGTGATAGCGTGCTACAAGGCAGCCCTGCAGGAGTTTCGCCGCAGTGTTTCCATGAAGGTGACCGGCTCGGTTTGTATTGCTTAAAAAATATATTATTTCAGTTGGAGAAGTGGATGACATATAAATATGGGGCTAAAGACACCATCATATATCAGCACAATTGCCTTCTTCTGGTAACATTCTACCCATAGATGAAGGAATGTTTATTTTCCTTTTTAATGTGTTTTATCTTAAAACAGAAGTGAGAAATCAAGATGCAAAGAAAAAAACCCGATAATGTGAGCTATATTAAGTAAAATTACCTTTAAGGTATTAGGACTTTCTGGCCCCATTTCTTATATGTGCAAAAATAAAACCTGAATTTCAATATATATTGAATGTACACTTTTATTATCCAAATATCAATACAAACCTTGAATGTAAAACCCTGACAAAATGTGCATTAATGCGGTGAAAGGCAATGACAGTATTTCTGTAGAGTTAGTTTTTAGCCCCTGCACGACTTCACAGGATGTTTCACAGCTATCTGGAACCTTCTTCCGACTGTTTTGAAAAGCTTTCCTAAAATCAGCAGCCAGCCTGTTGGTCTGGAAAATGTAAAAATGACAGATTCACACTCCCCTGAGATTGTTTACACAACAACTGTCCATTTATCAAAGACTTAAAAGAGAGGAACTGGGAGAGAAGTGGGTCTGACATGAGTGTGTGTTGTTTGAAAGCCCTGTCCCACAGGCAGCAGGAGGAAGAGGACGAGCGGTAAAAAGGTCAAGACTCGGGTTCCAGGCGTGGAATGACTGGGAGGATGAGGTTCCCAAACGAGGAGTCCTGAGTGATGAAGAAGCCCGATGAGTGTGTGTGTGCATGCTGCAAGAGAAGACACAAACACCATTTAGTAAATATGGAAATTAAACAAAGTAACATTGTTTTTAAAGGTGCTGGTAGTATTTGTATTTGGAAAGAGCTAAGCTTGCTGTATCCCCATTTATGGTCTCTATGCTAAGCTAACCGTCTGTTTGGCAAAATATTTTTCGAGACTTTATGGCTTCATGATAGCATCACCATTTATGATGGTGATTGACAAACATACATTGGAATTAGGATGAGTAATTTATGTATTTGTTTTTAGGATGAGTAACTTATGTATTGTTTGTTTACATTCATACTAACTTGTTGCACTATTGGTTTCCGTTTGTGTAAAATAACAGGAAGATTAATTGGTTTTTGACTCACCTGCAGGGCAGCTTTCTGCTGGGCAGCGATGTGCTGCTGTTCTGCGTTGTCTCTGAACTCTTTCAGGTTTGGTCTGGACAGCGAGATGCTGCAGGATGAGAGAGCTCAAATTAGAATATTGACACTAAGGATATACTATCTCAATGCTTAATACCTGCTCTGAAATGTTTTCAGAGCAGGAAACTCCATGACAGGAAACATTGCTTACCTGGCTCCAGGAGTGTTCAACAGCCTTCTCCTCTCTTTCTCCAGCTCTGCCAGGATCGCCACCCGTGCCTTGTTTGGGAAAGCTAGATGAGAACAAATAAGAGGAATAGATATAAAGACAATGTCTCATCTGCAGTGTTGACAGGCAACACTGCAGATGAGAGTTTAATGCAAAATGACTGTGACTTGTATGCACTGGCAGTATATAGGATTTCTAGAGACTTGATTTCATGCATTACATCCCAGCTATGGACTACAGAACTTTATCAATGTGTAGCTGTGTTTCCTGAAGGGGCCCCAAAGAGCAAAGGGGGGTCAGCATTCATAGCTACGCCCCTGCAGATATAGACAAAGACCTTAAACACCAATACCGTTTGTCCAATAATAATTACCTTGTCCTGGTGGATTTGTAGCCATGTCGCCGCAGGTAAAAGGAACACAGTCAAAATGACAAATTATAGAAAGGTTTCTATTAATGGTATTCGTTTTATTTGTGTGTGTTTCCTTCCTCCCAGCTAATGTTGCACTGGTGGATAACGGACAACGATCAAAGTCCCCTTGTGTGAAACGTATAACTTAGACTGGAGCTGGATAAACTACACAGAAGGTACTGTTGTAACAATAACTGTTGTAACAGTATCTGAAGGATTAAAAGACGATAAAACTCTTGCTTATGTACGGTTGGTGAGTCGCATATTGCCTCTGAAAGAAGTACCGGGTTTTCAGCTAGGTTGGTTAGATAAAAGTAAAAATGAAGATGTCTCACTCTGCTCCTATGTTCGGTTACCAACATTGTTATCAACGAGAACCAAGAGAAAGGCTGACGGAGGGGAAATGAGCATGTTGAAATTATATTACAGCTACAAAATATATTAAGCTCTGAGTCACATTGACTCCCACTTGGGAAACCAGAGTGTCCTCACTTTTCTTATTGATACGCTCAACAAACTTAGTGCATTGATGCAATAGTGGATACAGTTGTTGGTAGCAAAACATTTTTCTTAAATTGACGAGGTGATTTATACTATGATTTATAAACTACCCGTTTTATACACAATTAATTGGGAATTTTGAAGGCTGTTTAATGTTACAAGCTTATATTGTTGCCTAAAAAATTATCAGGGTTAGCTGTTTCATCAACAATTGTATCATCTTCTCAATAGACGATCTTAAGAATTTCATTCGTTGCTATTTGTCACGTGATTCACATGTTTACATCCGGGTTCGTGTTGTTTAACTTCCGGAGCTGCGCAGTGGGAGTCAGCTGACAGTTGTGGCCAACCAGCGGGTGTAACATCGCAACTGAGGAGACAGTGAAGGGAGAAAACAGCCTCCCTCTGTCTGTAGTAACCGTATCAGCCGCGGAGAACCGGACAGTTGTTACCCCCCGATACCCGGACACGTCCTCCCGCCTCCCGCAGGATGAGTGTCGGTGCTCCGAGGGCCCTGGCCAGCTCGGGGCAGAAGCCCATCACGGAGATCCTCCACCCGCTGTCCGCAGCCGAGGAGCCGCTCTCCGTCACCGTCGGAGGGGACAAGGTAGGCAGCGTCCGCCGGGGCTTTACCGAAACCTGTTATGGTGCTTTGAGAACAACCAGGGGCTGGAGAAAGCACCTAACTACTCTGTGTACAGTGACCTGCTTTTAGGCTGCCACCAGTGTTTGTGGTTTAATCCATCAAGTAGTCCATTAAGTGAACTAATGGAAGTTTAATTGAGAAAACGGGATAAACATTAACCGACCCTTCTTCTGGTTAATGTTTATTATTTTTGTGTTTACTTTAAAGTGTTGCTGCCTATGACAGGAGTTATTTGAGCCTGAAGCGTTTGAATTTGTCAATAAATCAGTGTTGCATGTAAGCTTAACCTTTTAGATGGCTATTTCTTTAAAAAAGGGGGTTGTTTTTTGAGAATACAGCAAAAAAACAACCAAATGCATGTAAGAACAGACAAATTCAGAAACAAAATACTACACACAAGGTTACCGTGAGTAATGTGTTGTTCATTACATTGACTCCAGTTTACACATATTTTGCTTGGAAAACTCAATCTATAAAGGGGACCGTACATCATTATTGGTGTGCTGTGTACAGCTTTTACAATCCTGTGGTTTTACATACAGGAGGAGTGACATGCTGAGCAACCACTTTGAGTAAAGTTAATCATTGTCGATGGGAGATGATGTGATATGTCTTGAACCTCCACACAAATTAATCTGTGAAGCCTGTATGAGTTCCTCTGTGAACCTGGCCCACAACTGAGGAGGCAATTATGCATCTGCTCCCAGTCTGTTAGCAGAATGTTCTAACAATCTGTCAACACTCTCCAATGAAAGTTGATGGAATGTTTGAATATGGGCCTGGAAAATCATATTTTTCACATTTCATATTTAACCATACAGAAGCTGCAGTGTTGAGAAGTACAACTCTTTCATTTGTTATGTTTATTTGCATGAGGGCCAGATTTGGAGCATAAACCAATGTCACACACCACAACATCAATAGACTAAACTAATGTGCAATGCCTGTTACTAGATAGGCCTTTAAAATACACAAGAGACAGTATAATAGGCACATGCATTAAACTTTAACAGGAGAAAACAGACCAAACACTTATATAGAAAAAAAAATACTCGTTTTGTTTTTATATTATCTTTTACACCTTATATATTGTTTTCCTGCAATTTTCAATCATATCCATAAGTAGAGGTTGATGTCATTTAATGGGCTGCTTTCCTCGGAGATATTTCTCATATCACTGTAGGAAAAGCACATGTTTAAAACTAGTAAGATATTAATGGCTGAGTTCCATTTAGCTGCTTGGGTCCTGATATTCTGCATGCTGTCTCGTTAATAAGTAGTTAATGCCATTAGTAACACCTCTGCTTTCTCTACTATGACAGTTAAAATGTCTCTTACTAAAATGGCCAATAAAATAGTTCTGTAGACATAATGACAAACTTAGTTACCCTCCATATTTATCAGCCAAAACTGCCCAATATGTTTAGAAAGTTTGAAATGACTGTGAAAATGCAATATTTACGCTCCACCACAGTATGAACGGGGATAAGGGAATGTTAATTAGTTGGCTATAATATGGCTATACTGTTTACACTATGCTTCGTATTGAAAACACATTCTCCCCAGTGTAAATATTTTCAGATTCTTCCTTAGTGTGTTTGTGTTTGGTTGTTCATTCACAGTGGTGTGATGACGCAACACGATGCAATTATCTGAGCTGTGATTACCAGTGCAGGTTAGCAACACAGTGTGAAGAACGGCACAATGTCAGCAGCCTGTCTGTTTCTGTGTGTACACAGCAGCAGAAAGAGAGTGGTGTGAAGAAAAAGTGTGTGGTTGTTCAGAGTTTGTGTGGAACAGTGAGAGACAGAGGGGAGGCCCTTTCTTCACACTGATTTAATTGGGAATTAGCACACAGGCAAACTATTTGGTGTTAGAAAAAGGGATAAAGGTTGAACTTGAGCTGCTTTTTGCACCTTAACCCAGGAGAAATATGTTCTGGTGATAAGATGAAATCAAATGTGACGGTAAAAGATTTTTTGAATTGTGTTTAGATGCTGCAGCCCTGCTACCAAAGTGTTTTGCCTACCTTCCTGTTGCAGTGTTTAGTCTTTTAGTTTACATTTAACATTCTGTTGCCTGCGGTCCCTGTGGTTTACTTAACGAAAGTCCTTTAGATAGGTGCAGTAATATTTTAATACATTGTCAAAATTCATTTTTCATCCAGTGGATTCCACATGCTGTCTCTTCATTTAAGGGGGAAACATTTCCACATCCTCCAAAATTGTCCAGTAATTAGCTTTTTGCAGCTTTTATTCAACTTAAGTTGGAGCTTGTGGGGAAAATGTGCTCTCTACTGCAGTTTTAGAAATCCAAAAGTGTGTGTGCATGCGTTTTCACACTAACGTAACTGTGGGAAAGTGTCTTGGAATAGTTTGGCATCAGTTTGGTCGTGATATCGGTCAAACCTGTTTTTGTAAACAAGTTACGGTCTGTGTTGCTTAATGCTCCAATTCACAGGAAAATATCTGTCTTTTCAAAATAACAGTCAACATTTCACAAGGGTTAGGATTAGGAAAACACGCTTATAGTTTATTTAAAAAGGAACAAAAATGTTCTCCATCAACTTAGAGATGGTATAACAAGCTATTATTCTCCCATAGTTAGAATTCTTTAGCATTAAGGGCCGTTAAAATGTGTCCCCAGCCCAAAAACGCTCCATTTCTCTCCCCTCATCCATCATTCAATTAGAGAGACAGCAGTAGTGTCAGATGATGCACCCAGCTCCAACAAGAGCCCCATTGAGAGTGACAAACATATGCATCACCATCAGCATCCATCCATCATTCACCATTGTGTTCTCTGTCCACGCAGCAGGAAGTGGGGCTGACCAATGGCACGCCGGTGGAGACGTCGAGTCCCGCCTCCACGTCCTCGCTCTTCAACCGGCTGCAGCTGGACGACGACCTGGAAGCAGATGTGCGGGACCCCTACGCAGACAGCACGGAAATGCGTGACCTTTTCGTCACCGTGGACAACCCAAAGAAGCACATCTCCACCATGGAGACCTACATCACCTACAGAGTCTCCACCAAGGTCTGCTATTGGCCTGTGTCATGGTAGCACTGTAATATAAATATATGAAAATAAGAGCTCTAATAGTATTATTTTATTATTAGCGGCATCATATTGGTTATTAAGCATGTACAAGCCCACCTGCCAATCATTTATTTCCCCCTTTGTTATATCCTTTTATGTTTTTGCGTTTTTATAATTGTGTTCGATATCTAAGTGCTACAAGCTTCCTGTCAGCTTGCAATCAGCAGCTGATTCCCAAACCCCCGGCCGTATTATAATACTGCGCTGTAATGTTAATACACACAATTAGTATTTCTATTTCTGGGATATCTAACATGCTAAACTTTCAATACGATAGATAATCCATCTCTGGCTCCTGACTCTTCACAACGCTTCGACCCATATTTGTTGGTGTTTAGCTTTTCAGAAACAACATTTTTACCCAGGCAGAAAGCTGTTTGCTCTCCCAGTTGCTGTGCGCAAAGGGAGACACGTACCTATTTTAACAGAGCACCACAAATTACACAATCTATTTCAGAGTGTTGGCATCGTAACATTTAACATCCTGAAAACCCCAATAGAAGCTTTCAATGTGAAAACTGAAAAGTCTCAGCCTATATGCAGACCTGCTGGTGTCACCACCTTCATAAGGGATTTATATTCCAGTCAGAGGGCGGATGCGTTCAGGTACTTCTGTTCACCAGGTGGATGCTCTGCTCCATCCTTCACATCTGTCTGACAGTAAGCCACCACTCAGCCTGACGGGACTTCATTTGCTGTGACTTTCAGCAAGGAGTCATGTTTTCGGAGGCCTTTCCTACGGTGTAAATGAAAGAAACAGATTCAGAGGGAGACAGTGCCAGGAGCCGCCTGGGTGGCGTCATGACGACAGTTGCCATGTGCTCTGGTGTGTTTCGGCTCAGAGGCCTCAGACAAATATCACAGCTTGATATGAACACAGTGTGTTAATTGAGAGCATGTGGGGGACGTCTTTTATCACCGTAGTGTCAGAGAGGCAGCGAGTGCTTTCTCTGCTATATTTCAAGGTCACTAGCTGAGACGTAAAGAAACATGACCGTCCTCCAGTCTCATACCTAGGGATTGTGTGCGCTGATGTCTTAAATACATTATCCTCTCAGGTAACATAGCAAATGCTCTCATGTTTGTCTTTTCTCCAGACATCACGGGTGGAGTTTGACCTCCCGGAGTACTGTGTGCGGCGGCGATACCAAGACTTTGATTGGCTGAGGATCAAGCTGGAGGACAGCCAGCCCACCCACCTCATCCCTGTAGGTCACATGACCCGCCCGCCATGCAACCTGTCCTGTTTTCCATCAAGAAACGCTTCATTTACAGTCTATTCCTTCTCTTTCCTTCTCCTTCAATCTCTGTTCTGCTCTAGCCGCTGCCCGAGAAGTTCGTGATGAAGGGCGTGGTGGATCGTTTTTCGGAGGAGTTTGTGGAGACGAGGATGAAGGCTCTGGACAAGTTCCTGAAGAGAGTTGCCGATCACCCCGTCCTCTCCTTCAACCCACATCTAAATGCTTTCCTGACGGCCAAGGTGAGACAACACAACAGGGTTGAGATAAAAAAAAAATCAAGCACTTGTTAGATCATCTCTGTCCTCGCCCACAAACAAATCTGTGTAAATGATTTGCCCGTAATAAGGAGACAAAACACACAATAACCAAATAATTGTTACATTTGCTATTGATACTGCAATAATATCGTTATAGTAAATTATTTTTGGCCACAATAATAGTGTAGTGGAAATCTAATATTGCGACAGTCCTAATCAATAGGGGTGTGTGTGTGTCTGTTTGTGTGTTTTCTCCACATATGCCAACAGTCACCTATTTTGTCTCCAAGCAGCCGAGACACAAGACAATACTTTATTGATCTCTGCGGGGAAATGAGGTTGTTGCAGGAATAAAATAATTAGGACTCCGAAAAAAAGTGCAGCATCAGCATTTCAGAACAATATAAAATCTACCATGTACTGTAAAAGATAATAAAACAACAAGAGCAGCTGTAGCAGTCCATTCATGTGACTATTTCAGCACTTTAGGTATAAGATCAATATTACCCTTGATTTCTTCTGATGATTGACTTTATACCATTTATCACAATATGCAATGTCCATTAGGTGTTTAGGTGGCACAAGGTACATAGAACAAGTGCTTAATTCTTTTTATTCTCGGCCTCACGTCTGCAGGACCTGAACAAGCGTCAGGGTCTCGCCCTGCTGTCCAAGGTGGGCGAGTCGGTGAAGCACGTTGCCGGGGGTTACAAGCTGCGGGCGCGGCCGGCAGAGTTCTGCGCCATGGGAGAATATCTGGACACCTTCAACCAGAAACTGGGAACCATCGATCGCATCGCTCAGAGGATCCTCAAAGAGCAGTCAGGTAGCAACAGAGGAGACTGAGCTAAATGAAATGCACTCTCAAGGTTCACGATTCTTCCTTTTTAAAACACATTTCTTTGGAGCCTTTTATTGGACAAAAGTCCCTTTTTCAAGTTCTAATAAGTAATAATAAGGCTTGAAAATGGTTTTAAACCACTTCATTGATTGATTTGGTTATTAAAGAGACAAGTAAGAGAGGGTTGATTTTAAATGACTTACAAATGAGAAAACTATTCTATTCAAATAGAACTTCAAATATGTCTAGACAATCATTATATAGCAACAAATTAAATTAAAACCTGATGAAATATTACAAAATTAGCAAAGGAGCTGTTGGGAAATAATTGTATATCAATGTGAAAAAAATAATAATACCTACATCCCCAAATAATTGTAAAGAATGTTTTAAAGAGGCAAAAAAAAAACACATTTTCAATTGTTATTCCTTCATCTCTTTCTATTATTTACCAATTCTATTACACTCATTGTGGCAAAAACGTAACATAGTAAAAAAGGCCCGGGATGTAGTAAGCACTTCCTGGCTGGAGAGCTGAAGCCACTCTTTCACTTCACTTTGCAAAAGTATTTTAGGCGGCAGGAAGCAACATTTTGACACCTGTGTGCTGATGACAAAACAGCCTCAAGTAGTACTCTCTATTCTCTACACCTCAGGCAGTTATTGGTGTGTGCTAATTTACATTCTTCTTGTGGTGAGCCTATATCATGCAATGGTTCAGTCTGAAGCTAGGCGGTGGCTAACGCTAGCTTGTGTGGCTGTGTTGACTCAGTGCTGTTGTTGCAGGAGAACCCGCAGACCTTTGGCCTTCTGGGAGCACGGTTGATGCGGTCCTAGCTCATGCATGACAAGTGATTCTGTAAATACCTGACATCTGCCGTGTGAAATGCTCGTTGTGACCATCTGTCAGGGTTTAAACGTGTTGCAGTCTGTGGCCTTAGAAACCCGCAGCGCAAACGTTTCCATATTGGAGGAGATAAGATGGAAACTCAGGAAACTGTAGATAATGGAGGCCTACGTGCTGGCATGGAGTGTACAAAGAAAAAAGAAAAATGATATGCGTAGCTTGACTCAGCAGCCCTGTGTTTAACCATGACCTTTTTCGAATGTGCAATTTACCAAAATAGACAACTGAACTCCCCTTTCTGTCCGTATTGAGGATAGAAAGTTCTGCTTTGATCGGTTTTCCAGTCCAGCAGTGTCTTGTGACTTGGACCCCCCTGTGGGCCCCCCCTACAAAAGAATACATCTATGATAATGCAATTCATGTAAAATACTAAGGTGCTGTGCTCCTACCTGGGCCAAAGTTAACAGGATTTCTTTTCTTTTTCAGTAATGTAATTTAATAAGTTGGAACTAAGTTACTGAAACAAATGTTGTGACTAAAACAAATCCCAACAAATATTAAGAAATAAAATAAAAACAAAGTTTGGCTGCATAAATAATGTATTTATTACCCCCACACTTCTTTTAATGTTCTGTATCTTGGGCCAAAGTAACAAAAAAACAACAATGTAAAAAAGTAATTGACACAAACTCTGTTACTAAATCAAACACCAATCATGCTATTTTATGTTTTTTTATGCGCAATGACTTTAAATGAACATTTTTTTAATCTCCTTGTTCCTGCATTAAACGGGCCTCTCATTAAATGATTGGCCCCATCAGTAAAATGTGTCTAGAACCGCCACTGCTCTAAAGTGAAGAAGACCTTAACTCCTCTTTCTCCCCCCCCCCCCCAGAGTACCTGACGGAGCTGCGTGAGTACGGCAGTGTGTACTCCAGCTGGGTGGGGTCTGAGGAGGAGCTGCGGCGCCCCCTGGAGGGCGTGGCCGGCTGCGTGACCACGAGCTGCGGAGCGCTGGAGGACCTCGGGGACAACATGAGCCTGGACTTCCTGCCTGTGCTCCGAGAGTACGTCCTCTACCTCGAGTCCATCAAGGTGAGGGAGGGGGAGGGGGTCGTATAGAACCGTTTATTGTGATGTAATCCAATCCTAGTGGCAGACCACGGTATTGCAACATCAAACAAAAGAAACCTGTGGCCTGAATTAACCTTTAGACTTTTAGGATAAAACAAATATAGACAATTCATATTTTTATAAATGTAGTGTTATTAAATAGAAATGATAGTAGATTTTTACTTTTCTCTTGTCTTTATTTGATCCCAGCAACACATATAAAAAATATTACATGAGTACTGTTCATTAAAAAAAAGGAATGTGATTTATAAAACGCATACAATGCCCCTATCCAACTTTTCTTGTACACATACAATTTTGAATGATCAGAATGAATTAAATAAAAACCCACTTTATCAATTGAAAATATGTGAGAAAGCTGTGAGCAGCTCCTCCATTTCCTTTCCCTTGCATCATCAGCACATAGTTGCCTTCTTTAAGCTGATTTGTCTCACTAGAGGAAATAGCATCTGATATTCTGCATGCGTCATATCCTGTATCCACCCAGCTCCTAAATCTTCTCTGTTTAAGATTTGCTTACTATTTTTGTTTGCAGAAATATTACAGTGTCAGTAGACGTCACGCTTACTGTGGTAATAAAACAGTTTCCTGGTTGATTACAGAATGTTTTGAGGAAGCGAGACCAGAGCCAGGCGGAGTACGAGGGCCGACTAGAAGCAGCCATACTTCGCAAACAGGAGGACAGAACGCCAGTAAGCCGCTGCTGACATTTCCTTATGTGACTAGTTTTCCAGAGTTCACGGTATAACTGTATGCGACCATTTGTATTATAACGAAAGGGTGTTTCAGACAGCAATTTTCTTCGGAAAGCAAATGGAAAATGGAAAAAAGGCTGAGTAATCCCTTCAAAATAAAAGCTTTTTTGTCCATACACAATACTAACACCACACAGAAAGGTATTCAGGATTTTAGACTAAACATCTTTCCTTTTCCAACAATCCCCCTTCCTTCCATAACTCCTGCTCCACCCACACCCCTGTGGTTGTAGCCCTGCGACCTGTAGTTTTTTAATAATGTCCTCTGAACGCCCCTGTAGCTCTAGTTCTCTCTCTCTCTCTCCGCAGATGCCGCTGGAGGTGGAGAAGTGCCAGGACAAAGTGGAGTGTTTCAACGCGGACCTGAAGGCCGACTGGGAGCGCTGGCAGAGCAACAAGAGACACGACTTCAAGCAGCTCCTCACCGGCATGGCCGACAGAAACATCAACAGCTATGAAAAGGTACGCAGTCTGAGCGAGAGCACCAGGAAGTGACCTCAACACAATGCAAAAGCAAGGACATTCACACAAGTTTGTATCGTATTGTAATTATTGATCGAGCATTTTTGTAGTTGGAACAGAAACTGATATGTTCTGTATTTAGTGAGAGCTCCAGGGCTCTGTTGTAGACTTTTTGTAGCCTTTTCCACCCATTTTCAACTGTCAGTGGAGAAAATAGTGATTAGCATGGCTGAGTGTTATTATAACATTTTTTATATTGATGCCATTACAATATCTGAGATCCCAAATGTTTTAGATTTCTTTAAACAGGTTTCTATAGAAAATTGAAATTAGCAAATTGGTTGGAATCGTATTAAGCAATATCTGATACAGCACAAATGTCAAACATATATTAGTTCAAGCTTTTTCTGTTAAATATCAAAGAAAATGTCCTGTTTTTGAGCTTTGAAGCCCTGGTTCTGCCAAACAAATAAAAAAACATCCCTATTGGCTAGGGGAAATTGTGCGGGACATTTTCTTATTTAAAAGAGAAGCTCTGTTATTTAAGAAAAATGTTCACAATATTAGAAGGGTTACATTAAGAAGAGTCAAAAAGAATGCTCTGCATGCGTGAAATGCCTCAATAGATCCTTTATCTGACTCAAGATGATATTATGTATGTACCCAACGCTCTGGAAACAATTTGGTTGGTACTTAAGGCAAGGTTGATTTAATTTTTAAACCTATTTCATGCACAGACGTCAGTTCAAGGTGCTGTACACAGTGGAATATAATACACAATTGGACAATACAGTTTACCTGAGTTTGGTATCAGATCCAACAGAGCACTATCAGAGCTGCGGTGAGATATCAGTTGTTTACTTTCTATTTATCCGTGATAGACTCACTGAACACGAAGGCTCTTATCAGAAACACTCTGTACACACTGATACAGTTACTCACACTGGCAGCTGGAAGTTTCCCAGCAGAACACCGTCTGACCTCCTGAAGCAATACATCAGAAACACTTCAATCAATTGCTCAAGGGCACCTAAGACTTGGCAGGCAGTAAAGAAGCTAGATTTATCTCACCAGCCCAAACAGGACCAAATAAGCGACCTTGAGAAAAATGAAGCCTACTGTAATGACACAAACTGCCACCGGTCTCACTTCATCTCCCTCTGTCTCCCCCTCCTCCCCCGTCTCCCCCCTACAGAGCCAGGCAGCGTGGGAGTCGCTCATCACTCTCCTCCAGGACAAACAGACTGAGGACAAAACGAGCGAGACGAACTGAACCTCGAGTTTCTCTCCGTGTCACACACTCTCCCACGCCGAGGAGAAGAGGAGCCGCCGGGCTGCAGGGAGAAACTGCCGGACCCTGACCCTGTTCTCCTGGGGGGGGGGCTTCCACACTCGCAGAGGTCTGACCTGGGAGTGAGGTAACAAACGGTACATTCAAGGACAGCTGGGAAAGAGGAAAGACCTACTATGTACAGACTATTTCCTTTTTGTTCTTTTATTGACTTTTTCTACTTAACTATTTCCAATTAACAGTCGGTTGCCAATGCTTACCTGTGTTTATTTAACTCGTTGTCTCACTGAGGCATTCTCTGTCTGTTTCCCCATTTTCACATTGAGCCAAATGTGAAGGATCACTCTTCAGCGTTGCAGAAATCAGATTAAATGGTAAAACATGAAGTATACAGAGCGTCCCCAAGATTTATTTTTGATGTCAGGTTGTAAAAGCTTCACCTTGTGAAATACTCTCTCATCTCTTTAAGTTTGGTCTATAAATAACAATCAACATCCTTTATTTAAATGGACACATGTTATTTGTATGCATGTTTAAGCCCATCAACTCTTTGTTTTTCAAAGGCATACATTTGATTGTTATAATAAAAATCTAATTGCAGAGATTTATTACAATCTGGCGCATCCAAGATTTTCTACTCGGCCTTTTGTTTGTTTTACAGGCGGAGAAAAAGCAGGAAGTGTAGCAAGATGTGTCAAAGAAAGACAATTTGGGAAAAAAGGCACTGCTTATTCTTGAAAGGGAAACTATAGGGATTATGATTCATCTGTATCCTTACATACATGGACATGAAGCAAAGCCACATTGTGTGTGGTTATCTTATCTCATGTTGAACAGAGAAGTCAGAGAAGGGATTTTGTTGGAGGTCATTTTGTGTTTTTTTGTAGTTGTGAGAGCTGTGCAGCAGCACCACCTGGTGGTTAGGATGATAAGTGTTTCATTCTTTTAAAGGTCCCCTATTATACTGTTTTTCATCAATACATTATAGGTCTCAGATATATACAAAACATATCTCTGAAGTGTTTGGCTCGAAATACAAAGCCATAAACCCCTCTATTTCAGACCTGTTCAAAAAGTGCTGATTCTGTGTCTGTAGCTTTAAATGCAAATGAGCTGCTGCTGGCCACGCCCCTCTGTGAAGTGATTGGGTTAAAAAAAAAAACTTTGCACAACCCAAAAAAACATTGTGACATCACAAAGTGGCCAAAATCTGATCAGCTCATTTTCAGACAGGTTTTTATACAAATGGATCAGGACAAAAAGTGAGCGAATCTTTTTTCCTGAAACTTTCAGAATCTCTTAACAAAGTGCATTTTGCATAATAGGTGACCTTTAAAAGAAAACCGTGTGCTTCTTCTGTTGATGTCATATGTTGGTTTTGTCATGGCCATTTATCTTCATAAATTCATGCTGTGAAGATTTCTCCAAACTCGGTTGAGGATACTAAATGGCACAACAGGCAGACCTATCCAATGAAAAGCACAAAGAGGGACTATAGGTGTAATTTATTCTATTCAAACAAAGGAATACTAATGGGGGTCAACTTTTTTGTAAAACCATTTTCTCAGAACCACCTGCCACAGAGACTCGTTTAGAGAACGTTTTGCATTGGGAACATGATGGGGCTGGATAATGACCTAACAAATGTCTGGAAATGATCAGAAATAACCTTTTGGAGGAGAGTTTAAGACTGTCGACCGACTTCTGTTCAAGTTTCCATTGGTGAATTTCTCAAATGCTGACACTTCTGGCATTCAGAGGAACCAGCAGCACTGAGGCTTCTGGTCAATCTGTGTCGTATTAACACCAGAGGGAAAGATCAAGCAGCACTCAGAGGAGTTTGGGAAATCAGAGCCAGACATTGCAAAAACTGCTTCCTCTGCTTTAAAAACTGTAATGTGGAAATGATGTGCTCTTTGGTTCTGATTGTGAAGAGTGGCTCAGCTCTGACTCATGGGAAACATTTAGTCTTTTTCAGATTCAGCAGCGTCACACTTTGTCTCTTCTCCAAATGTTGCTGATGCCTTAAAATCCACTCTGAGATGTAATATAATACGTCAACGTCTAACATTATTTGCTGAACCTGCTTGACTTAGTCATGATCGTTTATCGCTTCTCCTGAAATTGTTGATCATTTAAATGTCCTTATTTTTCTCTGTCCCCTTTGCTTTACTGCTAGTTCATTACCCTCAACATAAAGTAGTGAAAAAATCCCACCAATGATGACCAGGCCAGGCATCTTCCAAAAACTATTTACAAACACGCCGATTTGAACTTTTTTCCATTTAATTGCACTACAAAAAGTGTATTTTCCCAACACATGTCAATATTTATTCTGTTTTTTAAAGAGATTCATTAGCGTAATATCATTTATTTCAGACTTTAGGTGCTGATTAGAATTTCGGGTCTGTGCCCCTAGAGGTTCCTGTGTTTTTATATATTTTAAATGTCCTTCAGTCAGATCCTCTTTGAATGGCCCTTGTCCTGTTTTAAATGCTGATGTCACATTACTGTCGTCAGTGCAGCAGAGTGTGAGTTCTGTAAGAAGAGAGGAAGTAACTGGCTGCAAAACTAGTTTCACTACTCGGTCAGTTCTCTTTTTATTTGTTCGTTATGTTTCCCCCTCAGTCTTTAAAAAGCATTGAGCATATACTGTTTCCAATTTGACATAATCAGGCAGCAAGATGGGGCGAAGGTCTACGGATGTGCTAAATGTCTGTATTTGTTTCCTTATATTGAAATCCATCGCAAAGAAGTGTTCATAAAAAGAGCCTCTGTCACATAAACTGTAAAAGAAGACCACCATTTGTATCAGCAAACAAATGTTAATTTAAGGTTTATGTTCCTTTTCTACATTTGCAATCCTTGTTGGGTTGATTGTCACATTTTATATGGACATCCACCACAATTTAAGATATTTAAAATGGTTAATCCAGCAGACTAAGTCATTGTTGTTTGATTAGTGACTGCTAGAATTCAGGAAGGACAGTGCATCCCTATCAGGCACAGTTTTGACTACTATGAAGCAATTTGTGTTTGTATCATAAGAAACACAGCGTTTTGGTCAGAAGAAATAAAAGTGATCTTAGATTTGAACACTTAGAACCTTTTGATTTGATTGTTTTATCAAATGATGGCATCGGTGCTTTTTTTACTCTCCTGCTGTCTGGTGTAGATGAAGTGACCGAGCAGGAACACTTTTGGGATCATTCAGAATGGATTATTATTTGTTTTGCTCTTATCGCAATATACTGTATACAGATAATAATATACCCCGATGTTAAGCTGAATTATATGGTACAGCTGAGTCTATTTTTGTATAAAAGAAGCAGGTGATCATTGTTGGGTTTTTAATGAGCATATGAATAACACAAGGGATTATTGGAGATTTGTACATTTTGCATAACTGGAATATAAAAGAGGCATTTTTTATTTATTTTGATGCTCATTGGAACCCCAACGATAGTAATCTGATCCATGATGATAATCTGATAACCTGTTCTAACTCATAGTCATTGTAAATGTCCCATCTTATACTGTGTGCCTGCTGAACCTTTGCACTATATATGTTGTTCCGACCCATGACGGATGTCTGCTAAAAACACATTTAAGCAAAAAAACGAAATTATTTTTCATTCAGTTGCCAAAAAAAGAAAATGCATACTCAGCTAGGTTTTAGGGACGATGATAGCTGACACATCCTGTGAAGAGTGGGGAGACACCATTTTGTTTTTTCTTTCATTTATAATCCAATGTTTCCAAGCCAAATGTCCCTGTTTTCTCATCCTGTTTTAGAACCACACATGAATGGAAAACCTGATCCATCTCACCTGTATGAAAGGTTGAAAATCAGCGTCTTATGAACGTGTGAATCTATCTTTGGTTTCCTCCCGAGTGTGTACTGTTTACGTTCAGCCCTGCATTTGAATGTTAATAATATCCTGTTGTAATTATAAATAAGCTTGTATATTGATGTCGTTTTGATGCAATTTATCTTTACCTCAAATGATTGTTTTGGATATATTGGACCAACAATAAAAAAGAAAGAATGCGTTTGATACTCGACTGCTCCGGTTTCTTTTTCTTTTGTCTTTTGTAATATTCACTTTGATCTCAAAAAACTAAATGTATTGTAAATGCACACAAATAAAACTGAATCATAGAAATGACAAAATATAGCATACCTAAAATAGTCATAGTGAAGTAGTGAAGTTTTAATCATAAAAGGTTGTTGTAAGTGATAAAAATATAAAAGTCATAGTAAAATATGTTATTAAAAATACAAAAGGTCATACTATATTGTGTCTTAAAGAAGATTTTAACGTCAAACTATAGCATATCAAAATAAATATAGTGTAAACATAGTATAGTATTTCGACAAAATCTGAAAAAAACAAACATAGTATAATTATCTTTAACTTTAAAGAAACAACATAATATACTATGTTGAAAAATATCATATAAAACAAGTGTGGTTTGTAGAAAAAACGTCATAGTACAGTATGTTGAAAAAAAGTATAGTAAGTCTATCAGAAAAAGCGACATACTAGTGTTAAAAAAGTAGGACAAAAAGCATCGTATGTGAATTTCACAACAGTTGGTTCCATATCAACAAATCACATTAAAAACTTCAGATAAACCTTTGACATTGTTATCAAAAACAAAATACCGTACCAGAGTTGCAGCTTTAAGTTTCATCAGTGCAAATCCCAACATGAGCTGTACCTTGGCTGTAATAAACTTATTTCAAGTTATTGACAGGAGCCTTTGTGTGTTTGTGCCTTGTTAAGTGTAAACAATTAATAGTGCAATCATACAATAATGCATAACATAACAAAATTATGCAGGCTGCAGGTTCTTTCCTTTAATCCAACACAAGTAAAATAAAGCACAATTACAGGACACACATACACAGACTTGCGTGGCTATTAAAAAACACATTTCTAAATTTGATATTTTTCTAACCCTAACCCTAACCTCACAGCAGTAGAAACAATAACCCTAAAAGTGCAAATACTTTTAAATTATTATCTTTTTAAAATGCATTTCTATTGTTGAAGATCTGTAAACCATCCAGTTCATGAATCTACAATTCAGCAACAGAGTCAACGGAGGATACGTTACACCAAAACACAATGTCATTAATAGTAAAAAAAACATCAATTATTTATTCTGCATTATCTGTAAACCTGGTCCGAAATCTATTGCCTCCAATAAACTGTTAGTCACCATGGTAACATACTTTCTATTGACAGCGGCTATTTCGCACAATTATAATGTATATTCAATCTAAATCCATCATGTGTCTATACTTCTATATATTCCTGTAGCCTAGTGGGACTGTATATTGTAGAGTACTCCATTTATTCAATATTTCGTTACATTGTGTAATATTTAGATACTCTAGGGATATGTCTTTTCTATTGTGAATTTGTAAACTTGCTGCTAGTGTTAATTAAACATATCTATTTATCTAATCATCTATCTATTTACGGCTACATTTGATCCAGTTTCAGCCGGTTTACAAGAAGACATGTCCCTATACATGTCAGTCATTCTTTGCTCACACTCCTTTAGGACACATTCAATGATATATTTACATTGTGGTAAAATCCCCTTGTTGGAGTTGCTGTAGAGATGACTTTAATTTATAAAAATGTCACAACAATTCTGTTGGTTTATGACATTTGTCAAAACCAATTCTAAAAAAACATATTTGTTCATATTAGGTCTGCATAGGTGTCATTACAATATATCAGATTTTTGTATTTTGTACAAAACTAGCACATAAACATGAATGCTACTGAATGATCTCCTCTACATGTCTAAAGTTTCACCACAACAGGAAGTGAGATTAAAGGCACCGCTCTGCTTTCTGCCCATTTCCTGTCTCAAAAAGCTTTGAGCAGATACCGTTTCCAATTTGTATTATAAAGATAATAATATACCCCGATGTTAAGCTGAATGATATGGTACAGCTGAGTCTATTTTTGTATAAAAGAAGCAGGTGATCATTGTTGGGTTTTTAATGAGCATGTGAATAACACATTTAAGAAGGGATTTTTGGAGATTTGTACATTTTGCATTACTGGAAAATAAAGAAGAGGCATTTTTTTTATTTTTTTTGATGCTCATTGGAACCCCAACAATAGTAATCTGATAACCTGTTCTAACTCGTAGTCATTGTAAATGTCCCATCTTATACTGTGTGCCTGCTGAACTTTTGCACTATATATGTTGTTCCAACCCATGACGGATGTCTGCTAAAAACACATTTAAACATTGAATGGGGTCAAACTGACCCCACGGATAACAGGAGGGTTAAAGAACACTAATAACATTATTAACACATTTTATTTATAGTGTCTTTCTGAGCTCTGTGAGGTCTTTCCTCAGCGCGGCTTAGATGTCCAGGCCCAGGGTCCTGTCCCCCTGCAGAGAGTCTCTCACTTCCCGGATCTGGTGTTGGAGCTGTGACTTTTCTTGGAGCAAGGCATCGATCTCCTCCTTCACCTTGTGGTTTTTTAGGGTCTGAAACTGCTCCTTTGAGAGCTTTTTCTCCAGCGTGTCCAGGGTCTTCTGCAGATCTTTGATCTCGATCAGCAGACCTTTCTTCTTTGAGCTCATAACCTTCAGAGACAGAAACAGATCAGGTTTATTACCAGGTGTGGCGACTGGTCATTAGGCACAGCCCCATCTAGTGTCAGCAGAAAGTAATTCAAAAAATGCAAATAAATGCAAAAGAATACATCTAAAAATATATTTTAAGATCATGTTTAATCATCTGATTCGTCTGTACATTGCTGTTTTAGTCTGTGTTAGTAGTGTAACACTGTAGATGTGCCTATTGAGCCGTGTTGAGCGACGTGGGTCAAACCCCAATTTAGCCCCTCTCTCTCACTGTCTAAGTGAATGGGTCCTGTAAAAACTACACTGCGCATGCTGAAGAGTATTTTTCTATTCAAAGTGTGCGGCAAAAAAATAACCCCCATAGGGGCAGTGTGCCTGTCATCCCCACCAAACGTCATCTCATAGTTTAGAGAGCTGATTGGCTGTAAGTACGTGTGCCGCGAAAATAGTAGTTGTTTGAAGAGGAGACGAGAGAGAGCAGCGTATAGCGATTAAAATCAGTAAAACGGAAAAAAAATGAATGAAGTTGACCATCTACTTCAGCTTTGTTCATTTTCTGTCATATCTTTTGTTTTGGACCACGAGTGTTGCCCTCGGTCCAGTTGCCTTTGGAACTCATCCCGGTTTTTACAGAGGACAAGGTTCTGCTTTTCCATGGTTCTCCTTACAGTATCCAGGTTTCACCTCTTCCTGTAGAAACTGAAGATCGGTAGACATTTCCATCGGAGGAGACGCCTGATCAGTGTCACTCATGTTCAGATTCAGATGGAAAATACAGATTATAATATAATGTCACGGTTCTGAAGCTGTTCTCACGTCTGATTTAGAACATTTAAATAATGCTGTTGCCCCGGAAATCAAAAAAAAAATATGGTAAATGTAAATAATTTAATAACAAATATGTATATAAGCCTAATGTTTTTAATTTAAGAATGTGCACGAAAAAAAAAGTTAAAAAAATATTTATATTATATAATAATACATGTTATTATAGAGTAACAATTCATATTAAAAACACACTTAAAATATATAAAACACTAATTACAGATTAAAAGCAGTTATCATTATTATGCAGAGTATGTGCAAGGCATTGTGGGTAATGTAGTTTTTGTGAAGGTGCAGAGGTTGAGCATTTTCTTCCGGTTACTATGTTACTTATAAATAATAAAATGGTTACCGAGTATCACTGGCTGCTGGGGTTGAGGGAAGAGTTGAGGTGGAGGGAAGAGCTGAGGGGGAGGGAAGGGGTGACTCATAGGGGGAGGGAACAGGTGAGGGGGAGGGAAGGGCTGAGGGGGAGGTGGAGGGAAGAGCTGAGGGGGAGGTGGAGGGAAGGGCTGAGGGGGAGGGAAGGGGTGACTCATAGGGGGAGGGAACTGTCTCTGCATCCTGTAGAAGACAAAAGGAAAGCAATATCTTACTGTAAAGCAGTGGTCATAACCAGGGGTGCACATAACTGGTACGCAGGTACGCATGCACGGCAACAATCTGAAATGCGTACCGTCACTTGTGTCACAAAGCGCATTTGCGTACCGACGTACTTGTGAAGCTTTTCCAGAAGGCGGTTAGATCACCGGACGACAGAGTGCGTTAACGTCGGTCTGTACAGCAGCACTGCGCTAAAACAGCTGATCACAACGTTCACACGCTCCGCGGTCACGAAGCGCTGTACTCCACTACCACCCCCCCCCCCCCGTTGTAAATCGCCAGAAGTTGGAGTACCAAACACTGACTCCAGGTACTCATCTGAGTACCTCACTGAGAAAGTTGTGTGCACCCCTGGTTATAACTTTGTAATAGATAGATAGGGCTACTGCTGTATTCTTTGAATTACATCCCATATGGGTAATTTGTTCAAATGTATCCATGCTGTTCAGTTTCAGTATGCACCCAAAAGAGTACAAGAAACAAATCTAGGGTGAGATTTGTTTTAGCATCCCTCCACACAGAAGAGTTGGCTGCATAGAGACTCTGTGCAGCCAATACAAAATGTATACATAACGACACAGTTGTCTGCATTACGGGCTGAGTATATTGACATTGGTATTTATTCTGAAATGTCAATAGATTATTTATGATGTGACTGATTATGGACAGAAATGATTTCGGGGGTCATTGACTTCGTATTTTCTTGGTAAAGTGGGGGTTTTCTTAAAATATGTTTTCAAGGCAGTGGAGTAGTTAAACATACATTTCAGTCATAATTGAAGTTGGGCTTGTGTGTTTTTCCTCACCTCTGAATCATCCGCAGATGAGTCGCTGTCAATGGTTGCCTTCATTTGTAACAAATAGAAAAAGCAATGTGAGAAAAAATGAGGTATTCACCGTCTCATGAATGATTATTAGGGACAGTTAAATTAATAGCCTTATAATCCAAACATTACTTTGAATTTGTACTTACCACTTCCACGCTCGACTCATCACTGTCATGTAATGGCTGCTGTTGAATATAAAATTGAACAAGTGAAAATCACATAACAAAGATTTACAAAACGAAAGCAATGGGAGATGAATGCACTTTAGCTTTCCATAAATTGTGAGCTTACACTTGGCCTAAAGTAGAGGGACGACCTCCCCAGAGCTCCAGTGCTCCTTATCCCACGTGGTGTGTCCTCCGACAGTTGTCTAACCACATGGTAGGGGTCTACCCGGCAGAGGTCAAAGGGGATGTTCCTCAACCTCGGGTACTGCCCCTCTAAAAATTCCTGTTTTGACAGAGACTGAGGCACCTGAACCGATCTGACCGGATCTGCTGCAAAATCAATAAAATAAAAGTATTCTTTACAAATGCTGGACAGATAAGACGAATGATTTTCAACAAAGGATTCCATACAGGGCTTATACTAATGCATACAATTGTATGCATATACTAATGCACACATACTGTATTTTTGCAGATTGGACAGTTATAGTTAAAGGCGGAAACGTTTTATTTACCTTTTTTTCAGACATCCTTAAATTATTCGTGATGTTTTAAAAAGGGAAATGCCACCGATTTAAAGAAATCACATAAATTCTTCAGGTGCCCAGAACAATTGAGTCAGTATTTGTAAACATGCACCATTATCTCCTATAAATAGAAATAAGGCAGAAAGCCAGAGCCCCATTCATTGTCTAGGCTAGGGCATTGTCTCCCCACTCGGGGGCTACAAAATACAAATATAATTTTTTTTTTAATTATTATTAATAATAACGTGTGCAGACATTTTTCAGGGGCGGACTGGCCATCTGTAGAATTTCCCCGCAGCGAGGCTCCCCAGTTGACCATCCACTAGCGCAACACATCACCCCCCAAAAAATGAAGTCTTTCGTTTTCTTTTGCACTACTTCTTTGAGTTGTTATAGGCTCACACAACTAAGAATCTTAAGTGTTTATGTATTCTTACCCTTTTGGCCGTTGTATGACACCATGTGTTCATGCATAAGGGAGATGCGCATGGCATACATCGCCCTAGCTGGATGCCTGCCAATAACGAAAGAACAATATCTGAAATTACCTTTTAAAGACAATAAATAAATATGCAAAACATTTTAGTAGACTACTCCAAACACTTTCAGTGTAAACTCAGAAGTGAAGCTACATATCTTTTAACAAAATCTATATTTTTCAGTCTTACTCTGGTGGACGGTCCATCTGTGCTGCAGTTCTAAACACAAAGAAAAGATTATATTGATTCTGAATACATAGAGATTATGAGTATCTGATATGTTTTACACCATAATCAGCAAGTCTATTAAACAACAGTCATTATGTGAACCACAAAGGATCTTTGCAGATGAAATTCTGATATGCAACATTTCATTTTATGTAGGTTGGTAAATATGTATGATAAAGGTGCATCATTGGTCTCACACACCTAAGCACTTCTCTAGGCACTGGGTGTGTACGTATTTCAATGAAATGTCTTTTTCCAAACAAACATTTACATAATACAATTACTGGGGCTCACCTTTCATCTTGGGAAATGTGCTCTGCAAGCAGGTGTATGGGGACTTCCTGTCCACACTTCTTGCAAGCCTCCTTTCCCCAAGAGTCACTCTTTGAAATCCTGAATTGTCCGACTCAAACATATGTTGTTTTCGTCCACTATCGCCACTTGTTGCCTTGTTAATCTGAAGTTTTCCGCCAGGAACTTCACCTCTTCCTGTAGAAACTGAAGATCGGTAGACATTTCCATCGGAGGAGACGCCTGATCAGTGTCACTCATGTTCAGATTCAGATGGAAAATACAGATTATAATATAATGTCACGGTTCTGAAGCTGTTCTCACGTCTGATTTAGAACATTTAAATAATGCTGTTGCATCGGAAATCAAAAAATGCGTTATATACATTTGTGAAAACTTGTTTGGAAATTTAAAAAGAATATGGTAAATGTAAATTTAATAAAAAATATGTATATAAGCCTAATGTTTTAAATGTAAGAACGTGCACGAAAAAAAAAGTTTAAAAAATATTTATATTATATAATAATACATGTTATTATAGAGTAACAATTCATATTAAAAACACACTTAAAATATATAAAACACTAATTACAGATTAAAAGCAGTTATTATTATGCAGAGTATGTGCAAGGCATTGTGGGTAATGTAGTTTTTGTGAAGGTGCGGAGGTTGAGCATTTTCTTCCGGGTACTATGTTACTTATAAATAATAAAATGGTTACCGAGTATCACTGGCTGCTGGGGTTGAGGGAAGAGTTGAGGTGGAGGGAAGAGCTGAGGGGGAGGGAAGAGCTGAGGGGGAGGGAAGGGGTGACTCATAGGTATACTTGCTACTTGCCAACCTTGAGCCCTCAGAAATCGGGAGCATTTCCAAAACCACCGCGGGGGGGGTGCGCTAGTGGATCGCCGGAGCTGTATTAGATTAACATTAACATGCTAATTGTAGTTGTAAGTGCACTGCCTTGCGGCCTGTAGCACCATATGTGTGGGCTGGACCTGTATGTCAGGAAAGGAGTGAGCAGAGGGTAGAATTGTCGATTCTTGTTCTGTTTGCTGTGACTATCTTCCAGACTTTCAGTTGAGCACGCTACGCTACCATGGAAACCAAACAATGGTGTAGCTGTATTAAAGTCCGAGTGGAAACAGTCCTGAGTAAATCTGATTTTGTCAGAAATCGGGAGAAATGCGGGAGAAATATGACCCCGGGAGGAAACCGGGAGAGGGCAATGAAATCGGGAGTCTCCCGCGAAAATCGGGAGGGTTGGCAAGTATGCTCATAGGGGGAGGGAACAGGTGAGGGGGAGGGAACAGGTGAGGGAACAGGTGAGGGGGAGGGAACAGGCGAGCTGGAGGGAACTGTCTCTGCATCCTGTAGAAGACAAAAGGAAAGCAATATCTTACTGTAAAGCAGTGGTTATAACTTTGTAATAGATAGATAGGCCTACTGCTGTATTCTTTGAATTACATCCCATATGGGTAATTTGTTCAAATGTATCCATGCTGTTCAGTTTCAGTATGCACCCAAAAGAGTACAAGAAACAAATCTAGGGTGAGATTTGTTTTAGCATCCCTCCACACAGAAGAGTTGGCTGCATAGAGACTCTGTGCAGCCAATACAAAATGTATACATAACGACACAGTTGTCTGCATTACGGGCTGAGTATATTGACATTGGTATTTATTCTGAAATGTCAATAGATTGTTTATGATGTGACTGATTATGGACAGAAATGATTTCGGGGGTCATCACATGGATGTGCACGCTGATTGACTTCGTATTTTCTTGGTAAAGTGGGGGTTTTCTTAAAATATGTTTTCAAGGCAGTGGAGTAGTTAAACATACATTTCAGTCATAATTGAAGTTGGGCTTGTGTGTTTTTCCTCACCTCTGAATCATCCGCAGATAAATAATAAAATGGTTACCGAGTATCACTGGCTGCTGGGGTTGAGGGAAGAGTTGAGGCGGAGGTGGAGGGAAGAGCTGAGGGGGAGGGAAGGGGTGACTCATAGGGGGAGGGAACAGGTAAGGGGGAGGGAACAGGCGAGCTGGAGGGAACTGTCTCTGCATCCTGTAGAAGACAAAAGGAAAGCAATATCTTACTTGGGAAATGTGCTCTGCAAGCAGGTGTATGGGGACTTCCTGTCCACACTTCTTGCAAGCCTCCTTTACAACGACTGATTCCTACAAACAATAATGCAGATGTTAGTGATGGGTTCAAAACTATACATACACTGTCGGTGGCCGACAGAAGTGCATGCTGTGAAAATGGCCTGGTATTATACATAACGCTGTATTTAGCATTGACACAAGCACAAGTGATGTTTTATTTTACAACTTACTATTTAATACTACTATTTAATATATTACTTCCTGACTGAGGACCTCTTGCTCAACCATTTCTGTCAGGTCAGCCTGGATGGGAACAATATAGCAGACAGCAAGGCCGTATTCATTGAGTCAACATTGGGGGGGACCAAAAATTCAATCAAAATTTGAATACTAATTTCCTGCCATTCTAAAGGAAAATATATAAAAAATCACTAACACATGGGATACTTTAAAACCTGTTAAACCCCATGCCCCTGCCCGTGGGTGCAAAACACAACAATATTCATGAAACTGTGTCTCAGGCATGGGCGTAGGAAGCATCCTCAATGTGGGTGGGACAATTTGACGGGGGGTGTGGGCAGGTGGTGGACCTAACCTCCTCTAGGGGGGTCCGGGGCCTGCTCCCCCGGGAAGATTTTTTTTAAACGTTGAAGTTAAATGCATCAATCTGGTGCACTAAATATATGGATACATCTCTCAACACCATATGAAACAGAGCTGAACAGATTTACTTTTTCTTTATGCATATTTTACAAATCACTCCCCTTTTAAACTGTAGTACGAGTTGGAATTATTTCATACCTGTTATTCTCTTATTTTGATAACTATAATGATCATATAAAGGTGTGCCTTGGAAATACTTGTTTTGCATCAATCTTGATACAGGGTACTTATATGTTATAGTTTGGATTCCTAAAGCTTTTAGTCTACCATCCCATCATTCAAGAGTGGTTTTCACTATAAGTAATGTTTTTTTTTTGGACGGACACTATCATTTACATTTTTTTACTATGTTCAATCTGAATTTACTTTAAAAACATCTATATTGATTCTGACTTTTTCTACATCCAACTCACAGGTTTATCATTGCTTTGAGAAAAAAGATTATTCATTTACCCATTTTAGAAGTGAAGATATAGTCAATTGTTCTGGGCATGCCATTTTCGAGCCTGAGACCTAAGAAACAGGCTTGGGGCTTAACTGGTTAAAATGTTTTACCATAATGTCTAATTGTGCATTGTATTACATCGCCCTATTTTATCTAGTTTAGCTTTTCTTGTTTCGTTGTTTGTAATGGCAGAGATTAGGGATGAATAAAGTACAACTATAACCATAATCACATTAAAGCATTTCAATCCATAGAAAGGTATGTGCCACGCAATTTCAGTAGAAACAGGAACACTTTATTGCCCTTTTGTTTTACAGTCAAGACTCGCACTAGCTGCTTGCCGCTCAATCAAAATCAAAAGACCCCCAACTTCCTCCCAGACACCCGCCCAAAAAATGTATTTAATTAATTCTGGCACCTTTGGTATTCAATAGATGTCACACATCACAGTTGTAAATCTTTCCACACTCTACAAATGACTAAATAAAATAGAAATAATCCACATGAATAAATATGTATTGGACTACATCCAAAACGACACCGTCATTTTCCACATAGCTGACACTAGCCCGCCAAACCCTGGCTAGCAACTGAAACCAGCTAGCCCACAGCTAGTTAGCTACTATTCCTGAAAAGTTCGGTTTTAACATCAGAACTACAAGTTACTTACACAAAGAAGCTCAACCGGAGGGTTCATTAACATTACCATTACGAAATAAAATAATATAGATGACTTTAGGGCTAACTAGAAAAGATACCAGAACTGATGGAGGGCAAATTAAAACATGACTGACCTGCTTGGAGCATCAAGCTAACTGAAGCTGGACTCAGACGTGCAACCTCGAAATACACCCCCGGGTACAAAATAAAGGTATAATAATTCCATAAATACCTATATAGGCCTATATCTAGTGATGGCAGTTTGACACTGAAGCTTTGAACGGAGCTTCAACCCTGGACCAGGCGCGCCGGATTCATTTTAGAAGTGGGGGGCCAAAAAAGTGCGTGTGTATGGCCCAATCCCAAACCACGCCCTACACCCTACCCCCTACCCCTACACACTCCCCCTCCGTGACGGAGTGACACATGAGGCTCCCTCCTGTCAGATGGAGGGAGTAAATACAGCAGCAAGCTTTGGGACAAACTCCCCTCTCTCCGGCAGAAACAGGAAATGCCGTAACTGTAACAACGGTTTCAAATCAGCATCTCTTTTGCCCCTTTCACACCAACGCAACTCCGGTTCAAGCTCCGTGCTAGAGCTTTTCTGGTTCAGAACCGGTTCTTCGGTTTAGCGCCGGCTCTTTTCACACCGCTCAGAGCCCGACTGGTGCTGCCGCTGCTGCGTCATGACGTCACAGTTTACGTCGCTGAGTTTCTCCCCAACGCCGGAGCTCACCTCACAACAACGGGCCGGGGACTGCGTTGCTTTTAATCATACGAAGCCAGATTAAATTAAATAACGACTTCTCCAACCTTATACTTTTCTCCAGAGTGCCGTGGTTCATTGTTTATTAATGTGTTTCAGCGGCATTTACCGACCGCTGCAGTGCTGGCCGGCTGCTCTTCAACGGGAGTGTATTCTCCCGTTAGCTCCGGGTTAGCTCACACGGCTCTAAAGTATTCACTGTCTGACTGTCACACAAGCAGCTGATACATATCCCCAGTTCCCCTTAAGTGAATGTGTGTCAGTCTGAATTGACGCTGTTTGGTGTCAGTCTGAATTGACGCTGTTTGGCATCACAACGCTGTTATGAAAGTTTCTCTGGTATAACATGGGTGATGTTAGCATAGCAACCGAAGCTAAACTGACTACTTGCTAAGCAGTATTCTACAGGCACTTTTTACCGACGTATTTTTCATTATGATTCTACTTGTGATAGTCGGACATGACAACCTGTGCAGCCCATGTATTGATTCCATCCGATAGCTGCTATAATAACACACAAAACGTCTGCCTGCTCTCCACAATGATCAATAACAGAGAACGGATGGTCAAAGTAAGGTACAAATAAACAGAATCACACGAAGCCTGGTTAGTGTTGCCTGACTTTATAAAGTGTGTTTTTTTTAACAAGTGTGTGGTTGCGTTCTAGTCACTTTGCTCAGCACTACTGCTTGTTACAACTTTTATTTGCCGTACTCGCCTTAAGTGTTAGCTCAGGTTAATCTCGCCCCCCTCCGACGTAAGCGTGACGTATGCGGTTCTTGCTTCTAGACGGACAACTTTTTGGTGCTCGAAACGAACCGGATTCCGGAGCTATGACGCTGCTCCGCTGCGGTGTGAACAGGAAAACCCGGTGCTTTTCAAGCACCAGCACCGAACCGGCCCTGAAACACCGTTGGTGTGAAAGGGGTATTTGACAAAACATGTAAATTAATAACTCAAATAAAACTCCAAACATCTTTCATTGTGTTACTTTTTTGTAAAGCTCTTTTAGTTTTAAACCTGATGTTTATAAGCTTCTTAGTTTTTGCAACAGTCTGTAAATATACACAACTTTATAATAAAATGCACACATTTACCTTTTTCTAATCTAGACTAAACACAGGTATGATCCTAAATTAAAAATATATATGAGGTTATCATGAGGTTGTTAACATCGCAATTTATCAGTGGATGTTTGCTGGAAGCACAATAACTGCATAGTGTTTTGCATTGCTTTTAATTTCAGTTAATATAGTGGTGAGAGACTCCCGATACATTAATCAATCAATCAATCAATCAATCATGATGTAGATTTATAAGTTCATTAATTGTCTCATGTGATGCATATTTCCCGGTGAGCATGAAGCTTTGAGAGTGGGGTTTTTCTCAGCTACGAGTTCAACTCAAGGGCGCCGGAAGCGGGGGGGCCAGGGGGCCATTGGCCCCCCCACTTTTCAGCCCTGCCCCACATTTTCGCAGCGGCGGATGCCGTGGAACACTGTACAAATCCCGTTTCAATAATTCCCCTCTACTCTAAAGTCGCATCTAAAACGCGATCTGATATAGCTGTGTATATTTTGTTATGTTTGATTGTTATATTCAATCTCATTAGCTACAGGCATTTTTTAAGCTTGTAAAGCTCTCACTCGCCACTCTGCTGTTCCACAGCGCCGCTTCCCCTCCCTCTGCTGAAATTATGAATGTAAGGCGTATAGTAATCATAGATAACACGGCAGGGTCCGTTACAGTTTGTTTTTATCTGATTTCAAATAAACAAAGTCTTGGCTTTCAGAATATTAAACTTGTTTTGGCAAATTCAGATGATAAATACAACTTTGAAGCTTGTAACGGCATAATTACAAGCAACGGAGTAACTTTACGTCACTGCAGGCATAACAGCAGCCGGTGTTTCTCGTGAGTGTTTTCCCCGGGAAACAAACACAATACACACAAACGTATATACACACACACACTCGCGGGCTTCCCCTATCTTCCCTTCGTACTATTTTTGATAATTTGCTCCGCTAATAATCAATCAGATCGATCCAGAGAAGAGGAAACTTTAAAGGCCTTTTTCTCAAAATGATGACTCTGTAACAGTCATTATATAATGTGACATATTTTGCTTAATATTTGGAGTAGCCTACAACAACAATCCTGATATCATTAGAAAGCTATGAATCTCCTCTTTCCAACAGTGTATACAACTCAAAATGTGTCTTCGGGTCAATGCGACTGATTTCGATGGAGCAGGTCACTTTGCATTAGGTAAAATAAAGCAGGCAGACATAACAGGAAGAATATGTACATTTTAACCCAATCAAATAGGACATTGTCACACCATTCAAATGTATCCATGTAAATTACAACCAATAAAAAAGCTTAGATTTGTTTATTCGTTATGTTGTTTACTTTATTTGTCACGTTGTTCTGTGTGTGTCAGCCGTTAACCTAGATAGAAAAAATATATACACTTGCAAACACGTCAGAAGAACCAGCGCAGAAGAAAACTATACAGTCAATCTAAACTTAAATTAACAACTGGAAGGTCACATCCCTGACATCCACGTCTCCGGAGCCTGGACCTTCATCAATCATAGAAACAGCGAAGCCAGATGAACCCGAAAGCAGCAACTCCTCATATAACCCTTTTAGAAGTGAAGTTGTAGTCATTTGTTTTGGGCATGTCATTTTCGAGCCTGAAACCTGAAAAACAGGCTCGGGGCTTAACAGGTTAACAAAGCTATCATCTCCACATTTTGAGAAAGTTACAAGCCGTTTGACAGGAGCAAATCTGCATATTTCACAGAAGGCCCGTTTAGTGGTTTTGCAAAGAATTAACCACTCTCTGTTTTTGTACAATTCTGCGTTGAAGTACCTTTCTCTTTGCCCAGACGATCTAGCGGTCTCCTTTTTTTCGACAGTTTAGCTGTACAGCTTTACCCGCCTCAATGTCCCGACAACAAACCTCCATGCAGTCGGAACCAGCCTGTTTCGGTTCAACGACGGCGGTGGCGGCGGTTTTGACAGTCTCTGCGGCCGCAGAGGAGCTGCTGCTTTTGGGTTAATCTGGCTTCGCTGTTTCTATGATTGATGAAGGTCCAGGCTCCGTTGATGTGGATGTCAGGGATGTGACCTTCCAGTTGTTAAATTTAAGTTTAGATTGACTGTATTTAGTTTTCTTCTGCGCTGGTTCTTCTGACATGTTTGCAAGTGTATCTATTCTTTCTATCTAGTTAACGGCTGACACACACAGAACAACGTAACAAATAAAGTAAACAACGTAACAAATAAAGTAAACAACGTAACAAATAAACAAATCTAAGCTTTTTTATTGGTTGTAATTTACATGGATACATTTGAATGGTGTGACAATGTCCTATTTGATTGGGTTAAAATGTACATATTCTTCCTGTTATGTCTGCCTGCTTTATTTTACCTAATGCAAAGTGACCTGCTCCATCGAAATCAGTCGCATTGACCCGAAGACACATTTTGAGTTGTATACACTGTTGGCAAGAGGAGATTCCTAGCTTTCTAATGATATCAGGATTGTTGTTGTACTCCAAATATTAAGCAAAATATGTCACATTATATAATGACTGTTACAGTCATCATTTTGAGAAAAAGGCCTTTAAAGTTTCCTCTTCTCTGGATCGATCTGATTGATTATTAGCAGAGCAAATGATCAAAATAGTACGAAGGGAAGATATTTTCGTTTGGATTGCTGGTCTGGGGGAAGCCCACGAGTGTGTGTGTGTGTGTGTGTGTGTGTGTGTGTGTGTGTGTGTGTGTATGTGTGTGTGTGTATACGTGTGTGTGTTTGTGTATTTTTGCGTTTGTGTGTATTGTGTTTGTTTCCCGGGGGAAAACACTCACGAGAAACACCGGCTGCTGTTATGCCTGCAGTGACGTAAAGTTACTCCGTTGCTTGTAATTATGCCGTTACAAGCTTCAACGTTGTATTTATCATCTGAATTTGCCGAAACAAGTTTAATATTCGGAAAGCCAAGACTTTGTTTATTTAAAATCAGATAAAAACAAACTGTAACGGACCCTGCCGTGTTATCTATGATTACTATAAGCCTTACATTCATAATGTCAGCGGAGGGAGGGGAAGCGGCGCTGTGGAAGAGCAGAGTGGCGAGTGAGAGCTGTCATCTTCCCTTTACAAGCTTCAAACATGCCTGGAGCTATGGGATTGAATATAACAATAAAAAATAACAAAATATACACAGCTAGATCAGATCGCGTTTTAGATGCGACTTTAGAGTAGAGGGGAATTATTGAAACGGGATTTGTACAGTGCTCCAGATTGATGCATTTCACTTCAACATTAAAAAATAATCTTCCTGGGGGTGCATGCCCCCCGACCCCCCTAGAGGAGGTGAGGACCCCCCTGGAGGAGGTGAGGCCCGTCCACCCCCAAATAAAGCAGGTTAAAATAATTAGATTGCATACATGTTCTTTTAGTAAACACTGCAAACGGGTCCCACAGACCCAAACAGCAAACAAAGGTTAAAGGTCAGCATATCATAATGTTCAAATGTGCTAAATATATACACCGCAAAAAAAGAAAAGAAAAGTAAAAGTAGCCCCCGACTTGTTTTTTTTTTTTAAAGTAGCCCTCACCCTAAAAAAGGTTGGTGACCCCTGTTATAGAGCAAGCCAGGAAGAAAGATAGGTCGTTCTGGCTCGGGAAACACTTCGAAAAGACAATTAAGACGAATATAAAAAATATCTGAATAGTTTAAGGTATAGCCCAGTGGATAGAGCCAGCGGCGCGAAGCGGCGATGACCACCGCGCAGCTGGTTCAAAGCCCGGAACGGATGAACGTTTAATCATTCCTTTTCAACTTTAATACTTTATTAACTGATAAAAGGCCCTCTCCGCCCAAAAAAAATTCCAGCACTCTCTAGTCTCTTCTCAATAACCCAATACACACAATTATCAATCTTTAATTGCAAATAGAACATGATATTCAGTCTTAGTGTGTGTGTGCATCGAATATTTTTCAAGGCAAAGATACGTTAAACCCACTGCAGCCTTGCACTTCGCCAGGAGAGGTCGCTGTAACTGAAGCTTCGAGAAATGAACCTATTTCCGTGTGGTTCGATGCTTCATTCAAAGCTTCATTTTGCCATCACTACCTACATCCAAAACGGTATCTAATTTGTAGCCCGGGCGCAAATAGCATTGTTAGCTACAGACATTGTTAGCTCACATGCCACGGTGAGTAGTGGCAACACTAGTATTGTACCTTGAAAATCAATGCATTCTAATAGCGTGTACCTTTTACCCGTTGGCGGTGTTAGGTAGGCTATACAGCGCCCCCTGGCGGTTCTAGTGTTAAGTAAAAGTAGAAGTAGCCTACCTAAATGTAGGAATACTGTTACAAGTAAAAGTCCTGCATTAAAATGTTACTCAAGTAAAAGCGCAAAATTATTAGCATCAAAATATACTTAAAGTACATATGACATGTTTTCATTATAATTAGTGATCATTAAAGTGTTATCAAAGCTGGTAAAGGTGCAGCTAGTTTTAATGACTTTGTATACTGTAGGGTAGCTTGTGAATTTACTCCAGGAGTAACTAAAGTCTGATTTAAGACTTGATTATATTTCTCATCATTAATCAGAATCTGTAGTAAGTAACTAAAGGTAGCCTATTAAATACATGTAGGGGAGTACAAGTACACAATTGACCTCTGAATTGAAGTGGGGTAGAAGTACTAAGTAACATACCATTTAAATACTCAACTAAAGCACAAGTAGGCTATTTCTAAATCACAAGTACAGTACTTGAGTATATAGTATTAGTTAGCCTATTTCCCACCTCTGGTCAACAATGATAGATCTTAATGTCAATAAATTGTCATCATAGATAGCCAATTAGTTGCTTTTCCTTTTTGTCCAGTAAGATTGCAAAAAGAAAAAGGTAATTGCAAGGATTTATTCAATACTTATACTCAGCACAGGTCACCATTACATATCCTGACTCTGTGTATTAGTTTATTTTTGATTCAACAGTTGGTGTTGTTATTGGGCAGTGTGTGTAATCTTGCTCAATACACTTTACAACTTCTGATAAAACACCAATACTTATTTTATTCCACTACTTATCCGCCCTCTCAGGGTATTCTCTAGTTACCCTCATAAATGAATACACACATTAATGAGTAATGTAGTATGTTGGTTTAGCGTTCCACATAAGATGAAGTTCTGATTAAAAAAGGAATGGCATAGCACTTCCTCTCTGACCCCCCCTTCTCTCCCCACCTCCAGCTTGGGTGAATAAAAAGCAGGTGAATTTCCCTCTCAGGCACTTCACTCCTTTTCCTCTTCTTGCAGTCTGACTGGTGCAATCTCTGTAAGTATTCTTTATTTACATCATGATAGATGGGTTCATACATTTTTGTTTAAAAGATAGTTTGGTGCATGAAGGAATGAATGCAGTTTACTAGTTAGCATATTACGTTTAAAGGTGGGGTAGGTAAGTTTGAGAAACCGGCTCGAGATACACTTTTTGTTATATTCCATGGAATGCTCTTAACATCCCGATAGCAATTAATATCTTAAGTGCTTTGACAAAAAATCCATAAAAAAATGTCATCTGTGGAAGCCGTGGTACTGTAAAAAGCACGACCAATCATTTTAGCCGGCCCGGCTAAAATAACTGGATGGCCTACCTGCCTGTCAGCCTTCCATCTGTGCACAAACTTATCTCGTGCCCTCATTGGTCATGTGCGCGTTCGTGTGTGTTGGAGGAGGGGCTCTGTAAGGAAGTGGCAGATTTTTTCCTGCTGTGTATTTTCAAATTCTAGCGATCTCGAGCTGGTTTCTCCAAAATGACCTACCCCACCTTTAATAGTAATTATTTTTTACATTACTTAATGTAAAAAATCATTACTATTCAGCATATAAAAAAATCACAAGTGGTGGTAAAAATAAAATGGCAAACCCACTGAAAAAACATGTTTTCAAAGCATTTTTTATGTTCTAAATGTTTATTACAGAGACTTTCTTTTTGTTTCAGAATCATGAGCAAGAACTTCCTGTCCAGAAATGATGAGCTCCGCAAGGGAGACTCTCTGGTGTCCAACAACGGAGGGTTTAAGGCTGTCTTCCAGGTTAGTGACTCCGAATATTTGTGCACTTGAGACTCTTATCAGGATGCATGATACAAATGCAATGATCTGAACAAATGTTAAGGCAAAAATATGAGAACAACTGTTTTGAAAAGTGCACAGTTAACAGCCAGACGTCTCTGTTTCTGCTGCAGGAGGATGGTAACTTTGTGGTCTATGGCTGGAAGCCTGTCTGGGCTTCAGACACTTATGGGCCAGAATCTTTCCGCCTGGTGATGCAGGGTGACTACAACCTGGTCATATACAACAATGGTGACAAAGCCTTGTGGCGTGCAGACTCTTCCAGACCCAACACCGACGTGTGCCGCCTTCAGCTGACCGATGATGGCAAACTGGTGGTGAACAAGGATGCGGATGTAGTCTGGACCTCTTCTTAATGAGGCATGAAGTGATCCATTGTATGTGAAAGTCATGTTTTGGAAGTCAATTTGTCACCAGTAAAACATGCCTGTTATGTAATCTGGGGTTAAATAAAACAAAATTCACAATGCATAATGAGCTTTTCCTTCTTTTTGTAGAGGCCTATGTTTTGGCTACATTGTGTGTTGAATCTCTGCTTATTTGGACTCCAGGAATAGGTAAAGGAGAAGCATTTTTATACCTAAGCTAGGGGTGCATTTACTAATGACAATAGCATTGATGTGGGTGAAAGAGGGAGATGTACATGCAGTGGCGACTGGTCATTAGGGGCAGGTGGGGCACAGCCCCACCTAGTGTCAGCAGAAAGTATTACAAATAATGATTACAAAAATGCAAAAAAATAAATAAAAAAATATATAAAATATATTTTAAGATCATGTTTAATCATCTGATTCGTCTGTACATTGCTGTTTTAGTCTGTGTTCTTCTAATTAGTGTGTCTACAGTCACAGTGTGTGCCTATTGAGCTGTTTAGAGCCATGTGGGACAAAACCTGATTATGCCCCTTCCTCTCGCTGTGAAGTCAACGGTGACTGTAAAAACTTCACTGCGCATGCTCAGAGTATTTTGTAATGAAATGTGTGTGGCAAAAAAATAATGACCAGAGGGGCATGGAGCTACCATCCCCACCATACGTCATCTCAAATCATTCAGAGCTGATTGGCTGTAAGTACGTGTGCCGCGAAAAGTGTGCTGTGTGAAGAGGAGACGAGAGTTGCAGTGGCGCGTCCTAAAACCAGGAAGTAAGCACAAAAAAGCAATGAGATTTCTCCAGAGGATTTTAGAAAATAGCTCGAAATAAGATCTGTGGGAAACGTACCTGTTAGATAAATGCACGTTTTGATTAGCCGGATAACATCCACATGTCTACCCTACTTATATAATTTTTTTATCATAAATCTATGGATTAGATTTATGATAGACTTTTGAAACTACAAGAACATAAGGAGGACTTTTACAAAAAAGTAATAGAAATGTTTGTCCAGAAGGATAGGCAAATGGACTTCATCTTCAAGTCAAGGTAAGACCGCCATTTTATTGAAAATGGGATCTTACTAAGAGAGAACAATTCAATATTTAAATGATAAAATGACATTTTTTGGGTATCCTTTTGTTGAACTGTCCGTTTAAAATTAATCGAAGCATCAGACAAAAAAAGCTTTTGAAAATAATATTATATTTTGGTTTAGGTCAAAATATAATATTTGTAAACCTGAAGAGTCAGTGCCAGTGCCTCACCAGCCATGAACCTCACTGCACGTCACTGCAGAAGCTTATATATAGACATCTAAGTTTTTTGTGCCCCACCACTTTTGTACATATAAAAACGCCACTGCGTACATGTATGTTAAATATTTCTGGATACTGAGTGATTGAACCACTTACCTATACAGATGGTAGAAGGAGCCTTATCTGTGATAATCATTGGCAGGGTGTTACTGTTTGAGTTGAATTGGAAAGTATTATTCTCAAGAGAACAGAATGCTGTATAAATGATAATATTCTAAGAGCCTTTACATGACAGAAGAGAGTCGATCAATCTACTTGAGATTTCATCCCTTTGGTAAATGACCGGTAATGAAGCCATGATATGACTATTGTCATCTTCCGTTTGTAGTGGCCTATGTTATGGCTAAATAGTTTGCTGACCAAAGGGACTGTCATTGATGTATGTGAAAGAGGGGCACATAAAGTATGTTCTATATATACTCAGTGATCAAAACGTTAACCCCTTTACTGATAATAGGAGCTTTACCTATCTGTGATAATGAGCAGATTCACTTTAGAGAGGGGATGAACATTCATGAGCTTGAAGCTGTCAGTCATAGGCTACCTACGTCAGGAAAGATATACCTTGTGTTAAAAGCATTAACGTATTTCTCTTAGATTGGAAAATATCATAAAATCTATCTGTTTTATTACTTTTTCCAAATTAACATATAACACTAAGTTTAAAAGTATGTATAAGTGGGGTAAAAGGACACCAAGACTAGGTTACTAGAGCTCAAAGGATAAGGATATCTCCCTTCTGTTAAGGTAATAACAGAAGGGAGATAACCTCTAGTAAAGGGAAGTGTTTGACTTTTATGTCAGGATGTGTATTCACTGATTATGCTCATCCTTCAGGAAGTTCTTCATAGAACAGCAGATGCTTTTATTTTTGAAATTGTGCAAGATGTGTGTGTGTGTTCATTCTCAGACATGACTGCTCCGTGCTTGCACTCTTCTGGTTCGGAACCGGTTTTTCTTTTCAGACCCCGTTTTGTCCACACCGCCCAGAGCCCGACTGGTGCTGCGTCATGACGTCACCGTTTACGTCGCTGATTTTCTCCCCAACGGCGCTCACAACAACAACAATGGGGGACTGCGTCGGGTCGATGATTGTGTTGCTTTTAATCATACGAAGCCAGATTAAATTAAACCCTTATACGTTTCTCCAGAGTGCCGTGGTTCATTGTTTATTAATGTGTTTCAGCGGCATTTACCGACCGCTGCAGTGCTGCCCGCTGTTTGGCATCACAATGCTGTTATTAAAGTTTCTCTGGTATAAAATGGGTGATGTTAGCATAGCAACCGAAGCTAAACTGACTATCTTGACTACTTGTTGCGATCCTATTGTGGCATAGGCCGTTTTCTACAGGCACATTTTACCGGCGTATTTTTCATTATGATTCTACTTGTGATAGTCGGACATGACAACTTGTGCAGCCCATGTATCGATTCCATCCGATAGCTGCTATAATACAAAACAAAACGTCTGCCTGCTCTCCACAATGATCAATAACAGCGAACGGATGGCCAAAGTAAGGTACAAATAAACAGAATCACACGAAGCCTGGTTAGTGTTGCCTGACTTTATAAAGTGTGTTTTTTTTTATAAGTGTGTGGTTGTCTTCTAGTCACTTTGCTCAGCACTACTGCTTGTTAGAACTTTTATTTGCCGTACTCGCCATAAACTGTTATTGCTCAGGTTGATCCCGCCCCCTCCGACGTAAACGTGACGTAAGCGGTTCTTGCTTCTAGACCGACATTTTTTTGGTGCTTGGTAAAAACCGGATTTCGGAGCTTAGAGGCGGCTCCGCTGCGGTGTGAACAGGAAAAAACTGCTTATCAGGCTCTAGCTCCGAACCGGCCCTGGAACCGCGTTGGTGTGAAAGGGGCAACAGTCAGGGGGAGGTGTGTGTGTCCTTGAGGTGTTTTGCCAGCCTCCTCATCAGCCAATCAGCTGCCAGCTTGCAGGCAGGGTGTCGGGCAGCCGACCAATCAGGGCAGAGTTTACAGGATTAGGAGCAGAGAAGAAGTCGCTCGTCTGGTCCGACTGGAGGTTCATCTCAATATCCCTCCTTGACTCCTCTCTCCCCCTCCTCCGGGACTTGACCCGGAAATCGATCAAGACACGCCATGTTGAAGGACGTCCCAATCGCTGAAATGCACACGGAGGAGTCGAGGAGGGGTGAAGGAGGAGGCTTCCAGAGGAGACGAAAGGGAGGCCCAATCCCAAACCACGCCCTACCCCTACACACTACCCCTCCGTGACGTAGTCAACTCTGTGGAGTGACTCGCATTTCAACGAGGTTCCCTCCTGTCAGATGGAGGGAGTAAATACAGCGGCAAGCTTTGGGACAAACTCCCCTCTCTCCGGCAGAAACAGGAAATGCCGTAACTGTATCTAACAACGGTTTCAAATCAGCATCTCTTTGACAACTATTTTTAATTAATAACTCAAATAAAACTCCAAACATCTTTAATTGTGTTACTTTTTTGTAAAGCTCTTTTAGTTTTAAACCTGATTTTTATAAGCTTCTTAGTTTTTGCAACAGTCTGTTATGAGGTTATCATGAGGTTCTTAACATCGCAATTTATCAGCAGATGTTTGCAGGAACTGTTTGTAACACAGCATTGAGTCCAGTCAGACTCGCTGGGTGTTTCTCAATGTCGAGGAAGGCTGCTTCAGAGCCACTATTTCAAGCATACTACGTCATCGAGTGCCGCCGAAGGACTGTTCCAATGTCCAGCATACTTGGAATTCTACCGAGGCCATTGTACTTCGTAGCGAGAAATTTCGAGTGGTTTGGGATTGGGCCGGAGGATACACAAGAGCAGACTATACACACACACACACCCTTTTCAAACGGACTCTACCTGTTGATTTAGCGCCTAAAGAACATGCTCTCTCCCCCTCCTCTCTCTCTCTCAGCTGACAAACTGTTGAGTCAGCAGAGAGGGAGAGATGGGGGGGGAGAGAGAGACTCCTCTAGGGGGGAGGGTCCACTGAGAGGAGGAGAGAGAGGTTTCTGCTTAAATCCCTACATTTAAGACACAATATAGATGTTTCTGCTCCTTTCTTTAATATTTAAATCAGTGGTGAAGTGTGCAATCACAGGGCCATTGAACAAGTCACAGAATTCAGAGTTTAATTGTGAAAATCTAGCAATTATACAATACAGCTTTATTTATAGAGCACTTTAAACCTCCAGACCAAAGTGCTGTACAGTCAAATAAACAAAACAAAACATACAAAAAATAACACAGCACAGCTCACACACCATAAAACAAGTACAAGTAAAAACAATAGACAATTTAAAAGCAATAAAATCAACGCTCTAAAAGATGTTAATACGCTAAGGAGAAGAGGTGGGTTTTAAGAAGAGATTTAAAAAAAGGCAGTGTGGCGGCCTGTCTGATATGCATGGGCAGATCGTTCCACAGTGTGGGAGCCGCTACAGAGAAGCAACGGCCCTCTCTGAGCTTTGACTTGGTTCTGGGCACATTCAGGAGCAGTTGATCAGCTGACCTGAGAGGGCGGTTGGGCGTGTAAGGGTGTAGCAGCTCAGAAAGAATGGTGGGGTCATACCATTTAGGGATTTAAAAGTAAATAAAAGGATTTTGAAATGAATCCTAAAATGTATTGGCAGCCAGTGGAGCGAAGCCAAAATGGGGGAAATGTGGTCATATTTCCGTGTGCCAGTTAAAAGCCTTGCTGCGGCATTTTGCACCAGCTGCAGACGAGCGAGGGAGGACCCACTGACCCCCATGTAGAGAGTTACAGTAATCCAGCCGAGTGGTGACAAAGGCGTGGATTACTGTCTCAAACTGCTGTTATATCAACAGTTACTGAACAACACACACAGATACATGATGTTTGAGAGAGGACACACACACACTCGCTGAGATACATGATGGTCGAGACAGGACACATACACACACAACCTCTCATGTCTTTAGTCACACATTTTAATGGTGAAATGTTTCATATTTTATCCTTTTTAAGCGATCGAAAGACACAATCACACCCCCCCCCCCCCCCCCCCCCTCACCTGGGAGGACAGCAGGTTGCGTTCGATGTGCCCACCATTATCATACATATTTACCAACCTACATAAAATGAAATGTTGCATATCAGAATTTCATCTGCAAAGATCCTTTGTGGTTCACATAATGACTGTTGTTTAATAGACTTGCTGATTATGGTGTAAAACATATCAGATACTCATAATCTCTATGTATTCAGAATCAATATAATCTTTTCTTTGTGTTTAGACCTGCAGCACAGATGGACCGTCCACCAGAGTAAGACTGAAAAATATAGATTTTGTTAAAAGATATGTAGCTTCACTTCTGAGTTTACACTGAAAGTGTTTGGAGTAGTCTACTAAAATGTTTTGCATATTTATTTATTGTCTTTAAAAGGTAATTTCAGATATTGTTCTTTCGTTATTGGCAGGCATCCAGCTAGGGCGATGTATGCCATGCGCATCTCCCTTATGCATGAACACATGGTGTCATACAACGGCCAAAAGGGTAAGAATACATAAACACTTAAAGCTCCCATGTCATGCTTTTCCGGTTATTACCCGTCCCCTTGTGTGTTATGAAGGTTTTTATGCATGTAAACGGTGTGCAGAGTCAAAACCCTCAAAGTACACCCTGTAGCGAGTAAAACTCTAACACAGAAAATACCTCCCCAAAACGCCTCGTTGGAGATACGTCACTGCCCATTTGATTCTTCCGGGTACCGCATGATGTCATGCGGTACCCGGAACAAAATGGACCAATCCCGAAGAGCTATGGCCACACCAGCAGCGGCGTGTTCCTCCTCCAGAGGTTCGAAGAACCGGCATTTCACAGACGAAAGCTTCCAAAACATTGCCCAGTTTGAGGCCGGATATGCACAGCTTGTTTGGACCGTTTGGAGCAGGGGAAGATCTGGGTATACAACCTGTAAGTTTGCATTGTTATTTGTGTATTTATCAAACAAGACTGTTTAAATGTGTAAACTGTGTTGGACTGCTAAGCCATTGACACAGTGCTAACTAAGTTGCTAGAGTTTCCATATATCAACTCTAATATCAGCAGATGGCCTTGCATACATGTATCTCATAGCAGGAGAATGTCTGCATTCACACACAAAATACCTATTGACAGTATACTCCGGGTGATTTGCCGGTCAGTCGCGAAACGTAATTACATTATAGCTGGCGTAGCGATCTAACACACGGAGCTAGAGCTAGTTTCGGTCAGAAAAACATTTTTGTGATGCTACGTTGCTAGCGTTTAAATATATCAACTACAATGTCAGCAGATGGCCTTACATGTTTGTCATGGCAGGAGAATGTCTGCAGTCACACACACGGAATACTCATACAGTATACTGTACTGTGATTTACCGTACATTGTGACCGTACATATACTGCATGTAGCTAACGAGGCTAGCTGTATGCTAGCGCAAAACAATGTATTCATGCAAGTTACATTGTATGGTAGCAGAATACCCGTATACGATTGCAATTATAAACACGTTATTGCTAGCCTAATATGAACCAATAGCTTTTGTTCATAGTAGTTTTATTACACTGCATTATAGTTGCCTTTCCTCCAAGCTAACGTTCATATCGTGTTAGCTACCAAGGTAAACAAAGCTAGGTTAGCATATTAGCAGGCAAGCTGTTCATTACACAACTACTACTAACTAATCTAAAACAACTAAGTTTCTCTAATATTTTGTGATTTGCATTTGATTTCGTCCAGCCAGATCCTGGCGGACAATCCATGACGGGGAAGGGATTCTACTACTACTGAGGGTGCTAAAAGGCACCGCACCGACTGTGCGCAGGCAAGATGCGAGGAGGAGGAATGAATGATATACCGTGTGTATATATGTATATTTATGTTCATTTTGTACATTTCTAAAAATAAAGTTTAATGGAAATACTTAGTAGGCCTATCCTTTCTTCCCTGAATTCATATATAGCAAACCATGATTTGATTTCTCATCAAACAGTAGTAGTTTATAACGGGTAAAAATAACTTACTCTTTGTTATGAGAGTAGCTCGTAGGCCACAACGGAAAGACAAGGAGACATACACGAGTTTACAAAACCACGGCACATTTATTGTGGTAAATGCAAAGATAGGTGGTTGAGAGGATCGCAGAGTTAGTCTTCCTGCAGCCGCTTTGGAGAGAGACTGTGTCCGGAGGTGTCCGTGATCGTGCTGATTAGCCTCTTCAGCTCCACCCCATCGTAAGACAAAGGCCCTGGGGCCGTCACACTCTTCTATAACAACAGTTAAAAATATATATGTATATAAAATATACCGCTGTACCGACGCCATGATAAGACTGATGTTACGCTGAGAGCAGCCGGGAAAAGCACTGACATGGGCGCAGCCTCTCTGGTGGTTGACTAATCAGAACGAGTGGCCGAGCTGACCAATCGGAGCACACTAGGCTCACAGGGAGGGGGGGGCAAGAGCTCCAACGAGTCGTTTAGTGGAGAAAGTGAATACTGCTGAATACACATGCTTGACAGAGATGCTGTATGCGAAACCAATGTGAGTTTGGAAAATTGCACAGTATAAATCTATTTTAGTATACCTCAACAATGTAATTATGATCAGTGGAAATGGCCATGACATGGGCCCTTTAAGATTCTTAGTTGTGTGAGCTTATAACAACTCAAAGAAGTAGTGCAAAAGAAAACTTCTTTTTTTGGGGGGTGATGGGTTGCGCTAGTGGATGGTCAACTTCTACTTTTACTTAACACTAGAACCGCCAGGGGGCGCTGTATAGCCTACCTAACACCGCCAACGGGTAAAAGGTACACGCTATAGAGTGGCGAAGTCCCTCCCCTTCCGGTGGACCTCCATGGGACCTTATTTCGGAGAAATTATGTATTGAAGTCAATGGAGAGAGAAAGATTATCTTTCGATCCCGTTTGAATTGTGCCACGAATTACACATATAATGTTTGTCAATTTAAAAGATAATTTTGCAAGTCAAAAAAAAAAAAGGTGTCGTAAAACTGTGAAGTAACACATTTGTTTGTGTGAAACGCTCAATGAACTACATCTCTGGTCAACAACACACGTCACCAAGATGGCCGTCACTACTGTCTTGTCAACAAAACGATTGACTACCCTCACTATCACCACAATGAAACACGTCCTGAAGAATGTCATGCAAAGCTGCCTGCCTGCCTTCCTTTGATTCTCTCTGAACTGCCTGGTCGTTTTAATGTTTAATGTCAACCATTTGTGCAGATAGCATGAAGTAGAGAAGATCGTTAGCGTTAGCATTTCTCCCCCGGGCTTAAATTGTGTATTATAGAATGATCACACCGGTGACAGTACTCTTCAAAGGGTTCACGAAATATGACTACTACTCTTACTGTTTAACATTTTGGGTTACTTAATGTTACTTCATGTTAAGGCTAATACAAATGACAAGGCTGTAATGCTAACTAACGTGCTAGCTACTAGCTAGGTAGCTAACTTGATCAAGCCACTCCTGGTCCTTTCATCAGACGGGAAGCAAAAGAACGAGCAAGACCCATTGCTGGTATAATAACAACCTGGCACTAAGCACACAGGCATCTTGTTAAAGTTATCTTATCTTAGCCAGCGCCATATAGATAGATTATATCTATATGGCGCTGATCTTAGATCTTAGTGGAGGAAAACAATTGTGACATCACTTACGCGACTCTGGGATTTGTAGTCTTTCTAGTTACGTATTTTTCATAGTCTTATATTTCAACAGTTTTACGACAAACTGACTTTTTTGACATGGAAATTATTTTTTAAGATTGACAAACATATGTGTAATTCATGGCACAATTCAAACGGGATCGAAAGATAAGTTTTCTCTCTCCATTGACTTCAATACATTATTTTTCCGAAATAAGGTCCCATGGGGCGGAAGTAGATGGGCGTGACTTCGCCACTCTATTAGAATGCATTGATTTTCAAGGTACAATGTTATTTTATTTATCATACTAGTGTTGCCACTACTCACCGTGGCATGCGAGCTAACAATGTCTGTAGCTAACAATGCTATTTGCGCCCGGGCTACAAATTACATACTGTTTTGGATGTAGGTAGTGATGGCAAAATGAAGCTTTGAATGAAGCATCGAACCACACGGAAATAGGTTCATTTCTCGAAGCTTCAGTTACAGCGACCTCTCCTGGCGAAGTGCAAGGCTGCAGTGGGTTTAACGTATCTTTGCCTTGAAAAATATTCGATGCACACACACACTAAGACTGAATATCATGTTCTATTTGCAATTAAAGATTGATAATTGTGTGTATTGGGTTATTGAGAAGAGACTAGAGAGTGCTGGAATTTTTTTTGGGCGGAGAGGGCCTTTTATCAGTTAATAAAGTATTAAAGTTGAAAAGGAATGATTAAACGTTCATCCGTTCCGGGCTTTGAACCAGCTGCGCGGTGGTCATCGCCGCTTCGGGCCGCCGGCTCTATCCACTGGGCTATACCTTAAACTATTCAGATGTTTTTTATATTCGTGTTAACTTCTCCACATTTCGAAGTGTTTCCCGAGCCAGAACGACCTATCTTTCTTCCTGGCTTGCTCTATAATGATCCAATTAAAATGCAATACCAACAACAACTCAACAGCAACAACGCAAACTACCCACACATTGCGCATTGTTTAGAGCCGTTATAAGTGTTGAAGCGCTCAAATTTGAAACTGTTTCAACCTGTCACCTGTCAGAATAGAGACGAGGCAGTGCATTGAATCGCGTGATTGGACCGCGAACCAGTCAAGTGATTCATTCAGGGAATGAAGCCGTTGCTGGTTCGGACGTCATATGTCACGTGATTTGAAGCAGTTGCTGGTTCGGACGTCATATGTCACGTGATTTGAAGCAAGCTTCGAATCAATGAATGGGCAGAAGCGTTCCAAGATTTTGTTAACGCTGCTGTGTGGACGCTTCGTCACTGCTTCTATGGAGGGTTGAAGCTCCGTTCAAAGCTTCAGTATCAAACTGCCATCACTAGATATAGGCCTATATAGGTATTTATGGAATTATTATACCTTTATTTTGTACCCGGGGGTGTATTTCGCTGTTGCACGTCTGAGTCCAGCTTCAGTTAGCTTGATGCTCCAAGCAGGTCAGTCATGTTTTAATTTGCCCTCCATCAGTTCTGGTATCTTTTCTAGTTAGCCCTAAAGTAATCTATATTATTTTATTAAATGTATGTTTAACTACTCCACTGCCTTGAAAACATATTTTAAGAAAACCCCCACTTTACCAAGAAAATACGAAGTCAATGACCCCCGAAATCATTTCTGTCCATAATCAGTCACATCATAAACAATCTATTGAAATTTCAGAATAAATACCAATGTCAATATACTCAGCCCGTTATGCAGACAACTGTGTCGTTATGTATACATTTTGTATTGGCTGCACAGAGTCTCTATGCAGCCAACTCTTCTGTGTGGAGGGATGCTAAAACAAATCTCACCCTAGATTTGTTTCTTGTACTCTTTTGGGTGCATACTGAAACTGAACAGCATGGATACATTTGAACAAATTACCCATATGGGATGTAATTCAAAGAATACAGCAGTAGGCCTATCTATCTATTACAAAGTTATAACCACTGCTTTACAGTAAGATATTGCTTTCCTTTTGTCTTCTACAGGATGCAGAGACAGTTCCCTCCAGCTCGCCTGTTCCCTCCAGCTCGCCTGTTCCCTCCCCCTCACCTGTTCCCTCCCCCTATGAGTCACCCCTTCCCTCCCCCTCAGCTCTTCCCTCAACCCCAGCAGCCAGTGATACTCGGTAACCATTTTATTATTTATAAGTAACATAGTACCCGGAAGAAAATGCTCAACCTCCGCACCTTCACAAAAACTACATTACCCACAATGCCTTGCACATACTCTGCATAATAATGATAATAACTGCTTTATATATTTTAAGTGTGTTTTTAATATGAATTGTTACTCTATAATAACTTTTATTTTTTGATTTCCGGGGCAACAGCATTATTTAAATGTTCTAAATCAGACGTGAGAACAGCTTCAGAACCGTGACATTATATTATAATCTGTATTTTCCATCTGAATCTGAACATGAGTGCATACTTGCCAACCCTCCCGATTTTTGCGGGAGACTCCCGATTTCATTGCCCTCTCCCGGTTTCCTCCCGGGGTCATATTTCTCCCGCATTTCTCCCGATTTCTGACAAAATCAGATTTACTCAGGACCGTTTCCACTCGGACTTTAATACAGCTACACCATTGTTTGGTTTCCATGGTAGCGTAGCGTGCTCAACTGAAAGTCTGGAAGATAGTCACAGCAAACAGAACAAGAATCGACAATTCTACCCTCTGCTCACTCCCTTCCTGTAAAATACAGGTTCAGCCCACACATATGGTGCTACAGGCCGCAACTACAATAAGCATGACAATGTTAATCTAATACAGCTCCGGCGATCCACTAGCACCCCCCCCCGCGGTGGTTTTGGAAATGCTCCCGATTTCTGAGGTTGGCAAGTATGCTTACAACTACAAGCATGTGTAGATGTTCTTTTCATCTTTAAAAGTCAGTTTCCCCGCTGCGAGGCTCCGGTGCTAACAGTTCTAACAGCTCCGGCGATTCCCCCCCCCCCACGGTGGTTTTTAATTTCTCCCGATCTCGAGGAGAAGAAGAAGAAGGTTGGCAAGTAGCAAGTATGCATGAGTGACACTGATCAGGCGTCTCCTCCGATGGAAATGTCTACCGATCTTCAGTTTCTACAGGAAGAGGTGAAGTTCCTGGCGGAAAACTTCAGATTAGCAAGGCAACAAGTGGCGATAGTTGACGAAAACAACAAATGTTTGAGTCGGACAATTCAGGATTTCAAAGAGTGACTCTTGGGGAAAGATCTGCTGAAAAAGGACCAAGCAAACCTGGATACTGTAAGGAGAACCATGGAAAAGCAGAACCTTGTCCTCTGTAAAAACCGGGATGAGTTCCAAAGGCAACTGGACCGAGGGCAACACTCGTGGTCCAAATGGGATGAAATTAAAGAAGAAATGGTCGTCGTAAAGATGAGGAAAAAAGCCATCATCGAGCGAATCAGTAAAGACCTCAAAACTCAGTGTTTTAGAGGTGTATCAAAAGGTAAATACTGCTAGATTTCACTGTAGTTTTCTTAAAATAGTTCTATATCTGTGTTTTTAATTGTTGTTTTACTTTTATGTATGCACCCGACATCAAGTCAAATTCCTCGTACGTGTACCTGGTAATAAACCTGATCTGTTTCTGTCTCTGAAGGTCATGAACTCAGAGAAGAAAGTTCTGCAAATCGAGATCAAAGATCTGCAGAAGACCCTGGACACGCTTGCTCCAAGAAGAGTCACGGCTCCAACACCAGATCCGGGAAGTGAGAGAGTCTCTGCCGGGGAGGACCCTGGACATAGCTCTGGATTCACTCCAGGAGAACAAGCCGCACTGAAGAAAGACCTCAGAGCTCAGAAAGACACTATAAATAAAATGTGTTATTAATTAGGGGTGCATACCGGTTCCCGGTATTACCGAAATACCGGTTACTGGCGGCTACGGTATACCGTAGCGAAATCAGATCCGGTTTTCGATACTTTTAAAATAAATAAAAATGAGGCGTAATATCCTTAAACTCACGCCCAAACCGTCGGAAGTACGATGTCAATTTCGCAGTGAAACTCCGCAAACGAGTCACTTTAGATTTGCATATGACTGCCAGTCTGAATGGTGGGGTCTGTAACCACTGCAAGAAGTTTATTTCTGGGAAAGGTGGCAACACATCAAACCTCCAACCAATGCTGTCTCATATGGCAACCAAGTACCTTTGTGTTCAGGGAAGCAGCGTGCCAAGCGACAGTGTTCAGTTCAGCAGGTGATACCCTACGCTGTGAAAGGGCCCGTTTCTAAGTTCCTGGCGGAAAACTTCAGATTAACAAGGCAACAAGTGGTGATATTGGACGAAGAAAACAAATGTTTGAGTCGGACAAATCAGGATTTCAAAGAGCGACTCTTGAGGAAAGATCTGCTGAAAAAGGACCAAGCAAACCTGAATACTGTAAGGAGAACCATGGAAAAGCAGAACCTTGTCCTCTGTAAACACCGGGATGAGCTCCAAACGGAACTGTACCGAGAACCAAACTTGTGGTCCAACAATGATGAATTTAAAGAGGAAATTGTCGCCATAACCTAGAGTCTAAGGGTATTTTCGATTCTTAGATGTTTCCTTAAATCACCTTTTAAATGTAACACCCCATGTGTTACGTATCAAAATGTGCAGGACAATCTTTGGTCTTGCTATAAATGCAAATTACTCACCTTAAAGCACTGTGTGATGAGATAAGTAGCTCTAAAGCTTAACATTTGACATCCGATTTTCGGAAAATCTTCAAAACTCTTGTGAAAACACAAATTTACCAATTTCATCCAATTTTTTTGGTGTTTTAGATGTGGTTACCAAAGTCTTAGGATCACAAAAGTAGTGAAATATTTGAATTACACAAGGTCTTTGTCTGTCTTCCAAGACAGTGGGTCTGTGTATAGGTGGGGGTGATGGTGCATGGGCTGCTGTGTAGGTGGGGGGGTACAAGTGCTATACGAGACCTCCACGCTGGCTGGGTTGATGGTGATGGCTGTGGTGGAGCCTTTGTGCTGAGGTGTATCTTGACGTGGTGGCAGCCACAGATGGAGGTGGAGGCAGCTGTAGTGATGCTGATCCTCTGGTCCTTTGTGGTGATGGCTCTGGTGAAGGCCCTTGAGCCACGGTAGATCTTGACGTGGTGGCAGCCACAGATGGAGGTGGAGGCAGCTGTAGTGATGCTGGTCCTCTGGTCCTTGGTGGTGATGGCTCTGGTGAAGGCCCTTGAGCCACGGTAGATCTTGACGTGGTGGCAGCTGTAGTGATGCTGGTCCTCTGGTCCTTGGTGGTGATGGCTCTGGTGAAGGCCCTTGAGCCATGGTAGATGTTGACCTGGGGGCAGGCACAGATGGATGTTCTGGCTGCTGGATAAACAAATTTAAATGTAGGACAATAATTACAACTAATTTCATTGAAATAAAGCTCAAGTAAAATGTTGCTCAAGCACAAATAACAATGCACACATAAAAAGAAAGTTTGGGAGGTTGGACGGGAGTCTCTCTCTCTCTCTCTCTCACAGGTATTTCCAGTTACTTTACATTCAGTATAAAATCACTGACACACATATACATACATCTGATAACAAAGTCTCATCTGTACAGGACGGTAAAATAATCACAGGCACACATATAAATACATTTATGACAAAGCCTCATCTGTACAGAACAGTATGATAAAATAATCGATGGCAAAAACATGTCTATAGCCACTGTAAATGTCTCCGTTGTGGGACGAATAAATGATTATTTGAATCATCTACACATGTAATCTCACTTTTACACACCAAAATAACGTTTACACATAAAACACGTTAACACAGTTTGCTAATGGAGTCTATTTTGTCCAAAGAAAAAGATCATGACTATCGATAAAAAAAAATATATCAATAAACCTATTGTTCATTTTCAGTACACTGTAATATTTACACTTACCCATGTCCTTGTTGTCTTTGTGTAACGGGTCACAACTGTAAGAGACTAGTTATCGATCAGGAAACGACAGCGAAGCATCTGAGTGTGTTTTCTGGCATTTATTCTGGGAACAAACACAAAATGTCCTTTACATCAGTGTTGCTCATCCTCAGCAGTGCTCACTTCAGTGTCTCTTGTATTTATTTATACATACTAGCTTATTTATACAATTTGAGAAATTATGAAATGACCAAGAAAATCTTATTTTTAAGTAATCACACAAAATACAAACACAAAATGTCCTTTACATCCGCGTTGCACATCTTTACAAAATAAAATAAAGAAAAGTCAGAAAGTGTTGACACAAAGAAAATGACGCAGATCGCGTCTATTTCCCGCCAAAACCACACTGTAAATATCACTCAAAATACAATTTCTTACGGTGGAAACTTAACAAAAACGGGTTAATAATGTACCCAAATTGACACTTAACAACATACATCACTTTCATCAACTTGAATAGCCGGTTTACCACACACAATTGTAATAAACTGTGACACAATTCCTAGCACAGACTACCCTCAGTAGTGCACTGCTCACGTCAGTGTGAGTGGAAAGCGGAAATGACATACAGGAAGTACAAAACGATGTGCAACGGGAAAGTGTTCCCACTAGAAACATTACTCAAAAAAATATTAAAAGGAAACAATCTCATAAAGATAAAATTCACAACCTATTGTAAATCGTAATTTCTAAACTAATAATTATTTATACACATTTTAGTTACTCTGAAAAAGAAAGAAGAAACAACATTGATAACATATTAACATTGATACTTCATATAGTTTAGCGAAATGTATCACATGGAAGCAGCTTACCTTAATGGTGATAGTGCACTTGCCACTCTACCACTATTTTCTGTCCACCTTCAAATTTCTGTAACATAGTGTGAATATTACTGTTAAGTTAAAAAACATCATGATACAAACAAATTACAAGACAAAAACAAAATGTGTAACAGGGTTTTTGCTATAATTTAACAACTTCCTACACATAAAAACATGTGATGCCTTACTCCCTCCCAAAATTGGTATGAATTGTATCTATTATTGTGATCAAGTTCAGTTCCGATTCGTTTTTACAACAAGTCAATAAATGGTGCGCTTCTACAAACAAAAAACAACATGACTGATACATTTAAACAAACTGCTAACAGGAGATTAACTACAATATTAAAAAGTGTACATTATATTTGGAAAATAACACAGGAATAATTAAAGTTTGAGGTGTGTGGGTTTTACATTCACAGAATTACACATATTTCTGGGGGATAAACAATTATTGTAGTGTTAAGGGACTCTCTTTACTTCAGTAGGCTACCTGTTGGATTTTCAGTTTGTAGCAAATATCACGGCATAACAACTGAGAATATTATCTTAACTGGAGTTAGCTCCAACTGAGAATATTAGCTTAACTGGAGTTAGCTCCAACTGAGAATGAGAATATAGCTTAGTGATACCGATTGCCAGCATAAAGTCATATTTATCATTTAATTTAAAACTTACCGCGACTCGGCTTTTGCAGTTTTCTACCGACAATCCTTCCAACTGACTTTTTCTTGAGGGCGCCTTTTTTTCGCGCTTATTTGCTTCAAGTCAGATATTGCTGGGGGATAAAAAAAACGATTCCAGTGTTAAGGGACTCTCTTTACTTCAGTAGGCTACCTGTTGGATTTTCAGTTTGTAGCAAATATCACGGCATAACAACTGAGAATATTATCTTAACTGGAGTTAGCTGCAACTGAGAATATTAGCTTAAAGATCTGGAGTTAGCTCCAACTGAGAATATTAGCTTAACTGGAGTTAGCTCCAACTGAGAATATTAGCTTGACTGGAGTTAGCTGCAACTGAGAATATTAGCTTAACTGGAGTTAGCTCCAACTGAGAATATTAGCTTGACTGGAGTTAGCTCCAACTGAGAATATTAGCTTAACTGGAGTTAGCTCCACTGAGCATATAGATTAGTAAAATACCGATTGCCAGCAGAAAGTCATGTTTATCATTTCATTTAAAACTTACCGCGACTCCACTTTTGCACAGTTTTCCACCGACAATCCTTCCAACTGACTTCGGTCTCTATGGCGCTTTTTTTTCGCGCTTGCTTCAAGTCAGATATGCTGCGTTCAAAAGACCCCGGAAATGGGAAAACTCCAACTTGAAGTTATACTAATTCCCACGGATACATAACCACAAGACAACAAGAAGATACAACTACAAATACAATAGGGCTTAAGACCCATAGTAGTATTGAAAATATTTGATTTGATTTGAACAAAAAAAGAAAATAAATCTGTATTTCTAACAAAGAACTTGAAGGCTATTCATCGGCTTTTTCCAACTCAAAAGGGGGACTTCCTAGTTCCCACGAATGCAGCATAGTTTAAATATGGGATGAAAAAGTTAATGTCAGAAAAACATATTAATAACTGTTTTCTTTAAGAAATGTATTGTTATTCATTATTAATAAAAATGATAATAGTTATTTAAATGACAATATTTAACCCAAATGTAAGACAAATTAAAACATTGTTTTATTTTGTATTTATTGGTGTTAGAATGTCACCCTCAGGATCAAAAAATTGTCACAGTTTGCCTCCAAGTCCCTTCCTCCAGCCACACTCTCTCATCCCCTGCCCTCTGCTTTACGATCTGTCCCTGTCTCAAGCCCCTGCTCACCTCCCAGGCCATGAACTTTCTCCCTAGACCTGCCATCCTCGAGCGATCTGATGCCCTCAGACTTTTTCACCAGACTTCATCATTCCCCTGCTCACCTTTTCTCACTTCTCTCATCAGCCACTCACTACATGTACCGGTCAAGATCCTTTTTTCTTTGTCATTTCATTCCAGCTGCTATATAGCTGTCTTGAGTTTTTGCTTTTGAACTTCTGTCACCCGATCCTGGACCAGAACCTGCTTACCTCCCTGCATATTGTCTATCTACCCGTTACCCGTTCACCTGCCTGCCTGTTTGCCTACTTGCATCTGCCGTAAACTAATTTACAATGAAACATTGCACTGCTTCAGTCTGCCTGTCTGACTGCATTTTAATCCCCTGCTTCCCGCACTTCCAACCCACACTTGTGGAGCAATCTAGAAGTTAGATCACACATGGCCTGTTAGCACCCAGTTTGGCTCGTTGATACCATATTATATGGCACAGTTTATTGTCCCAAGAAGACATTTGCAATCAAGTGTTGCACATACAGCAACTCCAAATTATCTCAACCAAATATACATTCAAAGATCAAGACCATAAAACAGTGAACTTCACAAGTCTGAACCTAATCACTCAGACACTTCACTTACACAATATAAAACATAGTAAGTCAACTGACTATAGCATATGCAAGAGCAACTGTATATTAATAAAAACAAGATTGCCATTGAGAAGCACATTAAAGCCCCCCCCAAAACAATAATGGTCACTGACCTGGGGTCAAAGATTGCGAGATTCACATTACATTATCTCCGTGTGTTTGCTTACACATATAGCACGTACCATGTTAGCCACAGTGGTTTGGGTTTTAATCCAAACATCTAGGTGATACTGTGACACTGAAAGTAAAAAAGAGTTTGAGTATCCGGCCTACGATGAGTGAAATACACGTCACATCTGTCTCCAGAGCGGCTCAGTGAGCTAACCCTGGATTAATGTTTCTCTTTACTTACTAAGAATAAGAAAAGTCTCAGTAAAATAAGTTTGATACTTTTGTAAGTGATTATTAATTAATATTAAATTAATTATTATTAATATTTCACAAATATGCAGAAAGTTCTGGAAAGTGTATAATTTATTGCAAACTTTCTTTTCATAAGAGTTTGTTGATTTGATTTGTTTTAACCATAGACTGTGGTTTTAACGGGTAAATACACACATGTCAAGAGTTCTCTTTATAGTCGTTCTATAATTTTATAAATGCAACAAACTTTAGTTTTTGTACATATAGTATGAAGTATAGTGTAGTATAAATATGTTTTGCGGCTCCAGACAACATTTATTTGATGGAAGTGAGGGCAGATTGGCTCTTAAGATAGTAAAGGTTGCTGACCCCTACCCTAACCCTATCTCGGATCACACGGCAGTCCAATCCACAATTTATACTATATGTCACATGTAGGCCTTTTCAGGCTCACATCTAGATTAGCCTGTGCCAAAAGTGTTGCATCCTCGCCAAAAGTGTGCCGTATATTTACCAAAAGTGGCCCAGATATGTTTTAAGATAACCGGGCCACATTTGCTGCATCAGTTGTGGGCCACTTCAGGCTCATATCAAGATTTGCCGGTACCAATTGTGCTGCATCCTTACCACAAGTGGCCCACGTCTGTTTTTTAATATTTGGGCCATATTTTTCATGTCAAATGTGGGCCACTTTAGGTTCACATCCGGATTACTGTGCCGCATCTTTGCCTAAACTGGCCCAGATATGTTTTAAGATAACTGGGCCACATTTGCTTCATCATATATGGGCCACTTTTGGTTTACACCCAGATTAGCCTTTGTCCATTCTGCCACATCTTTGCCAAAGGTGACCCACAGTTGTTTTGTGATATTTGGGCCACATTCACCATTTCCCACATGGGCCACTTTAGGGTGACATCCAGATTACACATTGCAGGAGCACCGCATCTTTGCCAAAAAAGGCCCACATTTGCTTTGGGATATGTGGGCCATATTTGCTATTTTACAAGTGGGCCACTTTAGGCACACATCCATTTGGTCCGGGCCAGAAGAAGGCCAGCAGTGCCGCATCATTGCCTGAAGTGGGCCACATCCGCTTGCTATCTGGGTTACCTGTGTTTATTTAACTCGGTGTCTCACTGAGCCATTCTCTGTCTGTTTCCCCATTTTCACATTGCCAAATGTGAAGGATAACTCTTCAGCGTTGCAGAAATCAGATTAAATGGTAAAACATGAAGTATACAGAGCGTCCCCAAGATTTGTCAGGTTGTAAAAGCTTCTGAAATACAACAGTGAAAAAAGACTCTCATCTCTTAAAGGCATCATATTGTCTATAAATTACAATCCAACATCCTTTATTTAAAGGGCCACACATGTTATGTGTATGCATGTTTCAGCCCATAAACTTTTAGTTTTGGAAACGCATACATTTTATTATTATTATCTAGGCATAAACGATTTCCTACTCAGCTGTGTGTTCGATTTACGGTCGGAGAAATAGCAGGAAGTGTAGCAAGATAAGAGAGGCAATTTTGGAAAAAGCACTGCTAATTTTTGAAAGGGAAACTATAGGAATTATGATTAATCTACATCCTTACATACATTAACATACATCGATGTTTAGCTTTATCAGGAAAGTGATTTTGTTGGAGGTCATTTTGTGTTTTTAAGCACAGACACACTGCAGATTTGTTGTGAGAGCAGCGCAGCAGCACCACCTGGTGGGTAGGATGATAAAGTGTTTCATTATTTTAAAGGTCCCCGATTAGGCTCTTTTTCGGGAGGGACTAACGGTGTAATTTATTCTATTCAAACAAAGGGGTCAACTTTTTTGTAAAACTTTTCAAATGAAATATAATTTTCTCAGAACCACCTGCCACAGAGACTCGTTTAGAGAACGTTTTGCATTGGGAACATGATGGGGCTGGAGAGTGACGTAACAAATGTCTGGAAATGATCAGAAATAACCTTTTGGAGGAGAGTTTAAAACTGTCGACCGACTTCTGTTCAAGTTTCCATTGGTGAATTTCTCAAAAATGCTGACACTTCTGGCATTCAGAGCAGTGCTTGAATTGGGCCGGTTACCGGCACTTCTGATTTTACCCATGTGGTACCGGCACTTCTTACTGAGTACCGGCAAGGTGCCACATGGGTAGACTTCGCGTCCTTAAAATCCCCACAATGCTTTGCGCATGGACCAATTTCCCCAAATCTGTGGCGGAAGATGTAAGGCGGGGCCGCTCATATGATGCACACCTGCACACTTGCTAGCCTGTTCCACTCTTCGTTTTCCGAATAGCAGGAAGTATTCTTGCCTTGCTTCTGAAGCAAGATGCTCGGCTCGGCTGTGCTACCAAGCCAGCATCCTCGCGATTGAGAAACGGCCAGTAAGATGCCGGTACTCAGCCGCCGGCATGACGCATGACAACAAATATGCCCAGCGTAGATGCACCTAGATGCGTCATGCGTCATGAGATGCCGCCGGTTGTCGCCGGACAAGGAGCCGACTGCTAATACAGAAATGCTGTGCCTGTGTTAGAAATGTTGTCTGACGGGGAGCCTTCTCTGGTCGAGCCTCCTGCTCCAAGTTCTGTAGCACTAGCTCCCACAGAGCCTTCTCCCGTCTCTCATTGATTCCCTCTCTCCTTTTGTGCTGAAAGATGAGTGTCCTCAGGGACGAGGAGTCATTTAACCAGCCGCCAGTAGGAGTCAGGCTTTACTTTCGTTTATATCCATAAAGAAAAATTAAATCTGTTTACAGTTCTGTTTCATATGGATGTTCAGATGTATCCATATATCTCTTCATTTTGCTCTCAAAGTGCACCAGATTGATGCATTTAACTTCAATATTTAAAAAAAATCTTACCGGGGGAGCATGCCCCCGGACCCCCCAGAGGGTGTCAGGTCCACTCCCCACTTATAAATGTAGCACTTTACCACTGCACCCCCTCTAATCTCAGATGCACCCTGAGTCATTTTGTTTAAGTACAGTGAGCCTTTCTAAAATATACAGTAAAGAGACAAACCCACCAGCATAGGATACTATGTGACTTTGAGCCAAATACTTGTTTTTGGGCTGTATAAATAAATTGACTTGAAACAGTTGCTGATTTAGAGTACTGGCACCTTTTTTATTCCAATCCAAGCACTGATTCAGAAGAACCAGCAGCACTGAGGCTTCTGGTCAATCTGTGTCGTATTAACACCAGAGGGAAAGATCAAGCAGCACTCAGAGGAGTTTGGGAAATCAGAGCCAGACATTGCAAAAACTGCTTCCTCTGCTTTAAAAACTGTAATGTGGAAATGATGTGCTCTTTGGTTCTGATTGTGAAGAGTGGCTCAGCTCTGACTCATGGGAAACATTTAGTCTTTTTCAGATTCAGCAGCGTCACACTTTGTCTCTTCTCCAAATGTTGCTGATGCCTTAAAATCCACTCTGAGATGTAATATAATACGTCAATGTCTAACATTATTTGCTGAACCTGCTTGACTTAGTCATGATCGTTTATCGCTTCTCCTGAAATTGTTGATCATTTAAATGTCCTTATTTTTCTCTGTCCCCTTTGCTTTACTGCTAGTTCATTACCCTCAACATAAAGTAGTGAAAAAATCCCACCAATGATGACCAGGCCAGGCATCTTCCAAAAACTATTTACAAACACGCCGATTTGAACTTTTTTCCATTTAATTGCACTACAAAAAGTGTATTTTCCCAACACATGTCAATATTTATTCTGTTTTTTAAAGAGATTCGTAATATCATAATATCATTTATTTCAGACTTTAGGTGCTGATTAGAATTTTGGGTCCGTGATGCAATTTATCTTTACCTCAAATGATTGTTTTGGATATATTGGACCAACAATAAAAAGAAAGAATGCGTTTGATACTCGACTGCTCAGGTTTCTTTTTATTTTGTCTTTTGTAATATTCACTTTGATCTCAAAAAATAAAATGTATTGTAAATGCACGCAAATAAAACTGAATCATAGAAATCACAAAATATAGCATACCTAAAATAGTCATAGTGAAGTAGGTTTTAATCATAAAAGGTTGTTGTAAGTGAAAATAATTATATAAAAGTCATAGTAAAATATGTTATTAAAAATAAAAAAGGTAATTATAACTATAATATGTCTTAAAGAAGAAGAACTATAGACTGTCATATACTTGAATGTTCAAAACAACTTTATTGGCAGAATTAGAGTGAATTTCACAACAGTTGGTTCCATATCAACAAATCACATAAAAAACTTCAGATAAACCTTTAACATTGTTATCAAAAACAAAATACTGTACCAGAGTTGCAATTTTAAGTCTCATCAGTGCAAATGTCCTCTGTTTCAACCCCAACAGGAACTGTACCTTGGCTGTAATAAACTTATTTAAACCTATTTAAAGTTATTGACAGGAGCCTTTGTGTGTTTGTGCCTTGTTAAGTGTAAACAATTAATAGTGCAATCATAAATTAATGCATAACATAAAACAATTATGCAGGTTCTTTCATTCAATCCAACACAAGTAAAAATCAAGCACAATTACAGGACACACACACACACACACACACACACACACACACACACACACACACACACACACACACACACACACACACACACACACACACACACACACACACACACACACACACACACAGAGACTTGAGTGGCTATTCAAAAACACATTTCTAAATTTGATATGTTTATAACCCTAACCCTAACCTCAAAGCAGTAGAAAAAATAACCCTAAAAACGTTGGACACATTCAATGACATATTTACATTGTGGTAAAATCCCCTTGTTGGTGTTGCTGTAGAGATGACTTTAATTTATAAAAATGTCACTAAAATTCTGTTTATGACATTTGTCAAAACCAATTCTAAAATACGTATTTGTTCATATAAAGGTCTGCATAGGAGTACAAAAATAGAATATAAACATGAATGCTACTGAATGATCCGCCTGTAGGATCTCCTCTACTACATGTCTAAAGTTTCACCACAATAGGAAATTACATTAAAGGCACCATTCTGCTTTCTGCCCATTTCCTGTCTCTGCTGCTGTCTTACTCGTACTGATGCTAGCTCACGGCTGACGGGGGGACGGGGGGGCCTCAGTCCCCTTGGATTGTTTCGTACCGTTGCGTTTTAGGAGATCTGCAGCCGATGACACTGGAGGGAGAAGAGAGGAAATATTATGGTGAGAAAACAAGGTGTGTGAGTCTTCAAAGCAGGATAAACAAGTTTGTACATCAGCAGGAGACATATATCATGTAACAACAATACTGTAGATTAACCCTATATACCCTTGATGTATTTCAATCGTATCTTTTCTTAAAGGTATCTACATAAGATTTAAGGTAAATAAATAAATAATGGCCTTATCTAAGTGGACAGGTGGGAGTGGCATCAAACTTGTTATCTTTGAAGTAGATTTCACTATTGTTGTTTCGAGGTGAACCAGTTTGGAGCCTCAAATAAAAGAGTTGTTGACAGGGAATACACTCATTTTTTCCTCTCAACTCATCCCTGCAATAATATCCAGAGGTGGGAAAGGTACTCAGATGTTGTACTTGAGTAAAAGTAGAAGTGCCAGAGTGTAGGAATACTCTTACAAGTAAAAGTCCTGCAATCAAAATGTTACTCAAGTAAAAGTACAAAAGTATTAGCATCAGAATATACTTAAAGTACCAAAAGTCAAAGTACTCACTATTCAGATGGGTCCATTTCAGAATAATATATATGATATGTTTTATAATGATTGATCATTAAAGTGTTATCAAAGCTGGTAAAGGTGCAGCTAGTTTGAATGACTTTGTATACTGCAGGGTAGCTTGTGAATTTACTCCAGGTGGAACTAAAGGCTCATTTAAGAGTTGATTATATTTCATATCATTAATCCAAATCTGTAAAGTAACTAAAGGTATTAAATAAATGTAGTGGAGTAAAAGTACATGATTTACCTCTGAATTGTAGTGGAGTAGAAATACAAACTAACAGAAAATTGAAATACTCAAGTAAAGTACCTCAACATTTTTACTTAAGTACAGTTCTTGAGTAAATGTACTTAGTTACTTCCCACCTCTGGTAATATCAAAGGACCAAATGCATTCATCTATGGTCAAAAACATAAAACAACGAATAGAAATGTCCATAAATGAGGTAGAAATGTAATCAAACGTAGGGTCACATGGTATAATTCAAACAAAAAGGACCATAAAGAAAGTCACATTGTAAGTAACGCATGAGAAAATAATCTTCATTTTTTTGTATCAAACTTATCTTGTTTTCATACAGTTGAAACCCTGAAACCCTAAGACATTTGGCTGAAAAATGCTCCAAACAAATATTGATCCCAGGCATTGAGGGTATCACTCCCGGCAACAGCATATGACCCCCCTCTCACCATATTGGTATCATCCCCAGCACGGTGATGATGCTGGACAGCGTGAAGACGAAGCCTGGGAACCAGTCCAGGGTCCGCTGGTAGATCTTAGTGAAGGCCGGGAGGTAGGCCAGGCTGGCAAACTTCAGAGCCAGCTGCAGGGAGGTGAGAGCGGTGCCTGATGGGAAGGAGGAGAGACAGGGCAAAGCACAGATACAGTAAATACATTAGGGAGGGAAACACACACATATCCTTTTCTTTTGGGATAAGCTAATCTTAGAGGGATCTCTTTAAAGGAATACTTTTGGGGAATTAAATGTATTTGCTTTCTAATACCACTCTCAACTATATATATAAAACACTGTAATCTCAGATTAGCAGAAAGACTGTAAACATCGTTATTTTATATTTCCTTGTATATGCACTTGTTGGCACGTAGACAGAAAAGGGGTTGATGTTGCTGCTGTTTGCTTTGCACTGACTTATCAAACAAAGCAAACACAAGAGGAAAATCCCTGACAATGAATAACCCTGCTGTTCTGTGTGTGTGTGTGTGTGTGTGTGTGTGTGTGTGTGTGTGTGTGTGCGTGTGTGTGTGTGTGTGTGTGTCAGAAAGAAGAAGCATGACTCTGACTGGCCACAGAACATGCTCTTCACCACGCGTCATCTTTTTGGCACAGACCAGCGTGAGTGTTTTCAGTATGCACCACTCCTCCCTGTTTACATACCTGTCTACATGCTGCATGAGGGGTTATTACTGTCTGTACGCTGATATATAATAACTGTAGCAGTCGGAGCGTCAGTAAGGGAGTTTCTTCCTGACCTGCCCATGAACTTCAGACTGCAAACTCAATTTTTAGGAACTGTAATGTTGTAATCCTTCTTCCTCAACTTCCTTGTTTTAACACGGTCTGATGTTTGATTAGAACTACTGATACCACACACACACACACACACACACACACACACACACACACACACACACACACACACACACACACACACACACACACACACACACACACACACACCCTTGTTGCACACTCACCACAGGAGGATGCAGGGACCTGCTGTGAGAGCAGAGATCTGATGATGGGCATCGGGATGAGGGCGAATAGGGTGAGTGAGCGGGCTGAGGAGACATCAGAACTGAATGTTATGTTCCTGTAAATACCTCCACAACATCATTTTGTACACACCATCACCGGCTATTATTATCTATACCTGTAGGATCTCACCAATGTCACCTAACAATCAGTTTGACCCAATATGTTTGAATATAAATCACTACTGGCTTTAATTATGGCTTATTTCATACTATATGACATTTTTCATTACCTTGTTTGCAAACTATACCAAGATTTTTTTAAATATTTTTGATGTTATTCTATACTGTGAACTTTTATATTACATATCTTTTATGGCATCACATTTACTGCAACTTTTTTGTGACACGTTTGAGGTGTACATTCACCTACCTGTTTGGCTTTGTCTTTGGTTTCTGCATGAACATCACTGATGGTTCTGATTTATACATCTCATATTGGTAGCTACTTCTTTATTAGTTTGCTTCCTGATAATAAATACCTTACTTTATTGTGTCCTTTCCCATATTTGTCATGGCCTAAGAGCAAAGTTATAACTCATTTATGACATTTTCTATGATATCATTAAGAAGACATTTTTATGGCACTTTATCTGGCATACAACATAATGATATTTTTTATGACATACTATAGTCTCAATTCCCCAAATTGGTTCCTACATTTCAGAATTTGTGCTGATAACAGAGATCTGTCAGAACAGATAACAAAGAATCAGTTCCCCAATTACATTCAATATTCATACTTCCAAATTCCAAATTGAATGCAGAAATAGCAACAAAAACATAGTTGTTTTTTGCAAAATGAAAAACTAAACCTGATATTCTTATTAAGAATAACCTTTTTAACCATTGTGTCAATGTCAAAGGACTTTTTCATTATTTTTAATAAACAGATAAATTGATATTGGTGGTCCAATATTTTGCTTATCCCGGGGCGTAAGGCAAAAAACGGAAAAAATAAAACATGGCCTGAACTACAATCTGCATCAACTTTTTTTTCGAAGTTAAAATGTCCATTAGTCAGGATGGAGCACAAACTGTGTCTGAGTCTCACCCAGGTAGAACATGTAGGTTGCCGTGACGAAGGACATGAAGTAAATTCCCGATGCGAACGACAGCATGCCGATCAGGATGAGAGACGTGTCGCTGACGCAGCGGCGAAACACCATGACGCCCAGGAAGCTGGTCAGGAAGATGGTGCAGCCCGCTGCGTTCCCATAACCCACCTGGGGACGAGAGAGAAGGGAAATAAGGTCAAAGAGAATAAAACATTGGAAGAAAGGAAAAATGAAGGGATCAATTACAAGTGAGACAAAATAAAATGAATATTCATTATACTGTACATAAAAACAAACTGTTTAATCATGATTTTACTTTATGCAGCGTTACATTACAATAAGTTACAATTACAAAGCGTTACATGCATACTAAGTAAGTGAAACCAATATTTCACAATTTTCCAGTCTATTTAAAAGGTGAAAGTTGACAGCTGCAAGTATTTATATAATTTCAGCTAGTATAATCTGTTTTACTCTATTATTTTCATCTAACTACATCCATCAAATTCACAAAGAGACCTTAATACAGAGATACAAAGAGAGCAATAATGTCACCTGAGTGGCACTCCAGCTGAGTGGCTCTTTCAACAAAAAGGGGCCCAGTATTTCTATGCCCCCCCCCACTGCGGAGACGTACAGCATGGCAGCAACAAACAGCAGAGCCACGTTCACCATGTTCCTCCCTGCAGGGGCCTCCACAGGGACCCCCTCGGGGGCCTGGGGCAGGAGGTCGCAGACGTCCTCTGGCTCTGGGATGGGGACTGGCTTCACCTGAAATGTAAATGGATGAAGTAGGCTCAATTCGGGGAGAGAAAATGACGATATGAGTGGTTTAACTTTTTCATTTGATCTTTTGTTACCCCTTAATACTATACAGAGTTTACAAGGGTGAGCTAATTCATTAGTATTCTGGGGTTTTTAGTTACAAAGTATATAGCATTTTGATGAACGGAGATTAACAGATTTTCTTTTTTATGGGAAACTAATCAGTTAAAGGGTTGCCTATTAGTATTCATATAGTTAGTATTAAAGGCTGAATCTTCACCTTTTCAGTCAACATCTTTTGGTTTTCCTTCTCATTTAATGCCTTGTTGTTGAATATATTTTATGTGAGTTATTTTGTAAGATTTTTCAGGTCTGAAAAACATTCCTGCTACTAGTATTACCTGTGCCATCCATTCCAACAGGTCTGTCAAGTTGTTCAGTTGGGCTGAACAACTTGACAGCTATTATTCCATTCATTCCATTCTTACAAGGAAATATGTCAGATGGTTTATCATCAGCAAAGAATGTGTTTCCAAGGTGACAACAGTGAGTGATCTCAGTCTCTGGCTAAACATAATACAATGCTTTGGTATTTAGCAAACCTTTCCAGAAGCAAAGTAAAAGTAAAACTAACAAACAACAACCTTAGTATAACTGTGGTCTATAACATGTATTACTGCTTTAGTGCTGTCTTGTAATGTTTGACAAATTAACCATTTAACCATTTTCCGAACAGGAAAACATACACACACACACACACACACACACACACACACACACACACACACACACACACACACACACACACACACACACACACACACACACACACACACACACACACACACACACACACACACACACACACACACACACCACACACACACACACACTGACCTGCAGCAGGGTGATGGAGTGTAAGAGGCAGAGCAGGTGCAGCAGAGTGCTCACAGAGAGCAGGATGGACCCATGTTGGGTGCTGGAGCTGTAGAGCAGGAAGAGGTGCCCCGACACCAGGCTACCCACCAGGCCGGCCCCCCCCGTACAGCAGCTCCACCCTCATCATCACCTGCAGGGGACAAGGAACATTTCTTCATTGAACAGTTGTGAAGAAAGTACATTTGTCCATTGTTGTTTTTGTATTTGGCAGATAAATGGTTAAACAAATATTATTTAGTGCCATTATCTGTTGCTCTTGATTGCATTTATGACAATAATGTAGCCTACTGTACATGCATTTGTCAAAATGGGTGACGAATGACATGACATTGTTAGGCTTTTGGAAAGTCTTTCACATTACAGTGCATATTTTGTCACATCACGATGTCTAATGCAGCTTTAAAAAATACTGTAATTTCCCTTATCACAAAACGTTTGTTCTGTGGTGGACTGTTACTTGTGACCTTCTTTCCTCAAGTATTGTCGCCTACTTGACTACAATTTCGTAGTTAAAAGCCGTTAAATAAAATGTTGTAGTTCAGTTCTTGTGATTTACTTGAGTGTTTCCATTTACTGCTACACTATCCTACTCCACTGCAATTCAGAGGCAAATATGGCATTTTAATCCACTATATTTAAATTAAAAAAAAATACTTTAGTACATTTGAAGACTGAGATTCAGAATGTTCAAGATAAAACTTTATTTTTACTTTATTAATAAATTAGTGAAAGTCCCACAATTATTCTGAAATGGGATGTTGAGCATACTTTTTATACTAGGCTATAAGTATATTCTAACGTTTATACAATTATAATTTGACTTAAGTAGGCCTAGCATTTTGATAGGAGGACTTTTGCATGTAACAGAGTATTTCTTTACTTTATTCTGTTGTACTTTCACACTTTATTGTGCAGCAGGTAAGGTAACACTAACCGAGTAGCCATACTGACCTTGGATCGGTCCTTCGCCGTGGAGCCGAGCGACGCCAGCGTCATCACGCCGGGCCAGTACGCGCAGAAGCCCCCAGACAGCCCGAAGACCACCCCGGCTCCGTACATCACCTCCAGCGGGAGCCGGAAGAGGACCACCAGCAGCAGGGCGAGCCTGGACAGCAGGTACCCGCTGAGGGGCAGCATGATGGGGGCTTTCCTCCAGCCGCGGTCCCCTAACCTGGCCAGCAACATGGCCGGTAGGATGGGAGTCAGTCCGATGATGAGGTTGTAGATCAAGAAGAAGTCTGTCATGAACTTCTGCTGGCTGTCTTTCTCGGATACGTCGGTGTAGGTGGCGTTAACACTCCGGTCCTTCACCACCATCTGCAGGGCCGTGTCGAAGAGACTGCTTCCCAGCTGCTCCAGCACCACCACCGACTCTATCTGCCGGAGGACCGTGAACGCGGCATGGCACGAGCCAGGCAGGACCATGGTGACACTGTCACTCACACACAACTCTCTTATGGAAGTCAAAATGAGTGGGAACACTTCCACAAAGCAGCTGCTGGAGTTACTCTGGTGTAAATGCTGTTCCTGCCTCACTCAGTAGTGTGTGTGTTTGAAATAAAAAGCAGCGAGGGTGTAAATAATAATCTCCCACGCCTACTTCCTCCTCTGACTCTTACCACAGGCACGACGATGACACTGGAACGTGTGTATACTGTGTGAGAGATTGTACCAAACACTGGGACAGCTCTTGGGCTTCTGTTCATGACAGTATGGCCACACAACAGAAACAAGTCGACACTTAAAAAAGTAACAATAACACAAAGGAAAGTTAAATCATCAAAGCTGATGTTACCTCTGGATTCGGTGGCATGTCAGGAAAAAATATAAATCAGTAAATAGACTGGTAGTTTATTTTTTTGATAGTGTTTTCATTATTGGATTTAAATTAAAGAGGCCCTATTAGGCTTTTATGGGGTTTCCCTTTCCTGTATTGTGTTATAGTTTCCATCTGGGACATGGAGACATCACTACATAACATTCTTGTTTCTATTGGCTGGCATTTCAACATGATTTGTACATGACAGGCTGAGGGCAGGACATCTCAGCGGTTGACCGATCACAACAGAGCTAACCAATTAGAGCAGACTGGGCTCTGGTTTCAGACAGAGGGTGAAAAGAGGTGCTGCAGCACAGGCAGTATGAGAAAAATAAAGACCTTTTGAACATTAAAGCATGTAAACATGTTGCAGAAGAGGCACAAAATACAAATATGAACCTGAACATTTGCATGATAGGGCCCCTTTAATCACTGTGATGCACACGTTCCTTGAGTTTTCCTGTCCGCAATGATAAAACATGAAATAAACTCAATCAGAAAAAATGACATTGACTACATTTAGTTATTTTTGTTTCAAATGACATCTTAGTTTAACACCAGAATAAAACACTCAGAGATCCCACGTGTACAGGTTTTGTTTTTAATGAGAAAATATTCATAATATGTATAGTAGGTGTATAAGTGTGAGCCTTACATGTCCTATAAAATAAGAAAGCAGAGTATGAGCGTACAAGTGGTTAACATAGGAACAGAGGTTATACTGTATAATACGATTGCTTTATCGCACACACACGCTGAAGCTTGGGCGCTCCTGCAGGGGAACTACCAGCATTTTCAAAAGATAAATAAAACATCTCTGCACCATGAACTCAAACAACAAAAGCATAATAATAAAAATAATAAATCACAGATAGAACTGCTCTGCGAGCGCATTGTGTGTAACCATTTAAAAAGCGTTATTTAGTGAGAACTCGATTTAGGGTTTGATTCAACCTCTTCAGGGGAAATGAGGTTGGTGTTGGTGTGTGTGTGTGTACATAACACAGTATGTGTTGCAGCAGCTACAGTAAACTAGAGACAAAGCCTTTGTTTTTGTTGCTTAAAACTCAAATTGTGCTGTTAATAAAGCTAAGATATAGGAGACTGTAAAACTATCATGTCAAACATCACTATCAGTTTTCTGCCATTCAACCCTGAAAAGATCTGGGTTCAAGCATCTCTAAAATCTAATATTTATTTTGTAAAAATGCGTCATAATACCATTTGCCTAAACCGGTTGCAAAACCTCATATCAGCATCACTGTACCTCCGTTGCAACTATTCACACACTTCCTGCTGCACCACAATGACACCTCCGTCATAAAAAGGGACACTGGTTCTCTTTAAATACTTTTTTTCACTATATATTATCACGTGTAGAAAAACAAGGAAGAGGTGGATTTTCTGGAACCAATGTATGGTGATTGTTTCCGGGGGAAATGGACACATCACACACTTCTGCTTGGTGGTTACTGGCACTGTTTTTCCCATCATTATAATTAAATAGAGTTAGATCATTTGCACTTAGGATGGGACTGTCCCAATAAATATAACCGAAATTCATTAATGGACAGTTCATGTCCCGCAGTTATGGAATTTCTGTGCAAGTTTACCTCAGTTTTAATGATATAGATTTGTATTCAGTGTGTTTGTGGGCACACAGAAAGGTCTAGACAAAAGGACACTTGAAACAGGAAATGCCAGCAGATGATCGAGAAAAAAAAGAAGTTCTCACCATCCTCCTGACATCCTAATGCTGGAAAATAATCTAAAAGGCTTCATTAAACAAGCAAACACAGACTGAAAAGTAGAATCCTATCAGTTAAAGTGGTTCACAAATACATTTTCTTCAGCCATGTTGAAACACTTTTCATTTAAAGTCAGTCCTGCAAGCTGCAGGGATTGTTCTGATTGCTTTTGATTTGCTTAAACTTGCTTTCTACCCCCTTACAATCCACAGTGTTGCCTCCCAAATAGAAGCCTGAATCTCTTCAGTCGTTTAACGAAACAGGACGTCCTGCGAAATTCTCTCAATATATATAGTATAAAAACTGACAGCCCCAACACACAAATCTCCAACTTTTGTGGTATTAACATAGAAAACGGACACTCCGTTGCAGCCTGTTGAACTGATAGTTATTTTTTGCCTGTTTGTGTGCTTGTTTCAGGTTGTAAAAGGAGTGTCATTTCATGCACACAATCAGTACTTCTTAAATAAATTGGAAACTAGGCTGACGGTATGAAAACTTTTTTATAAAACGCTTTTCCCCATAAATGTCTATCATCAAACTTTATCCTCAGCTAGCAAGGGATAGTAGATACACGGCCCTGCTGGAATCTCTACAGACATGTTCACAATACACAGTCCTACCTCAGTATAATACATCAAACAACTGCTTACATCTGAAAGCACGGGTCCGCAAAGCGACGTAGCGAGTAAAGGTAAAATAAGTGATTTTTAGAATACAAAACCCCCGACCCAGCCCTTTAATCAATACACACTGACTGAAGAGACGCAAACATGACCCGCAGTCCCTCTTTATGAAGTCACTGAAGAGTAGTGTTTCCTTTCTATCTAACGCGGCTGTGTGTTTTACTCTTTTGAAACTGTTTTCATACAGAATAGGAGAAGATAACATACTCTGTACATATCGTGCATCCTACGATTACTCATGATCTAAGGCAAAGTTGAACCTTGATGCTAGTTTAGCTAATTTCCACGCTAGCATTTCCAAGGACAGTCAAGTCGGCACTTAAATTGAACACAGATGCTTCAAGTGATTGCAGAAGCTCCTACAAACATGTCATATGTGTCTCACATCTGTACTGTGGTGTACTGTGGCACTGCAGGATGCTCAATATCAAACTTTACTGAATGTGACGCATCAGGTCCTGTTGGGTTCATCAAATCCAGGTAGAAATCATTTTGAAATGACAGAAATATGGTCTTTCTTTTTCTTCGTTTTTTTCCCACACATTGTGAAAATGGTTTGGGTTGTTATCAAGCATCCATTGCAAAGAAAACATCATCAGCAAGTCTCAGGCAACCTGTCAAAGTAAAATCTTCAGATCTCAGCACATCTTTCAATAAAACAATTACAGGAAATTCCTATGAATATTTAAGTCATTCAACGTCTACTAACTGTTAAAACCTTTGAATCCTGAATCGCTCTAAAACCATCTTAAAACCCTTTCAAAGTGTCTTTTACGTCACTGACCTTTTTCAAAATGGCCTCAACACCTTAAAAGTCTCTCACATTCTCAGTCTCTTAACATACGGTTGGCCTTCAATTCTTCTTTTCTTAGATGATCCTCATTGGTCGAGCCAACGGGTCATGTGATCATAAGAATACTTTTAGTAAAATAAATACTTTTGCCCTTCTCCTCGCTGCGTTTTTCTTCTTCTTGTCCTTCCCACTTGTTCTATAACTGTCTCTGGGAGGAGCTGCTTACTCCTCTGCTTACTCCTCTTCTTCTTCTTCTTCCTCCTCCTCTTCTTCTTCTCCTTCTCCATCCTCATTAGCGTAGATACCGGCCTCCCATTTCCGCGCCATGTCACTTTTCCTCCTGGTGACGCGAGTGGCCTCCAGAACCTGTCAGTTAGAAAACAACAGTCAGAGAATCATATATACGAAAGCACTGTTTACTAAAACATTGTTTTAAGTGGCAACACCATCACAAAAGAAACACACCACAGTGGCTTTAACATCGCATGCAGTGTGTCAAAAACTGAGGGAGCGCTTGGTTAAACCATCCCGCAGTAAAGGAGTCATTAATAAACCACCAAATGAAGCGCACCTGCAGTATTTGACAGTAAAAACAAAGGTTATTTGACTCCATTTCAGGGGAAAATGTCATGCTTCAACATTGGATTTGATCCCCGATCACAGTCTGTCTCACACACTCGTGCCAAGACACACACCACCACACACACAGTGACTAACACATGAGCACACAGTGACTAACACATGAGCACACCGTTCCACACAGGAGTGACTGTTTTGTGCGCAGGAATCCAGGGAGAAGGGGAAATGAGTGGAAAATGATGGACACTAAATTATTATTAAAACTACGGCTTCCACAGATGACATTTTTTTAATGGATTTTTTGTCAAAGCACTTCAGATATTCATTGCTATCGGGATGTTAAGAGCATTCCATGGAATATAACAAAAAGTGTATCTCGAGCCGGTTTCTCAAACTTACCTACCCTACCTTTAACTACTGTATATATTTTAGTATTTTAATTTTTTTAACTGAGGCTGTATAATGTAAGTTGTATACAGAGGCTAAAAGCAGTGCATGGGGCAAGGGTTGGGGGGGGGTCAAAGGTCACACCAAATTCATGGAAAAGCACATGCAGCACCAACACCACAGAGCAGAACACTAATGCAGTGTGACCACAAGCAGACCTGGGATCAGATTTGAAACTTTTAAGGTTTTCTTCACAGTATCTTCTCGGTCCAGGGTTTCAAACTAAAATAATACATCCCCATCTTTGTTTTCAGGATCTGGCCGAATGAGTGACGTTACATTTATCATCTACAAACTTGTATACAGTACGTTACATGGGGAATACGAAAGTGGCTCCCAGTGGAAATCTCCACTCTAGGAACTCGTCTGTATTTGAGAACTACGTAAGTTAACACAACGCTCATGGAAGGAGATAAGATACTTTTTTCTTCTTATATAACATTGTTGGGCCATATATTGTCTTTACTTGGAGATACAGAGTTAAAAGGGGAGAGATAGAGGGGAGGACATTGCCTGAAACCTGGCAGCGGACACAGCGTATGGGCCGCCAGCTCTAACCACTGTTTAATTGTTACAGAAACAGTCCAAATATAAATGGGAATGTATTGCTTTTCCAATACTTTTGAATAGAGTCTGACCCAGGTCTGTGAGTTAAGGAGTGAACAGTGAGACAGGTACCTCAGTGGTTACCTCGTTGACCAGCAACAAACGGGCATACTGAGCGACCAGCAGGAGAGAAGCAACAGTACAAAGAGTCAACATGTGAAAAACAATACCTGCAACAGTGGGAAACAAAAAGCCTGCTGGATGTTCAAGATACATTCTGTTAGATATCTTGAAAAAGGCATGATAAATAGGTGTGCTTTACGGTATATGATTTGTTGGTATAATGTAATGTTGCTCACAGGTGTATCTTTCCTTGTTTTGGGAATAAATGAAGTGTATGGACCAACAGATGGAGAAGTGAAACTGCTGCTTGAGACATTTTCTGGTTATGTAACTTTTTCTTTCCACCATCCAAGCCAGTAAGCTTTGTTTGCACAGTGTGGTCTGCCAACATTGAATACTTCTTCTCAAGAGAGAGACCTTATTCCGGATAATGACACACCGCTGGACACCCTGGCATGTAAAGACACATTCAGATAGAAAGAATGAGAGACGATAAGAGTCAGGAGAGAAATCCCCCGGCGTCTGGGACTTACTTTCAATTTCAGTTCCTGCTACTGGCTTGGAAATTCCCTTCGGTGTTGTACAGTGTTAGCTAATGCCAACAGGGCATGTGTGAAAGCATTTAGGTATGGTGACATTTAAGTATCTAATGCCATTGAACCACAAACTTTCACTCAACTGTCTGCTACTGTCTCTCCCTGAGATACATGATGGCATTGTTATCCCATGTTATTCTGTTGTTAGATGTTCAACAAGATCTCCTACACGTTTATTCAGTTAGATACTCACGCTGTTGTCATCGATTTTCTCCCTCCTCTTCACTTTGTGTGTTTCGTAGTCTTCCATTAGCGTCTGCATGTAGTTTTTGGGTCGTCCTCCGGAGTCCTCGCTGCCGGCGTCGGACAGCGCTCCCTCTGAGGGCGAGGGGGAGACGGGGGGGGCAGGGCGAACCTTCTCGATCTTTCCTGGAAAAAAAAAACATGGAGTTAAGACAGGCTTGTTAAAACAAACACCATCACACATGAGTATTCTACGTAATCACAAACATGAAGAAAATTCCTGTTTTATAGTTTCAGTCCACCACTTTTGTGTAGCGATGCAGTCAGGGCTGCATAGAACAATTCTTTGGATTATTAATTAATCTGCATTGTATTAGTTTTATCAATAAAATAATCATTCAACATCTTCAAGTGAATTGTTTTGTTGGATTTAGAGTCGAAAAATCACCCAAAATATTATCTTAATAACGAGAAACGACAATAAAAACAGCTAATCCATTGATTTCAGAGGTTTTGATCAGAGAAGATATGGTATTTCTAATCAATATTTTCTTCATAAATGACTAAAACTAAGTATTGATAATTGAAACAGCTACCAATTGCTTTTTCTGATAGTGACTCACCTGGAGCCGTCCTCGCTGTCAGAGTGAGTCGAGCTGGCAGGCTGTTGCTCTTCATCTTGTCTGCTGGGGAGATATTGGTTTGCCGCACCCTCGCGGGACCCTGATTGTTGCTGGGAGCGTTGCCAGGCGTGTTGCCGGGGCGGACCCTGGCGGCGGGCTGCTCCACCCTCTGCTTCTTCAGCTCCTCCTCCCTCTGCTGAGCGGCTCGGATCTCCTCTTCGATCATGGACAGAGTCCTCTGCTTCTTGGAGCGCAGGCGGAACGGCCCACTGGACGCCTCCACCTCGGGGCCCTTTCGCTGCCGCCGCTGTGCTCCGCAGCTCGGCCGCCTCCGAGTACTTGCTGAAGTAGCTGAACTCCGGTTTCTCCGGGCTTGGGGGAGAAGGGGGACGGTAGACTGGGGTCGGCCGGGACACTGGAGCAGCTATGGCTGTGGAGGCAGGAGCTGGAGCCGGGGCTGAGGAGGCGAGGGCTCTGGCGTAAGAGGATTGGATTTTGATCCTTGGGCCTCCATGTTTGGGTCTCTGTGGGGGGGAGACGGGCTGAGAGGGAGGGGGAGAAGGCGTCTGGAGCTGCTGCAGAGCGTGTTCTGACTCTAAAGGCTTCTCAAACCCTACTTCTGGACGTCTGTCTGGCAGAGGAGACAGGTTGGATGGAGCAGGACTGGAGGACATGGGTGACTGGAGACTAGGAGCTCCACCTGAGGACGCAGGGGAGGAAGACACTGGCACGGGGCTTCCTGTCGAGGCTGAGGATGGAGACACTGGGGCGCTGAGCTGTGAAGAATTCAAGTCGGAGGGCAGCCAATCATCTCCGTCCTGAGCTGACAGGGCGCTCTGGATGGCGTTTTGGACGAGGACTCCTGCCTGGTACTCCAGCTCGAATTCTGATGGGCTGCCATTGGTCTGCCCGTTTACAGGCGTGGTGGGCTGGGGCGTCGGCGGGGACACCGGGGTGAGGGGCTGAGGGGTCGGCGGTAGCGAAGCCCCGCTGTCGGAAACATTATCCGAGCTAAACACGGTGGTGTCCTGAGAGCGGAGAGACAACTCGTCTAACCCCGAGTCAGACTCCTCGGGGTGGAAACCCGGGTGGAACGGGCTCTTCCCCTCCTCGTCGTCAGGCAGGATGGTCATCACCGCTCGTGCACAGGTAAACTCTGCTCCGTATCCTTCATCAGACCAGGTCACATGACTATCCCCGGTGTCCCCAATACTGTCACTGAACCCCTGGCTGCTCCTGGGTGTGGATTTGGAAAAGGGTTTGGCGGAGTACATGTAAGGAGCCACGTCCCTCTTGGTAGCGTCTCCTTGCAGAAACTGCTTCCTGGCAGAGGAGAAGTTGATCTGCTCCAGCACAATGTCCTCCTTCCTATTCAGATCTGGGTCAAAGGTCACTATTGTGGGAGGTCCTGAAACCTGGGGCTGCAAATCGAGATGGGGGGACAGTGAAGAGAGGAGAATAAAAAGATAAGGTGAGACAAAAATGTAACAAAGATAGATAATGTGTGTGTGTTACCTGTGTGTGTGTGTGTGTTACCTGTGTGTGTGTGTGTGTTACCTGTGTGTGTGTGTGTGTGTGTGTGTGTGTGTGTGTGTGTGTTACCTGTGTGTGTGTGTGTGTGTGTGTGTGTGTGTGTGTGTGTGTGTGTGTTACCTGTGTGTGTGTGTGTGTGTGTGTGTGTGTGTGTGTGTGTGTGTGTGTGTGTGTGTGTGTGTGTGTGTGTGTGTGTGTGTGTGTGTGTGTGTGTGTGTGTGTGTGTGTTACCTGTGTGTGTGTGTAAGTGGGACTCTGTTTCTGCTGTTTCCTCTCCTGGTATTTCTTGAGAGACTCGAGCTGCTCTGCGTCCAGCTGATTTTCCAAAGGAATCTATAATAAATGAATGATCGAAACAAAAAAACAATCAGTCAGTTTGTCATAAAGTGAAGGGAGGTCAAATAAAATATAAAAAGATGAAATGGGAGGCTACCTCCTGGGGGGGGTTCCACCAGCGCTTGGCGATGCCGGGGTTTTTCTTCACTGCCTGGTCTTTGATCAGCTCTTGACGCTCTCGCTCCAGCTCCTCAACCTGAGGAAGGAAGACAGCGATAATATTCATAAAGAGCTTTGAACGACATTAGCTGATAAAGATATGAGAAAAGTTGGAGATGTAATAAGTGTTTGTTATTGCATTACCAAAAGTGTATTTAGCAGGTTGTTTTAAAAAGAGAAATGTGAAAAGTTGGTGAATTGGATGAACATTTTGAATTTTTCAGTTGTTGGTTTAAAAACTGTCTCTGCTGGTCATCATAGTCTCTGATTAAAATGTGAACCACAACTAACCTTTTGACACTGCTAGCATCATGTGCTTGTCTTAACTTACGACATCCTTTCCATTTCAAAACTTCTTCCATTAAGGTTGTAATGTCTTCTTTCTATGGTTTGATCTAAGTGGATTTGTACAGTATAAGCTGTGGTTTTGGTCAGATCTTATAACACCTAAAACAAATCTATAATAATATTACTTTATTTTTCATTTTTACCTCAACACTATTTTTAGAATGTTTTAGACCTGTGTTTTTCTTTCAACCTTCTTAGAGAAAAAGCCTTTTTTGTCAACTTTCAGTCAGGAATAAACTTTCATTCACGAGTATTAATACTTTCAATAATTGTTTTGAGTATAAGTCATTTATTTTGACGCCTGTCATACATTTGGCATGCATTTTATAATGTCTCATAACAAAGCAAGCAGTTTAGACTTGTTGACAAAAAAAGCCTGACTTTAAAAATACTAATCCAAGGAAATGCTTATTTATTCTTGTGTACATATTGTTTATATGAGTCCTTATTATTATTATTATTATTATTAGACACAAGGTCTCCATTAACGTTTACATTACTGCTGTGTCGTGTTTGCTACTGTGTGTCTGTCTGCTGTATCTGTCCCAGCTGATACCTAATCTCTCAGCAGTTTACCTCCCCTGAGGGTCGTCTCCTCGCCACCCTGACCTGCTGCTCCTCTCCGGGGGTGAAGAGCTTCGCGGGTCGCTTCTCCTCCTGAAACGCTCTCAGCTCAAACTTGGCCCCGCCGCTCCCCGTCTCCCCCCCCTGCACGTGGCCGTTGGTCCTCACAGCAGAGTCCTCGTGGTGCAGGAACGTGGTTTCTCTCTGACCCTCCACCACCACTGCATGGTGATTGACGGGGGAGGAGGCTGACATGCAGACGGAGGGAGAGTTTCCATCGATGCTGATGATCTTGCTGTGTTCTGACGGAGAAGAGGTTCCGTTGGTGGGGGTTTCGGAGGCGGCGTCTAAAACCTGGTCCAAGTAACGGATCTCCTGTAGACGAAGGAGATAATGTAATTGCTATGGTTGTTCTGTAATGTTCATCAACTCCTCGTACTATCATCATAAGGGTGAACAATGCAGATGAGATAATGAGCCATGTAACCATACAGCATATCATGATACTTTTACTAGAGTAGATGATAATAAACATACAATTAGTGGACATTGGAGTAATTGCATCTTTATAACGGCAGGAAATGGAGAACATAACGTTTTACTGGCACAAAAACACACAAGAGAAGCAGCTTTTTCCACAGGTAATTTTTCTGTCATCTAAACATGTTCATCTTATCTTAATTATCAGGGAGAGCGATGTTGGCATCGTCCTATGAAACTCTGACAAAGGCATATCTGATCTGGAGTTATGGTCTAGATCTTTGGGACAGGCTACATAAAAACAAAATTAAACGCGGTTAAGTTTCAGACTTATGCTTAAGGTATTTGCTAAATTATATGTACAGCATAGTTATATTTTGACGACAAAACCATCTAATGAAATACCACCCAGACCAAGATAGACCGGCACAGGTAATACATTTTAAAGATGGTGAATAAAAATCAAGAAAACAAAAAACTGAGAGTTTGACCTCAGAGAATGAGCATACCTGCACCACCTCGCTGTCAGGAATTGCATTATGGGCGTTGTTGCTGGGGCTGCTGAGGCAGCCATGTTGGATCTGCTGGCTCTCCAGCTCCATGGCTGCAGGGCTGTCAGTGATGACGCTGACCGATTCCTGGAAACTCACGCTCTTCAGGGCTCGCTCTCTAGGTGTTGCGTCACTGACATCTTCGGCTGCCCGCCACAATTTCTGTGTAAACAAAACAAACAAGAGCATCAGAGATACTGATCACTTTCATTTAGTGATTGAAAAAAGCATTTAAAGAGAACCTGTACTTTTTCTCAGGAAGAGATCTCTAAAAAACGCACACACCTCAAACAGACACATGTCACGCACATGAGGCTGTCTGTCTGCATTGCAGTAGAACTGTGTTATGTTAGACCAGGCTCCCACCACTTGGGGGCACCAACACTCCCAGTCTGCTGCTTTATGACAGAAAATAACCATCAAATCTTCCATGGTGCTGAAGACTATTGTATTCTCTTTCAAAGACATTCACTGGTCTGTGAATGAATCAATGGACTGGAAACTTGGCCAAAAAATCAAACGCTGTAACTCTTCCTGCCTCACATTTGATCTAAAAACTTTATTTAACAAATTGGCAGACTGGCAGGTGGGATGGCAGTTCATCATTTTTACAGTTTTTGGAGGAACAGAACAGTTAGGGATGTTTGTCGAGATTTTATTGCAGATAAGGGGAAGAAACTATGCATTTCTCTTAACAGTATGTGTCAGAATTATTTATTTCAGGATCTGAGTCAGATGCCACTTGACACTTTATCATATTACTAGTTCTGCATTTAAGTCTGAAGTTTCCCTGGCAGAGGAGTTGGCAGCTACTCCATGCTCAGCAGCGTTAAAGATACTTTAATCAAACGAGGGCTTAACATTTGCTCTCCTCACATATTCACTCCCTGTATTTTCCCGACCTCAGCCAGGTGCACGGCTCAAGGCCACATTATTAGTAGTTGTTATGAGAGAAAGAAATATATCTTCCAATATTCAAATGTCCCTCGTGAGTTGGTCACACAGCCCGTATGAACAGATTGTGATATGCAGATACAAGACGAGGAAATAGGGTGTAGAAATGTAATAAAACTATCCCCACAAATGAAATGAAATATATTGCAAAACATTGCATATGGACAAATACACTTTATTTTACGAAAAGTGAAACACTTCTCTGGGTGTGCAACACAGTTAATGGTTACGTAATACATTTATTTAATCATCAGTGAACACAATGTCACACCCTTATAAATAAAATATTTCCAGTTAATGCAACACTGTGATGTTACATTAATCATCAGCTTATTTCAGAATTCTTTTTTTAAACCAAGCTCTGATTCTATAAAACACATTTATAATGTTTTAAACTAATCCACATTTATAACCCATACTTTACTGCCACATTAATTTACTTCTCAACTGTGCTTGCAATTTCACTGACAGTGTGATTTATCCAGGGAGGAGATGTACAAACGGGGGTCGAGGGTCTGGTTAAAAGGACACGTTGGCATGCGGGGGTTCAAACCTGCGACCTTCTGTTTTTGTGAACCATCCATCCAACACATTCCAGATCCACTGTTAGCAAGTAACACACTCCTGTGTATACTGACCTGCTTTCTGTTTCTACAGAGGCCACCAACAAATACTCTTTTGGCTTCTTGATTTACTGCCTTGCGCCGAGCACACCTCTGTTCGGAGGACGTGTTTACTTCCACGAGGGGTTGTTGACCCTCTTCTTTGTGACATGTGAGAGTGTGTGCGTTGGGATTTAATGAGGACCACTTCAGTGAATTGGCTCAGTGTTCAGCTGAAGCACACACAGCCATAAGGAGGAAGTCTTTACTTTGTAACCTCTCGTACACTGAAGGACTCGAACACATTACTAGCCATTTGATGATATTCAGGGACTTTTCTACTGTTCTACATGATATGTTATGCAGAAACAAGTTGCACATTTAGGACACAGTATCAACTTAAAGGGCTAGTTTAAAATCTTGATTGTTGTACGACCCTTTTCTACTGCTCTTGCTATTCTCTCCCTTTTTTCTTGGTCCTCATCCTCTCCTCCGTTGAAACCTCTCTCTCCCTATTTGAGTCTTTTCTTTCCTCTCATTTCCTTTCTAGAATTGTTAAATGAAGAAACAGCGGTCTAGGAAGTCACATGGCCGACTGTATCCTCCCTCGCCTCCCTTTAGAAAGCATGTTCTTGTCTTTAGTGCTCATTCACCCCAGTCCTCCCTCTCATCCTCGTGTCTCCTGTTTCTATTGATGAAAAAAAAAACATTCCCTGAGGGCATTTTGTTGACCCTTCTGGCTCAGTCACATGCTTTAACTGTGTCATGAAGAGCATGATATATATACATCTGACTAAACGTATTCTCTTAAAGGAGTACTTCACACATTTCTATTTTAAATCTGTTGATAGTACACTCTAGGAGAATATTTAGTAAAACAACTTTTGATTAGAATAAAGTATACAGGAAACAAACTGTACACAGAAATATGAAATAAATAGTAGAGTAGAATAAAGAACTGCAAAGCTAGCTGCTTTTTTTGGCTGTACTTTGGAAGTGTAAGCTAAATGCTAATATCGACATGCTAACATGCTAACATGCTCACAATGACAATGCTAAAGATGCTGCCAAGCAGGTGATGTTGGCCAATGTTAATCACATGCAGTGTGTTAGCATGCTAACATTTGCTAGTTAGCACTTAACACAAAGTAAAGCTGAGGCTAATGGGAAGCTTAAATGTAAAAGCAACAACCTAAAAGGCATTTAAGGAATGATAGAGAAAAACTAGCTACTTTCACGGTTTTAAGAGAGCATCAATAAAGTGTCTCATTTGAGAAATCATCGAACTGTTAACCAAAAGCTAGGCTATCAACGCTTAACTTCAGCGAAAGGGAATTCTTTCTTTAGCCAAATTATGAAGATAAATTACGCCATGGACACTGAACAACTCAAGACAACATGTTTAAACTATATCATTCTGGTCTCTAGTTATAGAGAGAATATAATTATTTGTATTTACTTAATGATATTATGTGAGAACCAAATCTCACTTCTATGTACACTCTCAGTCTTTTGTCTTGTTACCTTTGACCCATTGTGTGTACTGGATGTGTATGTGCGTGCATGTGCAGGAATGTGTGTGTGTGTGTGTGTGTGTGTGTGTGTGTGTGTGTGTGTGTGTGTGTGTGTGTGTGTGCGTGTGTGCGTGCAGGAGTGTGTGTCGAGCAGGCGGGAGGATATCCTGTTACTGCCTCAGGAAAACAGTACTATAGTACTGGAATGTCTCATATGAAATGGTATTCTCCTACACACACACAATGAAAGGAGTGTGTGTGACTGCAGGGTATATGCAGGAATCCTGAAGTCAAATGTAATACCTTTTAAGACCTTTTTTAAGACCCTTTCCATACATTTTAAGACCTCATCGCCACTTTGAGTTTTAACCTGTTACATTGGCGACACACTTTACCTCACATTTACTATATTCAGTATTGATTGTCCTTCCTCCTTATCTTCCAACCATTTGGACGCAAACTTGCATTTCCCCATAACGATGTTGTTTAACAACCGGCGTAAACGGACCTTCGCGCGCTATCAAGCAGTGAGCGTGCGATGTCCTGTTCAGATGACGTCAAACCCAACGGGATGCCATAAATAAACTACACAGAATCACACTACACACCTACGCAATGATTACATTCAGGCAAACTCTAGAATACAATACTTTTTGAAAACAAGCTACAAAATGTAATACCTTGGAAAATGCCGTTCAATACTTTTTAATAGCCTTAATTTTCGCTAAATTGATTTATCAACTTTTAATACTTTTTAAGACCCCGCGGACACCCTGGACTGTAGTTGTGCAGCAGTGTGGTCTTTAAAGTGTGTGCATCGGTATCGGAGGTGTGTATTCATGTGTGTGTTTCTGACTCTCATTGAGGTGAGCTGACATTCCAGGCATAACTAGCTGTCCTCAAGGCTCGGACTCTGAGACTTGTGATGAGGGAGCCTGCCTGGCGGAGCAAAGAGAGTGAGTGAGGTGTGAGGTGTGTGTGTGTGTGTGTGTGTGTGTGTGTGTGTGTGTGTGTGTGTGTGTGTGTGTGTGTGTGTGTGTGTGTTCAACAGTGCAATCTTTGAGTGTGTTTAACTACAGAAAGAAATCATGTAACTGTACTAAAAAGCTAAAATGATTCCTGGTTTAGTTTGAACGTCTGAAACCATAACAATGTTTTATTACTCTTGGATCAGCAGCCAGGTTTCCAGTAGTCTTTAAACAACCATTAATGTTCTGCAACAGTTACACAAATGTGAAATATAGTGTTAACAGTCCCACACCCTCACAACCATGATGTTTGTGTTTGGACTTTTTCCAAAAAAGGATATAAAGCAAAAGAAAGTCCTACATTTTTGCCAAATTCAAGGATCTAATGTAGGGTGAGGTTTTGGCTTTATAGATTTGAATTAGTTTCAAGTATGTTAAAATTCTTATTACAGAGCGATTCTAGGGTTCAGCGCAGGATGATTAGATCACAGTTAAGATGAAGTCATGATTTCAGGGCTTAGGTTTGGTCTTAAAGCTTGAGATAAGGTTGCTAAGACATATTGACCCAGGAGTATATGTAACCGGGAGTGTTAGGGTTAATATTATAAGAGGTGGAAATCATGAATTCACTGGAAAGTATAGTAATCCAATCGTGATTCAGCTAACGATCACTGTCTTATGCTCTGTCTAAATGCTGTCTCATTCTCCCCCTGTCGCCATCACATCTGGAAACACTTAGGCCCCGACTGTGACACACACACACACACACACACACACACACACACACACACACACACACACACACACACACACACACACACACACACACACACACACACACACACACACACACACACACACACACACACACACACACATATAAACATACACACTAGAAACATACACACTCGGCTGCATGCCTGAGACACTGGGGGGGGGGGGGGGGTTTACCAGAAAATGAATACTCCCTGACGGGAAGTAAACACACATCCTTGACGTATCACAGAAACACTTTAACTATGCCTTTGATATCACGTCATAATCTTTTATTAACACACGCTGTACCTAGCCCAGAGCACATGGCAAATGTGAAAACGAAAGCCTGATGATGAATGTCCTCAGTACACACACACTGAGCACCTGTGTAACCCAGAGCAGTCAGCGTTCCTGGCTCTGTTTCCTGGCTGAATTTGATCCTGTGTGGTAACTGGAGCCTGCTGTCAGTTAAGCATGGTGTTCTCAGATCCTAACAGCCCAGGCAGAGCAGTGATATCTGGCACTTATTCATGATTTCAGTCTGAGTCCACTAAAGACAGTTTGGAGGTGTTGAATAAGAGTTGTGGCTAACTGAACGTGGCTAAATTGACACCTAACACGTAAGCATTAACAATAGAAACACCAGATTCCAGAAGACAGGACTTAATGGGGTCCTCAGGCCAAAGTGTGCAGGTCAGATTTCACAACATTCTGTTATAAAAGACGACCTATGCCACAACAGATTTCTCAACTTTGACATCAATACTTTATCTACTACAACATGCCTGTTTGAGTGTGTTTGCATCTATTCTGACACTTTTCCTTTAAGTTTACCAGTTCTGTTAGTCCTCAAATCAAGCAAAAAATGAAATCCATAATAAAAGTTTTTTGTATTCCTATTCGACTATTTGCCCTATTGTTTTTGAGTATCTTGACCCAGCACAGCGCTTAAATATATCATTAAATACAGGAGTTCAAAGCTTAAACAGCTAAACAAAACTCTCCAATAGAGTTGAAAATGGTTGGTACTCACCTTCTGATCTGCTCTAGCTCAGTAATATCTGTAAATCCATTTGGTAATTTTTTACGTTTTGCTCTATAACGGTAATTCTACTATCAATATATGTGAATAATTGTATTATCCGTTTTCCTATTCTGCTCTGTTCCCTCCAGCCCAGCCCCGGCCTGTCCTGTTCCAGATAGTGGGAGTGCCAGACTTTTCCCTGGCCAAGCCTTTTCCTCCTCTTCTTCTCCTCCTTTTCCTCCCCTCCCGTCTCTTTCCTCTCCTCCACAAAGCCTCTCCTTTCTCAGTAACATTCCTGCCGGCTGCTCGGTAAGCTGTGATGTCATGGGCTAAGTGTGTGTGTGTGTGTGTGTGTGTGTGTGTGTATGTGTGTGTGTGTGTGTTTCTCCAGATGCCCTCACCCACAAAGACCCCTTCTGTGCAGGCCCTCACACACACACACACACACACCCAAAACATCCACCCTGTGGCTCCCCACTCCTCCCTTCCTGTGTAAGACCAGACGCTGTCTTTCCCCACACGTATGTCGCTCGCCCACTTTCCCTTTAACTCAAGTCAAAATCCGAGGGGAGAGAGAGAGAAAAAGGCAGACAGAGAGTCGATGATGAAGAGATGATGACTGAGAAGAGGGGGTGCATGATAGGGGAGGTAATGGATTTTTCTTCTGTCATCGTCAGTATGGGACTGTTGACTCAGTCTGAGGGTTGTAGTGATGTACCGGTGTATTCACCTTTTAATAAAAGTATATTACAAAGAACCTGCTGCCTCGTGCTGCCTTTCAAAGTATTTCATTATTAGCGGAGGCTCAAATCTGTTTGCTGTTTAATGTAAGGAACCCAATCTTGTCATTGCAAGGCCTAATGCTATAAAAACTAAAAACAGCTTTTGGTTACGTGAAGGCCACAATGAAGGCGTAATTACTCAAAAAAATCACTCTTAGGCTAGTAGTCTTTCATATTTCTGCCAATGATTTATTTGCCTGTAAGCAGGATTACAGAAACATTACAGGCATGATTTTTATGAAGGACATAGCATCGGCCAAGGAAAAATCTATCCAAGACCCACACAATATTTTGTCCATTATGTAAAAGGCCTTGCGGTAGGTCTACGCTCTCCGAGTGTCCTTCTAGTTGGTTGGTGTGTGTGTGTGTGTGTGTGTGTGTGTGTGTGTGTGTGTGTGTGTGCGTGTACCTGTCGGGTCATAGGATCAGGCCGGTGGAAACTACATCCGACCCGATTCATGGTTCGCTTTCTCTGCTCACAAGCACTACATCAAGACGCACTGGAAACACTTTCCTTGAATTTACAAGGGCAATTAGCAACATTGTGTCAGTGGCTGCTAAATCATGGAGGACGGTGCTATCAGAGAGGTACTGATGTCAGAATGCATTCCAGCAATTAGCGCTATAAGGATTCATGCAATAAAAGGCTAATAAGCATACGTCAAAGCAGTTTTACTGAAGTGTTTGGCAGGATACTTGGACATTCATATTGCTCTAGTTAGCTAGGTGCCTCCTCACTGCTGTGAAAAGGTGAGCTAGCGCCAACAACATGAAACTGAACCAGGAGTCGTACACTTGGAGGGACTTTGTCAGACACTGACCACAGAAAGCACAAGCGCTATAAATCAACGTCTTCTTTCAATTCCAGGGATTCAATTAAATCACATTTCAACATTTATTTTCTTAAAAGTTCAAATATGGATTGAAAGACAATACTTTTCTTTGAACAATCAGACTCAACTTAAGCTTTAAAGCCCCAGATAATGTTATTTTAATTGAATATTGATTAAAATCAGGGGAGTGGGTTGAGAGCAGCAGGGTGGTCTAGAGGTCAGAGAGGTTATCCTGCTATGTAGCAGCAGAGGAAGGCAGCTAAAGCCAGTGTGCGCCCATTAACAGCTGAGCGTCCTGCCAGACTGCTGTGACAAACTGACTGTGATAACATATTGACACAAAATAAAGAAATTCAATCTGTAATGTGCCACTCCAGCAAATTCCTAACAACCTGGTCTATTTTAAGGTGCCTGTTTAAAAGGACAAATCTTCTCTGTGAGTTCCCAGGCTAAAAATAACACTGAGCTATATGATGAAATCGGTCACAGAAAATTAGGACAGTAACCCAATTATTGCACTGAGGGGTATAACTCCTGCATGGGTAGTAACACGCAGAGAGACTTGTGATGGTCATTATGATGGTTTATAAAGTAAGAGCTAACGGCTAGAGGGTCCAGAAAAGAACAAGCTGTGAAAGATTAAAAGAGACTCTGTCAGAAGATAAAAGAAAGACGGATGAGAGACTGAGAAAGACAGGAGTATATTTAGCAGTTTGTTCATGTTCGTGTCCACATGCAATTGCATTCTGGGTCATCCAATCAATAAAGAGAAGTGCCCAGAGCAGTCTCATATCATGGGGGATGATTGTGATTGGTCAGAGACAGAACTAATGACACACTTTAATCGCAGCATGCCACAGACACACATGTCCAAAGTCACACAACCATATTGTAAAGTAAAAACATGTAGATCCGTTTTCTCTGTTTTAGTAAGTAAGCTCGGCTCCAGCCAGGGTGAACAGTCTGTGTGTTTCAATTTAAATCAATACAATATGGGAAAGAAATAATCCAACTCCACATTGCAAGTCAAACACAGACTTTTAGTAAAGCATTAGATGGGTGAGTTGGTTATTCAACTTTAAGTAGTACTTTAATAGTCATAAGCTTCACAAATGTCCCCTTTAGAGAGAAGAAGATATTATTCTTCTTAAAATAATGAAAAAGCCAATTTTAGCCAAAAATACAATGCTGACATGGGATGAGAGTTCTTTAGTGTTGTTGAGATAAAGTCTTGTATGATTGATTAATAAAGACAAATGTGGCGAATATAAATCCTCATGCATTGGTATTTTAAAACTTGTTCTAATGTTGTGAAATAACGTTTTCAATGGAAGGTGTACCAGTGCTACACATCTTAAAATTAGGCATGGTCCAGAAGCCGAACAAAACTATTTCTCTCTTCAAACCAGTGTATAACCGGATTATCAAGGAAATATTTGACATTTCCAGAATAGGAAGGAAGGGGTCATAATGATTTCTGCGTTGAGGAGAAAGGTGTAAATCATCTAGTGTATTTTCACATTGTAAAATACTCTTAAAAAGGAACCACTTTCACAAAAAGAAGGAAAGGAAAGGAAGAGTGACACCCTCTAAGATCCACACAGCTATTTTAAAAGCACTCAAGTCTTGCTGCGTGACGGAGATAGTGAGAATTTATTTAAAGATGGGCGGTGGACACTTTAAACAAATGATGCTGCGAAGAAAAGGAAGCGACTGATTGGATAAAAGCCTATCACGGCACACAGGTTATCCAAACAGGAAACCAGGAAGCTGCACCAACTTGTATCCATGGAAATAGTGCTCAACACAGGAAATAAACCCAAAAACTAAAGGCCACCTGCACGACAACACAGACACAATCACAAACTAATAGTTCACTGAGGTCAACATTTGGCAAAGAGTCTTAGAGACAAAACTAAATCAGCCAAGTCAACACAAAAAAATAGACGTAAGAAAGTGTTGGAGAAAATACTGTTGTCTCCTCTTTGGGTTTGTTTTAATGCACTGATATCATGTGTGACTCTGAACTGTGTACGACCTTGCAGCTGCCTCTTTATGATAGGAGGAGGCAGGGCATTTCAGGTTGTTGATCTGCATGAGGAGACAGACACATACTTGTTGTCTCCTACATATCTAATTTCTATGAGGCGTGAAGGAAGTCCAGAAGACGTCACAGATGACCCATCGCAGATGACCCGACGCTTTTCCGACACCCGCTCTGATATTAGCGCCACCTCGATGTACGACTTTGTTGTTATCTCCTGTATTTTGGACTATATAAGCCTGATGTTTTTTCCTGCTCCGTTGAGCAACATACCTCATGTGTGTGAGTTAACCCATATCCTTTGTATGTGATTTAACTCTGCTCCTTCTTGCAAGAATAAATTAGAACTGATAGAAAATGATTATTAGGGAGGCTTGTTTGGCGCAGTGGGTTGAACGTTGGTGTTCGGATCAGGGGGTCACAGGTTCAAACCCCACTGCAGTCAGCATGTCGTTAGCCTCATCTCAATACCCCTCCTTTCCCTCACTCGCGTCCCTTCCTTGCGTCTTAGCTCCGCCTCCGTAAGATGCGAGCGAGAGACACGAGGAGGAGACGCGAGAACAGAGGAGTCCTCAGGTATTAATTGGGACGTCCTCGTTCACTCAAACGTCACTCTTAAACGACGTATGTTAATGATGACATGTGCACAGCTGTATCCCCTCTCATCGGGCTCAACTGAATAACCCTTTAGAACCGGCCCATTTGTTGTTAAATATTTATTTCAATGAATGAATCTTTCTCTTGTTAGTCAAGGAATTCAATGTATGATGGTTGGTCCTGCTTTTGTGTTCCGTTTTGGTGTAAAATGTACATTTCAATAAAATTATAATTATAGTAATGTGAAAGCCTTTACTCTGAACATGTGTGTCTTGTAGATCCCCACATTCACCACAAACCCACATTCAGGACTGTGAATTTTAAATAATTTAACTCCTGAATATCTTAACACAAAAACAATACAAATAATTGTTATTTATCAAGATCTAGCCATTTATGAAATAGCTTTCTTAATAGCTATGTTTTAGTGACTTTCAAGATCATTAAACATGACTTAAATTGTTAGTATAACCTTAAGAAATGAATTGCACATAATAATTCCCACGGAGCTGTGAGCACTTATACATTTATGTGACGCTTTTCCACTCATTCTTCCAGTTCTCTGTTTTCCTGTGTTGAAATCGACCAGCTGTGAAGGTGGGGGCGGGGCTTTTATACGCGAGTAGTGAAAACACTTCCGTGTAGTCTGCTCTCGTGTATCCTCCCTTTCGTCTCCTCCCGCACCCCTCCTCCCTCACCCCTCCTCTACTCCTCCGTGTGCATTTCAGCTATTGGGACGTCCTTCAAAATGGCGTGTCTTGATCGATTTCCAGGTCAAGTCCCGGAGGAGGGGAAGAGAGGAGTCGAGGAGGGGTATTGGGATGAGGCTGTTGTGTCCCTGGGCAAGACACTTCACCCCAAATTGCTCCTGTGGGGATTGCCCATAGTATTGAGTATGTAAGTCGCTTTGGATAAAAGCGTCTAACAAGTGACATGTAATGTAATGTAATTGTAATTGTTGATTATCAACCTGGTGTCGAGTGATATTTTCCTAACATAATGGCATTGTGTATATAATACAAGGCATGCTGCTTAGCATAATGGGTGGCTAGCTGTTAGCAGCATTCAAACAACATCCACACCCCCAAACAAGGTCTTCTGAGTAAGTAAATGGTTCACAGCCAAGCAGTGCATTCTCAATACAGCATTGTCCTTCCCTGTTTAAGAAGCTCCCTGACGACATCATGCAAACAAAAAATGTATAAAAAGGATTTCCACCTACCGATTGGCAGAGAGCTTGGAACAACAACCACACTGAAATCATGTTAAGCAGCCTTTTGACTTTTGAGTGTTAGAGGAATGCACTGCGTGTCTGGACTCATGGCAGCTATTTGTGTCCCTTTCCAAGCCCCTCATGACTCCACTCACACAAAACCGTCCCCAAACCCCCTAAGACCCCTTCAAGAAACTGCAACAAAGGGCCCGACAGGCGCTTCAGTGAGACTCTCAAGGCTGAATACTAATGCTGCGCTCCACACACACACTTAGATGCTCACTCAGAGGGCTCCTCTTAACCAGAACGGTCTGTACTGTGTGACTGACCGCTCTCCAGAAGCAGAGCCAGGTCAACAGTCCGAGGACTAACTAGGACACAACACAGGGGAAACTTCAGAGTTTGCAGTAACACTGAAGAGAGTTATTTCTTGGCCTGAGTACAAACACTGACTGTATTGCTTTCTCTAACTGGAGACCATGACTGTGTGTATAATAATAATAATTCACACTGTGACAGTAAAAACAAGCTGTACTTTGCAGGGCTGGCTGCCCAGTGAAATGGTGCACTGTGTGCATATTATGTGACAGGGAGTCAGTCATTGTGGCAAGATAAGCTCTGTTTAACCATCCCTTATGCACTGTAAAGGTCCTCCTTATCATGTTAAATGCATAATTTGGCAACAGATTGCTTGAGATTACAGCTAGAACATATTAAGGCTATTCCACTACCCAGAAAGCTCCTGGCTGATGGCTGGTTAAAGCGAAATAAAATGGATGGACTAAGACGGACTAACCCAGCAACAGTGGAGTCAACATTTTAAAGATGACGGCAATATTATCGGATTTTAAATTCACCATCCTTTTTGTTTCTTTATACATTCCAGCTGATGCACATTTAAAAGAAATGCACTATAATTATGCACAAGTGAGTTTGTTTTGGCATTTTGTTCTACTGTAACGGTCCAGGCTATTTGGTTGAACAGCCCTATGATGCAGAAAGACAATAAAAAAACCTTGAATCCTTGAACTACACTGCTGATCATACACAGCTACAAAGCAAGACATTGATTATATTATCAAAAAAATGAGTGACTGTAAATCGTTTTACCATAAGTCATTCACTGACCAAAAAACAGCCATGAAGGGGAATTGGTTTATTTGATTAGTGCACAATCAACAAAATGGACCAGACATATTAAATGAGCAGTAACATGGTTGGATATTACACAGGCCGCTTGAACTAAGGTTGACCAGTTTGAAAAAAATATGACTGCTATTGCTGATTGGCTGAGGACATCTCTGGTTGTTTTCTGGCACATTTTTGCCATTTTGCTAATGTAATTTCTGCCTCCAAACAATGAGCAAGAACTGCTGCTCACAATGTGTAGAGCCATCTTACTTGGTAAATAAAGGGGTTTATTTCAACAAAAAGATGGTCATCGTTACAATGAAAGGACTAACGAGCTGGTTTTAGTGTGTTTAAAGATGGGCTAACAAGGCAATTGAGCTATTTTTAGTTTAGTAATAGATACACACTTGAATACAGAAAGTGTTACTCTTCTATTTTCAGTGTTAAGTTTAGCCAGTGTAAGAATATTCAGTTTTTAAAGGAATTTAATTTAAAATAGTATGTTAAAAAACAGCGAGCAACCCTCTTATTTGCTATTTGCACCCACACTAGAATCTTTTTTTTAATTCCCATCTACAATTAAATACTTCTGCAATTGTGCTTAAAATGTTTCTCTGTCGTGTTATCTGTGATTAACCATATTTGGTTGGACAAAGAAAATCTTGTGACAAAACTTTTTCAGGATGCATTGTCATACTGTAGCTTTTTTTAAAGGTTTTTTCCCAGCAGAGTCCCCTTCCCTTCCTTGGTTATGTAACAGTCCCTCTTTCCCCTGCTGTTAATCAAGCATGCGCAGCGCTTGCTGTCAAATACCATTCCCTTTGTTCTTTATCACCTAACACAGACATACACACATTGAATATGACAATTCAATAAACCGCCCTTCATTGACTGATGGCTCCAGTCTTATAAGCAAAAGCACCATGTGTAGCCTGAATTCATGAATCTTTACTCCTTAAGAAGCCAGAAAATAATGTAAGTTATCTCAAAACTGAAACTGAAAATAAGTAATGAGCCTCTACGGAATCAGATGGAAAATCCGAATCACAGGTCACAGGATGATTGTGCAGGAAATAAGGAGAAAGGGACACAAGGAAGGCTGAGTTTTAGGTTTTAGAGGATGTGGTCGCTCTTGTTGCTGTGTGTGTATGTGAGCTTGTGAGTGGAGAAAAAGCCACGGAGCATATAATTGTAATCCTTTCCCAGCTCCATTTTGGTATTTTGTCCCACAGGACTCTCAGATGAGACCACACAGCAAGGCCATTGGGCCAAAGGGTCTGAATGAAATTAAGATTTGAAGCCAGGCAAGCTAACATGTAAGCGTTCTTGTGGATTTTATCTCGGGTGAAAAGAGGCCATTAGTGTCACATAAACTTCGTATAATGAATATAAAGTGGCTTTTTGCAGTTTCACACATACTGCTTTCTGGATCCCCTTACCAAAAACATCTCTGAAATGCGTGCTGCAGGCTCTTTTGCTGGCAATGCGTTTATCTCTTGGTTGTTTAATCTGCATCATTACCATCATTAGACAATCACACCTTAGTGTGGCTATGGGCACCTCCCATAACTGTTGATGTTATGTTACAAACAGTTAACTCAGTAGTTTAAAGTAAACATGGCCTTTAATACACTGAGGAGTTTAATTAGATTGGTGGCTTACATCACGGCTCAGTCACTCCCACTCATAGCAGCAGTGGCGGCGCCAGATATTTACTTTTGGGGGTGCTGTGGGATAGCTTGACGTTTCATAGAGGGTGCTCAAACATTTAGGGTTTCCCATTAATGTCCCGGGCGCTACAGCTGAATTTTCTACTGCAACAATCCCCACGCAAATACACGGTGTACCCGCGACTGTTACAATGAAGGCTCGATAATCAGCTCACGGCAGGGTAAAGTGCTATTTTTTTTTTTTTTTTTTTTTTTTAGGGGTGGACCTAACATCCTCCAGGGGGGTCCGGAGGCATGCTCCCCCGGGAAGATTTTTTTTTAAATATTGAAATTAAATGCATCAATCTGGTGCACTTTGAGAGCAAAATGAAGAGATCTATGGATACATCTCTCAACACCCATTTGAATCAGAACTGTAAACAGATTTTCTATTTCTTTATGGATATTTTACAAATCACCCTTTTAAACTGTATTCTTGTTTTACTGTCATATAGTATTTCACACCTGTTTTTCATTTATGCTCTTATTTTTTTATACCTATAATGATCATATAAACGTGTGCCTCAGAAATACTTATTTATATTAATCGTGACCAAACCGTTTTGAGACCCACTGAGATAACTATCTAAACACTGAGAGAGTCCTAAAGTTACTTCACCTGAGCTGAGGTTATCTGAGACTCTCAGTCTGACAGGAGAGAGTTCTCCCTCCACCTTGTTGTTGAAAAAGCACCTTATATCCGTTAGTGTAGCTAGCACCAGATGCTAACCACAACGATCTCCGGTACCAGTGCGCGCTCTCTCTCTCTCGCTCGCGCACGTACACAAAATGGCTCGTGCCACACACACACAGAGCAGAGCTTGAATGAAACACAGAGACCCAGAAGTAGGCTACTTGTACTGTACTGCACTGTAGCATATTATTTTCGAATCAATCCTTTTACAAATTATGAATTTCACACATAAAAAAAAAAGAAGAGACATACATTTCTGGGGTGCCTAGCAGCTAGCTGTGTTTAAAGAGCTATGACACCAAAAAGACAAGCTAGCTAGTTGCAGCATATGCAGCACATTATCATTTCAAGCTAATGCTAACAAGATTTATAGTAATAGCTCAAAATTTAAATTACAAAAAGAAAAGTGAGAACTCAATAATCCAGTCAAACACTAAGAGACATTCACTAGTAAAACTATACATTATTATTATGGTGAATTTATAAGGATTTCTTCCAGACACTGTTAGTCATTAGCAATGCCCTCTTCCTTGTAACAAATTGACCTTTCTCAAGAAGTAGCATCCCATGCTGCGAGGCTGTAGATGACCCAGCCTGAGCGGCACATTAAAGGCTAAGGCATATTTTAACACTGTTGTCCTTAGAGACTTAACCTCTTCCTAGTGTTAACTTATAGCATTAACTAGCTCTACCTCACACTGAGAGGAGAAGAGGGTTAATCACCCGTCTATATCAGGAAACTAGTTCATTACGCTTGCCTTATTTAGACAGCAGGAGGAAGGAGGATTCACACAGGAAGACAACAGCCTGGTGACAACAAACATGCCTGAGCCTGACAATATTCCCCAGTTTGTTTGGATTATATTTTTGCCCATCTGTGCTATTTTCTGACTTCAATATGAATATCATGGATACAGAATAATCCTGAAATACTGCAACCATTTTGTGGTCATCACCAATCTCAGTGGAGATTTTGTGTGTATTCTAAGAAAGCAAACACAACCAGAGAGTCAGGACGACATGGACTGAAGCAAGATTTATGATCTTTAAATTAAATGTAGTCCTTGTTGACATGTTACCGCTGTATCAACAAAACGCCACAACTGATTCCCTCCTTCCTGCAGAGCATATCAAACAAAACGATTAAATAACAAATGACAAAACATAATGTTTTTCTTGCCATGCTTGCAAAGAGCTTCTATTGATTTCAGATCCAAAGCTTAACCTTTGCCACTTCACTTTTATAACTGTTACTCACATAGTTTTGATCTGCACCCAACATCCAAGCACTAGCCTTTACTGTAGCTAACTTCCAAGGAAAACTCCCCTCAGATTGTGTGACGTTTAGCACATTCCAGGAGTTATTTTGTGATGAAGTGTTGAAATCTTCTGATTGATACCCCCTCTTTTACTCCTGCTACCCTCTCTTCTTCTGTTTCACGAACTGATTCCTCCCAACAACCTTTCATGAACATCTTTAAGTGTATTTCATCCAGCTGAGAGAGCAACTGTGATCCTCGTGGTCTGCGCAGGAGTATCTCTTCATTCTGTAGTGCCTCTGCAGATCTGGCAGTAAAGATCCTACATTATTTGATAGTCGTTTCCCTTAGACATATACTAATCAGGGTCAACCTCAACCATAAATCTAATTTCTTAAATTCTTGAACCCATAAAGAATTTGACCAAACTGACCTCCCTTCCTTAAAATGCGCCGATGTTGAGCGTCAACGAGTATTTGATGGAGTAAGAAATGACAACACCCCAATGGACTACGCCTTCCTGAAGCCCTCCTAACACCATCTGTACCACCCGAAGCTCAAGAAGCAATCTGACATTCCTCTGATACGCTGGAATGTGATAAAGAGACTTTCAACACCCAAACACAGCACTGTGTTATGAAATGAAGCCCTGACATTAGAGGTCAACATCCCTCCTGACTTTCCGAAACTACAGATAGTCTGTGCTAATTTAATCAAAGTGTTTCTTGCGTGTTCTTTAAATTGGAAATATTCTGCTCAAAGTCATTTTATCCTAATCTTTGTATTTGTGTGTGAATTTTCATTGTCTGTGTGTGTATGCCTTGGTAACATGCTATTTATGCTAGCAGGTGGTTTGTGCTTGGCTTTGTGTGAAACGATTGACTTCTGTTGCAAAGTACAACAATAGTCGGTGGATGTTGCAGACAATAGTGGGTGGCGGGGGTTGTGTGATGGGGGCCATCACACGGCTGGAATGTATTGTTGTGTTTCCTGCATCCCCTTATTCTCTTCCTCTCTGGAATACAAATACTAAACATTTAATGAAATACTTTGATAGAAGATGGAATATGACAAAAAAAACGTCCTTGGTAGGTGCTGAATATTATTCATTTTCAAAGTGACATAATCCTCGACATTCTATAGAAGCAGTAACCCTTGTTTCCTTGCGGTGGAAGCACCAAATCAAAAATAGCTAAGCTAATCAAAGCTTTGCAGACAGAGTTAAGATTGAGAAAGTTATCTTGTTTTGCCGGAGTAACAATAAATTCCAACAAAAAAATAGCGACAGGCGTGGATGAGACCAATCCATCTACACAATCGCTTTGAGACTTTGACTAATGATGAGTTGACTGACTTTCCTACTGTAGCTTCTGTGTCAAATATAGCACAGAATGAAATCAAAACAAGAAGATGCCAATTCAGTATTCTTATCAGGAAAAAACATAACCAACTCTTATTTAATACCGAAACAAAGCAATCATCCCAGATGGACTCCATCGTCGTTTCCTTTTCATATGGCATGAGAAATGGTTTCATTTTATAAATCCAAACTTTTAAACAGCCTAAGACTACTATAAAATAATCTTTGAAACTTTTAAAAACGTCTTTTATTTCTTCGAACGTGCATCCCTCCTCTCCTTTTCTTTTGCAAAATGATCAAAGAATATATGAGAACAAATAAACCAGAAGCACTTAAGTAGACACACACAGACACTTCTGTTCCTCCCTTGATCACTTTAAGCTGTCATCCATTCCCTGTGGGACACACTAAAATAGCCACAGAGTGCCATTCACAGCTCAAGGAACTACTTAAAATCCCAGCTACAGACATGCACAAACATGAGGCGGCTTTGTTTAAATGCTGGGAAAAATCATTTTCAAGGCTCAGTCTAATAGCTGGCCCAAGGGCCCCTCACATGATTCCCAATGACAAACACACCAGACTATTTTCCTTCTTCTTTTCTGTCATGTTGTCCTCTCATTGTCAGCTGACAACACACTCATTACATGTGAACTGAGGGAGGACACAGCATGTCCACATTGTGTGCTCAGACTCCAACCACATCAATGACACTGGAGTCCATGTGAACAGCGCTGATTTAACTGTAACGTTTGGGACATCATCCAATAACAAAAGGCGGTGTATCACTCTCTTCCTGGAAGTCAGCCAGTGGAGGCCCATCAACAGATCGGCCATTGAGAGGCCATCGGCTAGTTAATGTCAACAACACTTGGAGCCGTGTGATGCTGAACAGACTTCCTCCTGGCAGCACCCTCCTCCACCTCCCTTCCTCACGTTTTCCCTCCCTTGCCTTACACTCACGACCCCCACCCGACACACACACACCTGCACCGCCCTTTATCTCTCCTTGCACTCATTGTTCCTTGTCAGCACGACGGTGTCTCTCATCCTCCTTCAGTACCTCATTCCCATTTCCATCTCCTGTGTACTCATGGCTGACCAAGCTTTAGCATCATCTACCACACAAGGCTGTTATGTAACCTGTGACTATGTGTGTGTGTGTGTGTGTGTGTGTGTGTGTGTGTGTGTGTGTGTGTGTGTGTGTGTGTGTGTGTGTGTGTGTGTTTTCTGGGAAAAGGGAGGGGTTCGGAGGATGAAGATAGCGTTGAGAAGTTTGTTGTTCCTGTTAATGTTCTCACAGTCAACGGTGCTCCTGAGGTGGGTGGGGACGGAAAATGTACTTCCACCCAACACACACACTCACACACACACAGACACAGACTGTGTCAATGGGACATTCAGAACGTGGCACCACTTATCATTGACTGTGCTATCTAATTAGAGAGCTGGCAGTTTTTGTTCTGTCCCTTGGCCCAGCAGAGGTATTGGCAAAGATTTGAATGAATTGGCAGTTTGCTGCTCTGCTGTGTATTTCCAGAATCAGCTAGTAAATTCAAATGATGACCAAACAGTATGGATGATGAGCTATTTTCAATACAGTGTGGACAACAAAAACAGACTAAACCCTCCGATCAAATCCGATGAGAATCACTTCAGTGGATTATTTATAGATACAATTGTGGGGATGCTTGAAAAATAGACCTAAAAGGTTGATCTAACGCACATCTTACGACTGTAAGAATGTTTCAAAGAGAGATGCCTGATTTCTTGAGCCTACATCACCCATTTCATATTGTAGTAGTCACCTGCCCTCAGTCAAAATGTCACAACATTTTCAGTGAAGTAGAATCAATGAGCATGATTGGACATTATGTTAAAACAGGGACAAGGTAAGTTATTTCCACCTCTTCACCTAAACTTATCATGCCAACAGTATTTACTTTTCTTAAAAACAACATTCGGCGAGGGTAATTTATTCAACCAGACTATTCCTGCACCATGAGTGTGCATTTTTAAAGATTACAGTGGATTTCATCAACTGCTGATTTTAATGGGTGAATAGCTGTCACATGGAGATACACAGAACAAAATGATCAAATGTAATCCCTGGTGAAGATATGGAAGCCTCTGGTCGAGCACCAAAAGGGAGAAAAAACCACCACACCCATTAGCCAATTACATCCTACATGACAATGTCCATCCCTCATTAAATATTGTCAAAGTCTGCAATCAAAGAATAGCAAGTTGCTTGGCAACAGCTGCAGGAAAAGAAAAAAAGCTAAAAACTTGTCACAAGCAAATCTGGAACAACAAAGTCTGGTTCCAGGTGGATTTCGCTGAACATGCGCCAGATGTCTCTTTTGGGTTTATAACTGCAACTCTGGGGCATACAAGCACTCGTGGCTGCCTCAACTTTTTTTTTAATGTTAACACATTAATGTTATATTCAAAATGCCTACAAACATGAGTTATTTGAATGCTGAAATTGTGAGCATTGCCACTTGGCTCTGTGTTGTGGTTGTAAAAAACAAGACCAAGGGCATGCATGCAATCTAAAATGAACACTGCATAATGAGCCTTCATGATGAGAAATGATGGGTAACTAAAGCGGACAAAATCAATGCGAGTGCTCAACAAAAGAACAACGTTATAATGGAGTTTGGTGAGGGGCATAACAAGTAGCAGCACCAATATGCTTGCCTCTCTGTCTCTGCCAAGTCATTCAGCATGAGGATGGAGAAAAGCAGGTTAAGGTCATTCCTATATCTAGGTTAAAGTGATGCAGAGGAGGAGGAGGAGCCCACAGAGAGAGCTAGAGACCACTGCAGTCTGGTCCACTAACCTCCTTTGAGTGTTTCTCAGGAGAGAGCAGGGTGCAGTATTCTGTGTCCTCGCCACTTTAAAGCAAATCAGAGTAATAACAGGCACCTTCTCTGTTAACCAGGACACGTTAACTTACATAGAAACACATGCATAAGCTAACCCATGACACCACCAGCATGCAAAGCAAAGCTCATAGACCCACTCATAAAATACTCCATTGAATATTAATTTTCTGTGCAACCGAAACTTAAGTTAAAACACATTTTAGTCATGTTTTCGGCATTACTTCTGTGTTAATTCCATCTACCTGTGATGTGAGGGAAGCGTTGATATCCTGGAGTTCCTTGCAACAGACTCAAACTGCTAATAACCGGGATTAGGTTTTAACGGTGGAGGCGTAACCGACCTGCTGACCGCTGCTTCTTCTTCTTCTTCGGTCTACTTCTTCAGCGTTCACCCTGGGAAGACGGTAGCGGAACACGCGGACAGGAGAAGTGACGGATAGTCGTGTGCTCTCAACTGCACGTAATAACGGTAACTGCAAACTGCGACTGGGATGACATTGAGCTCTTTTTACGCGCCAGCTTTTCCAACCAGTGGTTCCCTCCTCCCTCTACTCTTCTCTCCTCTCCCCCTCTCTCTCTCTTTCTCTCTTTTTTTTTTTAGGCACGCGCTCTGAATAATGCAGCGCTTGCGAGGTCCCAGGAGTGTTTTCTGTCCCGTTCCAGAGACAATCAGAGAGCGAGCCACCAGCGCGAGCTCGAGCCAAGCACAATGAGACCGACCCGAACAGATCAGGTTACCGCCGTGCTGCCTTTCATTCATTTATTCAGCGGCACAACAATCTGACTGCAGCCCAGCCAGCACCCCCCACATTTATGTACCCCACCTCTCTGTCTCCCCACCTCTCTGTGCCTGTCTCCCCACCTCCAGCTCTGCCTCCCCTCAGATAAATGTGTTCAGGTGGCATTTTCAGAAAAACAAAAACATACTCAGAACTCTCCAGAACAGGCATTGGTGGTGTAAGCTAACTCCATGTACTCCTGAACTGCACATAAGTACTCGTTAAGATAACTTGGATACAAGTATGTTTATTATATATCACCTAATGCTGCTCCATTGCATTAAAGTAGCACAACTTGCATCTTGGGAAGTGTAGGATCCAGTGTTTTTCAGGTGTGGAACTGATATTGGAGCTAAAATTGACAATATATCTGCCTCTGCTGCACACATTTTGACAATTCTATTTTCAATCTGTCTAATAACGCCCCCATTTTTATAGAAGTGTAATACTAAATTGCTGAAGTACCCCTTTAATAGGAACATGTTGTTCCATTTAGCCCGCTACATTTACTCTAGGTTAATAGGTAGCTACTTCCGATTTGAAAACAAAACACGATCATTTAATAAGAAGTGTAATGCTTCTTGAATTAGTTATTATGATTTGCAACAGTAATATAATAGTAACACTTAAACAGCCATTCTGCACAATTAGTAATCTACTTTGCTTTTGATACTAACAAACTCTGGCAATGGACTGTCTTTTTTGTTTTCTTATTTTATATTAGAGTATTGTTACTACTCCTGAAGTAATACATACACAAAGAGAGAATATGGTTTATAAGTGTTAATATTCTCATTATCAATTCAAAATACACCACCCGTTATGAACAGATGTAACTCTCTTTAAGAATACAGTATCATATTAAAAGTAATACTATAGTAGATACAAATGCCCCAAAGTACAGTAAGTCACTTTAAATGCAACATGCAGTACGCCAGGCTCATATAAGTTCCCATTAGAGATGAGAAATGCCACAAAGTTCAGTAAAATCATATTAAATGTACTGCCATAAATATTTAATGGGTAGTTCTAAACATTTGATAGAGACACTGTAGTGGGACGTATCCCACTGCAGAACAACTCTGCACCTGTAGAAAGGAGACAATGTGGCTGAAAGGCATTCCAAACATGCCGCCCCATAGCAGATGTGAGGTTCAGCACAAACAATATCTGGAAGCACGTACAGTACAGTACTTTGTGCAAGAGCCTGCAATCTACAGGGACAAAACCCGATGGTTACTCATATGCAATCACATTAACCGCACATTCTGCTATAATCTATCCTCAGATATGAGAATTGTGTAATTTGTTTTGTATTATTGGTGATGTCATGTTTGTCTTAAACTAGATGTTGTCAACTAAATGGCAGAAGACATCAACCTTGGATTTTCAGAGATTTTCAGAATTTTCTGGGGATTTGTTTTCGTGATCTGCCCACTTTCCCTAAACATATCTTGCTTGAATTTCAAATGAATCAGCCTACATTTGATCTAAAATGTAAAATAACCTGTATGGCACAGATGTTTTCAGGTGAGCAGAACTCCATTTTTGTATTCCCATGAGGTATAAGAAGAATAGGAGAAAAAAAGCCCACAAATGTATATTCAAAATTGTTGCTTTGAAGCCTGTGTAAAGGAGTAAAAATAATAGTCCCTCACATTATGAAAGGTTTCAGGGCCGTTTGTGACCCGGTGGAGCCACTTATTCATGTAATTGTGCCCTTCGATAGGGATAAAAACACACTCACACAGATACAAATTACTCACCATGGCGGTGTGAGGGTGCCTGGTCGGAATGGCAGCTTGGTTCCCATTTGCTGTTGTCAAGGTAACCCCTGATGTGTTTCCGTAGCCTATGATAGACAAAATTAGAGTTATTGTCACCATTGTCATCTTTTTGCATATTTATTTGCACCTGTGGGCGATCTTTTAGGCAAGCAGTATGCTTCTGACAATGTGATAGTTATCAGCTATGATGCATGCAATGAACACATTCTTTTATGGTGGACCCTCTGCTACTTTTTTAACTCTTTATTTTAGCTGTGTGAATTATTTTTGAATGCCACCAGAGCAACCGTGCACACAGCACTGATAATAAATCCTAATTCTTCACTGCACTCTGGTTCTTTTCTCTCATTTGAAGACTGTGTTCTTTGCTGTTTCAGTGCCCCTGTTGCAAAAGTAACCTCATAACACTGTTAAAGAAAATATCAATTTAAATACTTTAAAGATGTGGCTTTGTAGCAACGGTGGTGGCCAGTGATAGAACGTAACTCAGTATATATACTCAAATATATAATATACTCTATACAATATTGTACTATATACAATACTGTACTCTTATAGTATTTAATGCATGTGTCGGATTATAATTTGCTGCTACTTTATCATTTTACTTTACTATACTTAAGAGGAAAATACTTACTTTTTACTCCATTAGATGAAGTTGTCAGCTAGAGTAGCTAAGCAGTTCTTTGCAGATAATGTTTTTATACAAAACATATAATCAATTTATACACAAAACTACTCAACATTAAAATGCTGCTTAATACATAAGTAATAGTATTAAATAATGACATACATCATAATAAAAACACCTAACACCTAATCACATTTTGTTTTGTCAATCCATACCCCAAATATATTTAGTTTAATATGATATAACAAAAAAGAAAAGCAGAAATTCTTCATAATTGAGTCTCAAAATCAAAATGTCTGACATTTTAGCATGAATACTTACTTTAACCATAAGCAGAGTTATCCTTGCAGCTTAATTTATAATGCCTATACATGTGTTATTTGTACAATTTAAGAAATTTGAGTTTTGGCAATGGTATTAGTATAAGTTATGCTGTTGTATAAGCAGTAGTATTAGTAGCATCATCAGTGGAAACAGGAAAATAAACTTTAATCATTCAGATGATTATCTTGTGTCATCTTCATTTGCTACCTCAAAAAGAGTGTGCATTATTTCATTGTTGCTTTAAATCATCTATACTTTTGTTTTTAGATATAGTTTGACCCAAAAATCATGTGCAACGTTACAAACCAGGGTTTAACCAGTGCTGTGCATGTGGTCATCACAATGTTATGAGGCATGGACAAGTTTTCCACCGTTGACAAGTCTATTATTCTCCTATCATGTGTGTGTGTGTGACAGGGTGCAATAAGTATCTTTAGTCATGGTTTCTGTTGGCTGTCATTGTCTTAAGATAAATCAATTACTGCGTTTTATCACGGAAAACACACCCATCCTCTGTGAGGGAAAACAGTGTGTGTCCTGTGTGCATTAGTTTTGTTTTCAGATGCCGGTTGTCATGACGTCTGCAATATAATCATTTATCACCTTGTATTGTGTCCTCTGGGGAAGTGTGCGTCACATTTGTGTCGATATCCCTTGTGCCCTATCCAGAACATGTGGGCTTTTAAATAATAACACCCAGGCCAAGATATAAGCAGGAAAGATGAAACACAAACACCATATGGTTTTAAAAGTGTATCTATACTTCTTATCATGCAGTGTGCTTTTCAAAATCTCATGCAAAACATATCTAGTGCTTTAGTGTGTTTTTCCATGTTGTTCTTCCTTTTCACTGAAGTGGAATTATCAGGAAAGTAATATGATTGAGCATGCAGTGAGATTACTTCTTGCAGTACCTACTATTGATACCAGGGGGGTGCCTCAGGGCTCCTGCAAAACTAGAGCATGGAGGTGTATGTAGTCTGATCAGCTATCTATGTATGTAGCAGTTTAGCTAACCATATTTTCCTTTAGCACCACTTCCCTTTCTTCTCTTATCTAAAAGTCAATACCCCCCTTTGCTTCTGCCCACTCCATATTTTTTGTGTAAACTCATAAGCTGTCACGGACACAGTATGATTCCCATCAGGAATGTTGCAGAAATATTAGAGCCATTTCTCATGAGCTGTGGCTAGCCATACTGAAAGAGAGCTATTCAATCTCAAGGTTGTTTCTTATCAGGCTACATCAAATTAAACTGGAATGTTGCAGAAATTGTCTGCATTCCTTTAATGTTTTATTTAGCTGGTTTTCAAGCCCTAAAAGGCAAGTGAGATTTTTTTTTGTTGACTAATCATGATATTTTTTGTACCTTGGGAGAACTGGTAGAAAAAAAGCTTTTGTGTTTTCTTTCAGATGTTCTCATTTCTCCAAGCAGCCTAAACATCAGATACGTATATTCAGTGTATTCAAATTATGTTACATTACCGTCACGTCTTTGATCACCAGGATTTGTATTCTCATTTGACTCTTTAGGCCTCCGTATTTATTGCATTATTTGAATTCTCATCTGAACTCACCATGAATGGAGCTTTAGTCTTGGTCTAGTTGGTTAATATAAATTACATTAAAAAGTTGTATTCATTGTTTTGGGCACTAACACAAATCAAAAATAAATGTAAGAGTGAGTTTGTGGTGCTGGTGCAACTTAAAAAAACTAGTTATTGAAAGCCTTACCTTTGTGACCTTTATAAAATATTCTGGAGAAAAACCATGAATGTGTGTGTTTGCTTGTTAGTGGCAGTGGGAATTATAACAGATAGGGGTGCAGTAAGGACAGCTTGTGATCTCTTTGTCAGCAGCCAATGCAAAAGTGAATGTTAGGGACAGACGGAAAGAACAACAAGCAAGAGACGGCAGGAGGGCACTGGAGAAACTCAGCTTTATTGACCAAAGATAGAGAGAGGATACAGACATCAGAGAGAGAGAGTGAGAGAGAGTCAGAGAGAGAGAAAGAGAGAGAAGTTTGAACAATAGAAAATGGCTCCTTTTTGTTTTAACAGTCCATACAACCGTGAGGGCAGGCAAACAAGAAAAAGAGAGACCCCTACAGAGTCAGAGGAGTACTGCAGGCGTGGCAGTGGGGCAGGTAAACTCATCCAGTCTGTTGTGCGCGTACAGCTCCTCGCGTTACACCAAAAAACACGCACACACACACACCAGCACGGGTTAACTGGCTTCATTAACTTGAACTCAGCCTTACTCTCTTTTTCTTTGAATGTGTTTTTGGGGTTGTGATTTCTTTTTGCGACTGTAAGTGCTTCTTTAAGTCACACCTTGGGGAAAATAATGCTTCTCTGCATAGCCTCCTCAATCTTTTAAAACCCAAACAGTCATGCAATGAATATGATTTGGCCAATGTGGGATACAGAACAGCTTACTCAAGTTAATCAGGTTCAAATAACTGAGACAAAGTGCTCAGAATAACCATATGGCGACATTTGTTAGCTTCATTTTTTTGTTGATGAAATTGTTATTTTCACATGAATTTTAACCATCGCTATTTAAAAACTTTGTAAATATGAATTGTCTCAAGCAATTCCAGTTAAGTAACTTCACCTTAATCAATGGAAATGAATGGAAACCAATGGCTGCCACGATGGAAACAGTAAAAAACATGTGGTTTGGTTTGGAAAAAGTTCAGAAGTAATGTGAATTCAATGGTTTGTAGTTAATAGGCTACCATGCAAATCAAATGGTGTGGTTATTTCCTACCACTGCATTAAGATCCTCAGATGCGTTAGAGGCCAATCAAAACACTTGTGGAAATGGTAGCAGCCGCCAAGAGTTCAGAGAAGCCGGTGGTGGTCAGATGAGGGTGGAAACGTTGTGTGGGGGTTAATTGTGAGATTACACACACAGCAAAGCAGTGAAGTTAGGAGAATGAAAATATACAACGCTCGTGTTTGTGCACTCATACAGTCATCATATGGCATCATAGGACATTAGAACAATGTCTAGTACCCATAATAAATCAGAATTTATCTCTAGATCTCTATATAGATGTGGAAAATAAAATCACTAAATAGAATATAGCATATTTACATTCTTTATCTACACAAGAAACTAGACCCCGGAGGGCCCTGCATGGTGGCGGCCAATCACACAGCCAGCTGGACTGACTGACAGCAGCAGTGGCCAATCACACTAAAGCTTGTATGTTTTGGAGGCTGGCATACAAGTTCTGCATTGACAGTTCAGTGGTGGGACTGTTTTGCTGTGCACAGAGCCATGTGAAGATACCACTGATTCACCCAGAGACCTTTCAATGCTGGACATGTACCACTTGTTGCCAAGAAATATTGTTTCTGGCTTTCATTTTCTTTCAGAGTTATACGGAAGCCAATAAATGCAAGTGAGTAAAATAACTGTGGATCTATTTCATAATTATGATCTAAAACATAAATGATTATAGAACAGGTGAATAAAGGGTTTGTCAGTATAATATTTGGAATTACTTAAAACGTTTTTTCAAAAGTGGTGGGAACATATTTTTTCCAATCAGAGTTTTTTATTTTTTTTAATCAGGTTTTTTATTTTTTATTATGCACCCGTTTCACAGATGAAAAAAAATGTAAGGAAAGAATCCTCGCAAAACCCAATTCAAACTAAGGACAAAAAACAATTTAGATCATACTAGCATTTTTTTCTCACTTGCCTCTCAGGGCCTCCGTAGGGTACACAGTGCAAAGAGAGACGTTGTGTTCTTTACTGTATTTCCAGGACCAGTAATGCAGTCAAACACATTGGCTGCGTAGAGAAGAGAAGTTCTGCACTCTGAATAAAAAGGTTTTTAGGCTCTTGAGGTCAGTTTTTTATTATTTCATGTTGAAAAAAATTGTTTTGATGTGATTTACAAACAACACCAAAACACATTGTTTGGATCTAAAGAGCCTCTCTAACCTCTTTATAAATGTGCAGGCTTCTTTTTCAATCACATATCTGGCCCATATACATTTATTGATCGCACACTAAAGACAGCCATTTCTACTGTAGGGCACAATGGCAAAGTGTAGCAATTCATTAGATGCCTATTGAGCATTGCCATCCTCTAAAACATCAAAGACACTTGTAAATGAAACCAAAATCTTTTACACAGCGTCCATTATCATTCAACAGAATGAGGATGATTACCGATTTTGAGGGCTTCTTCTGAAAACCAGCCAAGTAAATGACCTACAGTGTAATATATATATATATTTGATGTTATTACCACACCCAGGCCACATTATTTGCAGCAGCCTTGTAAACGAGGGCCTGGTCGGTGACTACAGCATGAGCTGGCAGTGTTTTCAGTGTCTTTGAATTGGTAAGACTACAATGGATCTCTGTTGGCCTTCTGGACAAAAAGATGAACATGAACACGATAATTCCCATGAGCACGGCTGTCATTGAGTATTGTGGTAGTGCTCAATAATATTTATTATTCAAAACTTTGTGCCCTACTGTTAGTGGTAGTAATCCATGTTTGTTTTCATAGGCGGAAATACATGTTCCTTTGCTGCCAGTGTACTCATTAAGCTGCCATTAGCTTCCTGTGCTCTGTAGCCTTTGGACACACTGGAAAAAGTTGGCTGTATAGATCCTACTGGCTGCCAAAAGGTGTTCCACTGCTTCTTATTGGCTGCTGAGTTAGGAAGTGCTAGAATAGGAGGAAATGGCCTCAGCAGTGGAATAGCTGGAGTTAATGGATACAAAAACGACAGAGAGAAAGAGTCTTGTTACTGCTAACTACAATGTCAAAAAACTTCAGTTTCCCACGGAAACAGGCGTCCCAACAATTCAATGGCCTTTTAAATTTCAAAACAATAGAAAAAAATCAGATAGCAACAGCAAACCGAAATGAAACCTAATAGAACACTTTTAATTTTCTCTATTTTTGTTTTGTTAGGACTATCAATGTGGAAGAATGAAGAGGCACGTAAAGAAACCAAGGCAACAAGTACCCTCCTCCCCGGGTCAGAGAGAGACGGTACAAGGGAGGGGGGGGGGGTGGTTTTGTTTGAGGGTGTGTTGTGTTTGGAGACAACAGGGGAGAATTTACAGAAAAGGGAGTGGGATATTACTGAGACTGTGTCTACCTTTTTGAATGTTTTATACACTGGCTTATTTAGAGGTGATGACCTAGTTGATGGTTAGACACCGCTGTATTCTGAGTGATGGTCCACTGAGAGTTGTTATATAATTTTACCTGGTTTAAGCTGTTTGTCAACAACTAATTTGAAGGTCTGTTTACCGGTGATATACCAAAGTGACAACAGCTTAATTGTAATTAATGAAATAAACAGAGTCGTCTGAGGAGACAGGAGGGTAATGAAAGAGCAGAGATGTAGAGGTCATAACGTAACTGAGTAAAAAGTCAAAGGTCAGACGAGAGCGTGTGTGCGTGCATGTGTGTGCCAGCCGATCAGAGTCCAGAGGAAGAGGAGGAAGAAGGTGGGGCTTCTGTTAGTAACCATCCAGAGACAGAGGAGAAGAGAGGGGGTGTTGTGGGTAATAATAAAAGGGTTGGAAGAGGGAGAAGATTCAGTCACATGAGGATGCAGCACTCGCAGCGTTTCCTCTTGTCTGTACCTGTGGCGGGGGTGAGGCCTGGCAGGGGGGCCGTGTTGGCGTCGGGGTTGGCGGGGGGCGAGGAGGCGCTGTCGGGGTCACGGCCGTCGGATGACAGTTCCGTGCTGGCGCCCTCTGACGTGGCCGGCCGCCCCGACACCAGGTCGGCCGCCGTGCCGTCGATGATGGACATGTCGGTGACCGTCTTCTCCCGCAGAGACTTCTCGTCGTCTTCGTCGATGAGCACCACCTCGGCCTTCACGGCGCCGTCGAATCCCAGCAGCCTCCTGCTCTCGCTCACGTCCTCCACGTCCTGGTAGCCGAGGAACACCATGGTGATCGGGTGCTCTGCGCTGGCCCGGGGCAGCGAGCTGAACTCGCCACCGGGGTGGGCGGAGGAGGCGGGCTGGGTGGTGATGGGAGCAGAAGGGGGCATCATGCCGAGCTGAGGCTCCCTCTGGAGGGTCACCTGGGCGGGCGGGCTCGAAGGAACGGAGGGCGGAGCGCAGGAGGGTGGAGACAGGTCGTCAGTATCTGCGGGGGAGATGTAGGCCTGCGGGGCGGCGGGGGTCACCGTCACCTTGCCCCTGTCGCCCTCGCCTCCTTGAGACCCCGGCCTGGCTGCTCTCTGGATCAGCTGGTCCACCTGCGCGGAGCTCCACCCGTTCTCCATCGTGTTACTGGTGGACACGCCCCCGGAGGATGTGACCTCGTAGACCACCTTCCTGCCGTCGTCGAAGACTTTGACGCCGCGCGACGCCGCATCCAGCGGGCTCACGCGATTGGCCGACAGGATGCGCTGCTCGCCGGTCGTCGGGTCGTGCTGCACGTTGATCTCCATGGCAAACATTGCTGTTAGGAGGGGAGGGGGGGAAGGGATTGGGGAGAAGGGAGTGGGGTTGGAGGTAAAGGTGAGGGGGTGGGAAGGAACCAGTGGAGAGGGTGAGGGATGTTGGGAGGAAAAAGTGGAGGGAGTGAAGCATGAGGATGGGGACACAGTGATCTCTGATAAACTGCAATACAAGTTTCTCATTCAAACGGTTATATATTCTGTTAGCAAAAGACAAATGGTGATGGAACTACCTTGCAAACTATAGGTATTATGTGCATTTAGTACACCAAAATATCTATAAATCAATAAAGGTATATTAAAATAATAATAATCAGGTTATTTTGTTCTTACCCTCTTGTCTATCTTACTGCAATCATAAACAATTGTCTAGCTTCATCACGCTGCCCTGAAAGCCGAGCTCATTGCAAAGTCAGCAGCCCCAAACACAATGAAACACACATGTAGGATAATGAACCGTTGACTATCATAACATGACTGATTGGTAACCTCTCTGTTGTTATTTTGAATACTTAAAAATATATATTTTGTACTGTTTTGGCTTTCTTAACACTATAATTAGCTCTTATCATTGTAAGTATATTTCCTACGGTTGTTTCGCTTTTTAATTTGTTCTAATGTATTTTCTAAAGTACTTAACACCTTGTTTGGTTAAATTCTAAACAAATAAAGATATAATAATTATATGTATATATGGTTGTTATACTTATTATTTTATTACTAGAGTAGAAATTATGTAAAGTCCACAACTAAAGTAATACACTTTTAACTCTGTATAGATATATATAACTATACAAACTAAAAAATATATGAGTACTGTTACAGAGATTAGAAGTAATGCTTATTAATAATAACCTAATTAATACAAATCTGAGTTGTAGTCCTGTTTAAAAGTTATACCTTACCTGGAGATAACACACATTCTCAAGTCAAATCATATATGGATCCAACCCAAAATGTTCAATATAAAGTTTGTGTATCCCTGGTTAAGTGTGTGTCATTATGAAATTTGACTCAATTTGTGTGAGCGTGTGTGTGTGTGTGTGTTGGTACCTGCCACCCTCCACGTGCGCGTGAGTTTGTCCTGGTTATAATCCCCATTTGGCTGCGGCCCAAAATCTTCCCATCATCCCTCCCCTCTATCTTCTCTCCCCTCCCTCAGCCTCAGCCTCCTCTCCTCTACCTCCCTCTCTCTGTCTTACCAGGTCTTGGTGCTGCGTGCTCTCCGGAGGCGGGGGGGCCGGTCCTGGGCTGGGTGGCCAGGACGAGGTGCTCGGGATCGGGGTCGCTGAGAGGCGCGGACATGCGGCCGAGGGCATCTAGTGAGCAGAGGCGCAGGGGGGGAAATGACACATGGTCAGAGGGACGTGAGAGGGCCGTGAGGGAGGGCCACACACACACATATGCACACAAGGTACACACTCTTCAGTGATGTGTAGACACACCCTGACAAACACACACACGGCCTCCCACAGGGAAACTAACCACACCCCTGATTGACCCTGCCCGCCCCCTATTTCAAAACACACACACACACACAACATCTAACTCTGTTTCTGTGTCCACGGCAACTCTAGCACCCCTGAGGTTCAGTGCTTATGCAGCAGAAGTGTGTGATTGTGTGTTTGTGTATGTGTGTGATTGCAGGAACAAAGCTTTAGGGGCTTATGGGGCTTGATGGTGAATAGGGGGGGATAAAGCCAGCGACTGCAGGCTGCAGAGTCATGGCCTTGTGTGTGTGTTACCTTCAATAGCCTTGCTGAGCCGCGATCTGTGTGGGTGTGTGTGTTTTTTGGGGCATCGTGTGTGTTTGTGTGCAGGTATATATGTGTCTACGTGTGAGTCTGTTGGATTGGATGAGTGTGTGTTTGGGGGTCCAGGAGCCTGCTCTGGCCTGCATCCCTCCTGCCTCAGCGAGACTATTATTACCACACACACACACACACACACACACACACACACACACACACACACACACACACACACACACACACACACACACACACACACACACACACACACACACACACACACACACACACACACACACACACACACACACACACACACACACCACACACACACACACACACACACACACACACACACACACACACACACACACACACACACACACACCACACACACACACACACACACACACACAAATATATTGACCCCCACTGCTAGGAAACAACAATAACTGAGGGGGAGGACACCGTCCTGATGAGATGTGTTTGTGAGTTTAAGGTGTGTGTCTTTTGTGTGTGTCTTTTGTGTGTGTGTGTAATACCTCCACCCTGTGCCATCAGACTCTGAAAGACAGAAAGGAGAAAACCAATGTGAGTCATCAGAGAGAGTTTTTGAAAATGTTGTGATTAAAGGCTTTATTTAATGAAAATGAATGGTAGACAAGTTAATACCATTTTGAGATGAACGGCCTATGCCTGCGCTCACAAGGCTGATTATTGAATAATTATAGTATTTGAACTGAGTCAAGTAAAAAAAACCTTTTGATTGGTTTTTAGTTTTTGTAAGTTTACAAATGTCCGTTGCCTACCAGGAGTAGAATCTCCAATCTGCTAACTCTAACCCTAGTACCGGTAACTAAAATGAACCAACAATGCAATTTCTGGCAATTTCCATATTTTCGTAATTCTCGATTTTTTGTTCTGTGATTTTAATAAAACTACTTGATTACATAAAATATCCTGTGATAACTTTTTTAAATAATCAGTTGTGTTCTAAAAGAAAATGGTAATGTCAACAGTGCTGCAACATTCAGTATTTGCAGCAACATGAGTTCAAGTTCACTTTCAAGGTTTTCTTTACAATATAATTAAAGATTTACTGCTCTGTTTTGTAAACAAAGAGTTCATTCATTCATCTCATGTGTACCTAGCACACTTGTGTTTTTAATTAGCAGCAGAGTCTTTACAAGACTTCATGTTTTTTTCATTTGCTCTCACAAAAACGCTTTTAATGAGCGTCAAAAACCTCCACTGCAATTATGGTGTAATTAAACAAGTAACTAATAACAGATCGCAATAATTGGACTAGATGTTACAGAACTTTAATGTCAGAACCGACTAGTTAATGCATTCCCAGAAGCTCATTGAAGTTTCGGGACAGTTCATGTTGTCATACCTTCTGCAGGTCTTCTATGGAGCGCTCCGTCTCTTTCAGACGTTGTCGTAGAACCTGCTCTTTGGCGGAGATCTGAGACTCTTCGCTCTCCAGTGTACCGATTTCAGACTCCAGCCTGCAAAAACACAAAATATAGGAGGATTAAAGTTATATATATGACAACAACAGTCATTAATGCGGTCTAGTTATTCAGTTTATCCTGATTGAGTGAGTGGTTCAGTGAGTGGTTCATATCAATATGTCTCTTTTCTTATTACCTAAATCCTGATTAAGTGTTTTCAAGCAGACTGCACATTTTCTCCAAGGAATGTCCATATAACCGATTTTTTCTAAGTAACATATCCCCGCAAAATGCACCTCAACTACGCCTATGCACACACACATGCATGCATGCTCACATGGAATTTTAAGAGATGGATGTAGCAACAATACTAGGAAGCAGTCTGGGAGGAGGACCAGGGTCGCTTCCTCACTCACTGCCAGCACTCACAATACTTCAATATACACTCCTGTGGGACCAGAGGAATTTGTGCGTCAGTGTGTGTGAGCCTGTGCGTGTAAAAGAGATATTAACGGTTCATAACAATGCGGCAAAAAGTCAGACTTCCCAACGTACTCCAGATTCAATATGGCTCATATCAGCATCAGTGGCCGTGAATAAGCACTGGTACAAGTTGTTCTTACAGGACTGTTTGAGTAAGCAGTTCAACAAGTTTACAAAACACCAATTGTGAACAGGAGATTGTGTGTGATGCCCCTGTGGGTTCATAGCTGTGTGGCTGTGTAATGTGTGTTAGAAAACCTTGTTTTTTTGGCTCTAATTGCTAAGCTTTAACAACATTTTTTTACAAACGAATCAACACTTACCTACGAATGTGTGATGTTTGGATGTTAAACAGCTGCCTGAAAACAGTGCTGTGGTCCTAGAAATACTCATTTTCAAGGCAAATACCTTCTTCTTTTGGACCCCCAGAAACCTTAGATTAATGGTATATTACATTGATACAATATAACCTTTTACTTAGGTATTTTTGTACGGTATAAAACAGAGACAGAGCATGCACACTGCAGAAGTCGCAGTACTTAATAACTTTTTGATAATTCGTCCCTGCTGAATGTTATCATGCTCTACTCTCAATGTGAAATCCGTTTACATCAAAAATCTTAATAAGAATGTTGCTTTCTCATCATAAAATCAGCCTGCTCTCAAACCATTGTCTGGATGAAAATAATCAGCACAGTTCGGGGTCGTTCAGTATTACTAGAAATGAGACAATTCAAGACTTGGCAAGCTATGCCAGGATTTTAACAAATATAGCAACATGCATGTAAGCCATTTAAAACAACACTGTCTATTCTGAAAAGAAAAAGCATTTTATCAGAGTGTATATATATCAGGGTCCCGTTAGATTGGAACTTGATAGCAACTTAGTACCTCAATCATTTAAATGTTGGTCATATGCGTAGTATATTATAGTAGGCATCAAGTATGTGATAGTAACTTGGTACCTGTGCTGTATCTGTCAGCACTCATACTGGTTCATAATATGTTTAAAGTATTTTGTTTTTTTGAAGGTCTCAGACAGTGGTTATTAATAGTAATTCTGGACTGTACATGCAAAATTCAACAAGAAACAATAACCCAACCTTGGAAAGACTGCAAGGACTGCACCACAATGTGTTATCAGTTCAGGTCATTAGACCACTTGAAATGTATTTATATGTGTGCAAAATAACCTCAAGTGAATGCATGACAAAGCTATTCAAGGATGCTCAATCTGCCTTGCCTTGATGTATCCCATATTGGCCAACATGTGAAAGAAGAAAGAAAAGAAGGAAGACAAGACAAAAGAGAGTGAGAGGTGTATATTAGAGAGATTAAGGTAGAAGAAGTGTAATATTATTTGAATATACGCTAGTACATTTCTGCAACCTTAAGTATTTTCGCAGCAAGACCAATTTACTCTTGGGTAATCTCTGCTATTTTTTGTGCTGCTGAACTTTTAAATCTATTAAATGCATGGAAAGATCATAAGACAATTGGCCACTGGGCATAGACATGCGAGAGGCCCCACCACCTGTATCTTATTTAGGATCAAGACACACAAAATAGACAGTTGTTAGGCCTCTTTTTGTTATATTTTTTGTGGTTACGCATCTTTCAATGATTTTGTGTCTCTATGTAGTCCCCAAGCAATGCTATGCGGTTTTGTCTCACTTCGTTGAGGCCCTTTCCTGTCCCTTTGCAGTTGTTCTGTGTCTCATTGTGAAACTCTGTAGTCATTTTAAGAGTTTTTCATATTTCTGGTGTTTTCTTTTGTCTGTGGTTGCTCAGTGTTTTAAAAAAAAATCTATTTGTGTCTCTTTTTAGTAATTTTAAGTTTCTTTGAGGTGGTTTTGTGTTTCTTTGTAGTCATTTTGTGTCTCTTTTTAGTCATTTTAAGTTTCTTTGAGGTGGTTTTGTGTCTCTTTCTAGTCATTTTGTGTCTCTTTTTAGTAATTTTAAGTCTCTTTGTGGTTGTTTTGCCCCTTTTCAAAAATGTTATACGAAGTCCAGAGGGACTTAACACTTTGGGCCCTGATCAAACAGAATGTTTGGGGTTTTTTTTTTAGTACAAGGTGTAGCCCACCTTTTATTGCAGGACATGCTGAGAGGATGTGGGAAAGAAATTTGTGGAAGAAAAACAATTTATGTATGATTAGACTTTCAAAAATATTAAGCTGTAGACTAAACACATTTGAAAATGTGACGTTTCTTACTTTACCTATTGTGATAATTGTGTTATGTGACACAAGTCAATGGCAAAAGTGTCTTGTTAAACACACTTTTTGTCACTATAGCAACCATCTCTGCGAACTGTCGGTTACTGAACTCAGAACTGTAAGAAGTCGGAGGAACACATTCTGTTCTAACTCCATTAAGACAAATAAACGTAGACCGTGTGACCCTGCTCCTCCCTATCACATTTCCTTTTTTCCCTTTCTGGCAGGAAATTGATTTTACTTGTGCTTCCTGTAAGCTGCATGAGGTCATGCCAAAATGGGCAAGAAAGAAGATTTGTGACCGGAGGAGGACGCAGGTTTCCTCATCCTATTACATCACTCCAGGAGCTGTTTTATGAGGAGCACGTTAAAAAATCAAAGACATGTCAACATGTCAGCATCTATCCTTCATAAATCCTTGTTAATGGCTCATAATCCTAGAATAACTAAATACCTTTTTGATCTAATCTAAGTCACAGCTGAAAACCCATTCCAATCACTGTTATACTTCTGAAAGGTCTACTGTCTTTGTAACCTAATGAGTTTATCCAGTGGAAGAAAAAAAACTGTTGGTTGGCAAGACAGAAGTTAGAAAGGGTATGTAGGAAGTGGATATGAAAGTAAGATACAAAGGTTAAATATTTAAACATCCACAAAATACACATTCTACTAAAACATCAGGGCAAACCGCAACCGAAAAAAATATTATTTTGGATCAAAACCTCTCAATAAAGCCTCACAATGGAATTCATACAGGGATATTTGACTGTCTTTGAATGTGTGACAAGCCTGTCTTATTGGTCTTATTTGTGTCTGGCACCCTCTAGTGATCAAACCTCAAACATGACCAGAGAGTGAGCAGAGAATGCCTGGAAGTAACACGATGGGTGGATTGTTTGACCTGTCTTATGTGATAAAACTCTATTATAAAGGACATTTTCTGAAAGGGCAACACAATATTAGCATCAGAGGTCTTTTTAATGCCTCTTCAGGCTTTATTCCTCATTCATTCCGGGCCCTTTTGGAGCATGCAGTTACAGTACAAGTGTTTAAATTAAATACTGTACATTATGAAAAGGGAAGTAAATAAAATATGCATATCATATGGCTTTACCATGTGTGTGTGTGTGTGTGTGTGTGTGTGTGTGTGTGTGTGTGTGTGTGAGATCTGGGGCCATGACCTCACATTGTACGTCCTTCCTCCTCATTTCCTGCTCGCCCTCCTCTCTTTATACTTCTGTGTCGAGCGGTGTTACTATCTCTGTGGCAATCCTGAAAGAGAGCAGTGATGTCACTGTCCCGCCCCGTCAACCAACCACGGGCCTGTTGCCATGGATACCCCTGGCTGGGCAGCAACCGCTTTTCACATTATACACGAGGTGGAAGACATCTGGTTTTATGTGTTGGGTGGATGTATATGTGCGTGTGTTTGTGTGTGTGTGTGTGTGTGTGTATGTGTGTGTGTGTGTGTGTGTCTGTGTGTGTATTTAAACGTGATCATGTGTGTTGTCTGTGATTGGAGATATAGGTACATTCCTTCTTCAGGAGTTTTTGTAGTACAAATCCAATGGAAGATGGAATACAATCTGATTGGCTGAGGGAAGCATCAGTGGGCGGGGCCATTGTTTTTTCCGAGCGGTCCAGGAAGAGAAGTGGCTGAAGTTTAAAACTATATATGGCTGTTAAACTGTTTTGGTGAACCTCCACATGTCAATATGTCCAATTATGAAGTAAGGTAGAATAATAATAAAAAAGGTTTTGCCAATTGCAGATCATGCATGTATAAGTAGTAAATAAGCCTTTAAAAAAATATAATATTAATGTAGTTGTAAGCAGATATTATTTATTAATGTACGGTCTACAACTATACTGAATCCATTAGTGGAGGCTGGTGTATAAACAGATAATCAAATACATTACAAAGTACATTATCTGTTAATTATACTTCCAATACCTGGATTGGTTAAAGTCAGAGCCTATATTTCAATGTGTGTGCAGAGCTGGATTTTATTTGAAACTGCCATTTCCACAAAATAGTGAAACACCTCACATTACCGCTCGATTGTTCTTTTTAGGAGAGATTACCAATATTGACAAATAACGTACACTGATAATCCCATAAAATGACCTTAGATCTCTTTACAACTTAATTAAACTAAGCCATGTATTAAAAGTCTATGTACTGCTCATGAATGCTAAATGGGGGAGGGTTAAAGTATAGTGATATTAAAGAAGTGTTAGTGTGGTGCTAAACGCAGCCTCTGATGTGGCTCATTTTTCCAGCGGTTCTTCCTAACACTTGCTTTTTATCCGTGTGATTACATAAATGGTTTCAAATAAAAGCAGTGTTGACTTGTGAAGATTTATCACATACATCGGCAATGAACATCACTGGCCTTCACATTCAACCGCAACCGCATAGAAATCAATGAAGAGCTCAATGGTGGAGCTTAACAAAGAACACACACACACACACACACACACACACACACACACACACACACACACACACACACACACACACACACACACACACACACACACACACACACACACACACACACACACACACACACACACACACACACACACACACACACACACACACACACACACACACACACACACACACACACACACACACACACACACACACACACACACACACACACACACACACACACACACACACACACACACACACACACACACACATCTTCTGCTCCCTCCTGTTTCTGTCCTCAGTGTTGATCTGTCTTCCAGATCACAAACAGGAAGTACACTAAACCACAAAGGGCGCTCATACAGCTCTTTGTTCCTTCCTACTTTTGTCATGAATGATTTACTGCCACTTGGCTAAAATTCACACACACAACTAAAGATTAATTATATATGTCTTTCTATCTCTGTCCCAAGTACTCATCTGTGCTATTGTTTAAAGTTTAAAGTGTACAACGAGGCAAATTACAGGCAGCACTGTAGATTACACGACAGGGATACTAATCTCGACAAGTGAGTACTCCATTAGAAATAGCCGCAGAAGTTATTTGACTTGCGTATAACCTAATATTTCTTGAACAATATTTAACAGATATCGGATTAATGTCACAAAATGGATATACAACTATTAATGTCAGTACTTACTGTACAAACCATACTAAAGGAGCACTTTGTTATGTTCCACCTCTGTTATTATGTGCACTTATGCAGCTATGGGTAGCACTTAACTGTGTATCTATAATAATATCCTACTGTCCTTTAAGTGAGAGACTTGGGAAGGTGTTAATAACAATGACTGGGTTTGAATAATAATATACCAGCATCTGATTGATAGGAGAACTGACTTTGAGTTCTTGAGAAGCTAGGGGTATTATACTAAAAGGCCTTTGTGTACAGTGCACTCCAAACATGAAAGAAGCAATATTACATTCAGGAAAAATCACAAGCGGTGCAAAGTTAGTGGCGCGTTTTCCATCACCCAGCAGTGGAGAGGGTAGGTGGCGCTAATCCGACAGAAAAACCTGCAAGAGTTGAGAATAAATGTGTACTAAGGCTAAAACAATCAAAGAAAAGAGGACTGACTAGGGATAATGAAACTTCCAAAACTAAAGAATAGCGAATTAGAATAAAAACACAGCTGTCATTACCGCTTATTGCCATAGGTGCCGCCAAAGAAAACAAAGCAGAGATTGTACGTTTAATCACTTAAAGTCCACAAAATTGTAAAAGATAGCCATCGCAGTTTCTAAGAGCTCAAGGTGAAGTCATAACATGTCTTGCTTCGTCTGACAAACAATCCAAAACCCATTGAGTTTACAATAACATGAAACAGAAAGGGGGGAATCCCACCTTGGAGAAGCTGGAACCAGAGAACGTTTAAACTGATAACTGAAGAGATTCATCCATTATGAAATTGCAGCTGATACATTTATATCAATCAAACACAACACCTATTCATTTAAGCCCTATAATGTCACAATCATTGATCTGGCTCTAGCATTATTACAAAAATAAAGTTAGCTTTCAAACTAATTAGGGTACAATGCAATTCAATGTGTCCCTTTAGGGTGTTTATGGATAAAGTTGACATTCATATTTTGAATGACTGAGAGGAACAGTTTAATATGCTAACATTGAAGGCTGTAAAATCAACCCAAAAGGAGAGTGTGCAAGGATATAAGCCAGATCACAAACATTCCAGTGTCCCTAAAGAATGACAATATGTATAGACAACCTATTTAGCTTGAGAAGATTTGTTTGGACAAGAAGATGGATTCCAAGTTGATTGTAGCCTGGGACTTTGGTTTGGATCTAAAAAGAGACAGGAGGCTGTGTTGGATCTGATTTAATCTACAGTGTAGACTTCCAATATGATTCATGGTGGTTTCAGGATCCTAAATCCAGTCTATCCTAACAGTGTCTTGGTCTGAACTATGTCACATGTTGGATTCAGATCAAGTTAACATAGTGTTCTGAAATCCTGATGGGCTCAGAAATGAGGACCACGTCACACTTTTCTTAAGTTAAAAACGATGTGGTTTTTCAAAAAGAAGGACACATATTCTTAGAACATTATGTAATCCAATACAGGGCATTTCAAAGCTGCAATAAGTATAGTTTGCTGTTGCCAGACTGCCTGCTGGACCTCGTGTATATTACTGGACAGACTCCATTTGTCTCTTCGCCACAGTTTAGAAGAGTGGTTTTCTGGTCTGGTAACTGATTGATAGTTAGACAAGATTAGATGAAGCTTTATTGATCTCCTCTCAAGAAATAAGGTCACAGCAGCAGCAGCGGTACTTAGCAGGGAAATTAAGATGAATGGCTCAGCTACAAATCCTCTGTAAACAAGAACAAATTAAAACTGTGTGGGTTACTTTCTGAAGTTTTGTTCTTGAAGAGGGTTGGATATGACGATACCACTCTCAAGCCTGTTTGGTTAATTTAAAACCTTAGCTTACAGCTGGTTAGCTTAGCTTAGCATACAAATACAGACAAAGGGGGTAAAAGCTAGGCTGACTCTCCTAAGTATTGCTTATTACTATTTATTGAATGTGATTTAGACCTACTAAGTTAGGTACCAAATCACAAGTTTCATCATTATACAATTTAATATAGTTTTATAGCATACAATACAACATTTGCTGATATCAGAAAGTTGATTTTGATTCAATTTGATACAAAATCAAGTGCTCAAAATAGGATTTTATACTTTTATACTGGGTTCTGTAGGAAGAAGCTAAAATGCCATAGGAATCTCAAAATAAATGTGTATGTTAAAAATGATGATATGTGTCAATATTTTCACTTTGCATTGCTGATATTGGATTGTTGATCAGTCAATCGATGCGTTGATCCAAAGTGAACAAATGTGGGGCAAATAAACTAAACTTAACAGTGTGTTAACACTTAACACATGTGCACTATAATTAATGTTACTTAAACACATAAAGACTTGTAGTAGACAGTATTGTAAATGCACAGACTCATCCTGCTTTCATGTTTATAGCTTCTCCACTGGCTTTAATGTTCTGTAGCTATAGCAGGGAACGCTGTAAAAAAGCCACACTGCAGCCCTTCAATGATAGCTAGAGCTGTCTGTGCGACATAAAACGAGCAATAATCCAAAAGTAGCCTGGTGTGGGTACGTGTCGGCCCGGGTCAGTGCCACATTGTGAGAGGGCTGTATCCTTCTCTGTGTTTACTCAGACTGTCCATGTAATGATAGGGATATCTGTAAAACTACCACTGCCGCCGCCACACTCCCTGCTAAGTAAGCGTCTTCTCCTCCACAATGGCTGCTATTTCTTCTCCGCTCTGTGTGTTCCTAAAGTTGGGTTAACAACTAGCTCACAAACCAGTGTGTTCAACAGCTCTTTTCTCTCTTTCTCTGTCTGCAGGCTCAATAGCCTTAGGTATGTGTATGAAATAGCCTTCTCAAAGATTGCCCTGTTGGCTCCTTTTTCCTCAGTCACTTTATGTGATTTCCCCTTTAAGGAAGCACTTACAACACCACACAAAGACACGGCTGTTGTCCCGTTGTCTTAGTTTTTTATGCATTTTCCAGTCTGTCCTCCAAATATGGATAATCTGAAGGGACGCTTGTTCATTTTTTTTGTGCTTCTTTTTCTTTGTGCATTTAAAGCACAGTAGCACAACTGTTAGTTGTTCTCAATATGCAGATACAGCTGTTTCTCCTCCTTCTGCCACTATGAGTTCTCCAGTGCATGAAAAAAAAACTATAAAAGAGCCTCTGCCTTGTCTTTGTCACTTTCCTCTATAAACATGTCCACCAGTGCATGTGTTGTTAGTCTAGCAGCCATAAAACGGGAAAGGCAAGACATTAGGCTTCTGTGTTTTTAGTAACAAGAGAGTGGAATCTATTTTAAAGGTGTTTACAGGAGGGGGTAGGTGTAGTTTTCATGGAAATCCAGGTTTATATATGATTATGGCCTTAGTGTCACCCACACACAGATAATGCAGTGTCCATATTTGTCCCAACTATTCACCTCTGTCCCTATCAGTAAGGGTTACAGGATATTCTGGGATGGTCTCCCACAGAGTGTAAATATAGATGCCACACCCTCTGCCTGAAATGCACACACAAACACACAAGCTGTCCTGTTCATAACATCTAAATGATCAACCAGTGGCACAGCATTGCATAACACCCTCGTATCCCCTCGTATATTAAAGTTATTCATGCAAACTAGATTTGTTAAGGGTGTTCGAGTTCAGGGTTTGTGTGACTGTAGGCACTCCTTAGGCACTCCTCCACACACACACACACACACACACACACACACACACACACACACACACACACACACACACACACACACACACACACACACACACACACACACACACACACACACACACACACACACACACACACACACACACACACACACACACACACACACACACACACACACACACACACACACACACACACACACACACACACACACACACACACACACACACACACACACACACACACACACACACACATTATTTTGCCCACTGGAGTAGATTGTTCTCTGAAAGCCTTGGGAAATGAATCCCAGACAGCTGAGCTCCTCTCAAAGCAATCTGAGATCCTAGTTCACCGTGGTAATTGCTTGACAATGCTTTCTGTTACATGGCTCATGTACTATCAAGCAAGGACACTACAGGTTATACGATCCTTGCTGAACTCGGAGTCTCCGGAGAATATGACCAAAGATAGAGTGTGTAAATGTGGCAGGTTTTGCATAAAGGTTTTAGCTGACAAGAATGCATATTTAAAGTGAAAAACACAGCAATTCAAGGAACAGCTGCATCACAACGCATCTCACAACTCTGTCAAAAACGCATTTTTGTCAAATATTATGTGTTATTTTATGTGTTATTTCAACTTTGTATTAGTTCTACTTTACTTGAATTTGTCACTGCCTGTCTTTAAAGGGGCCTTATTATGCTTTTGGGGGTTTTCCCTTTCCTGTAGTGTGTTATAAAGGTTTTTGTGCATGGTTGACCAATCACAACAAAGCCGGCCAGCTAACCAATCAGAGCCGACTGGACTCTGGTTTCAGACAGAGGGTGAAAAGAGGTGCTGCAGCACAGGCAGTATGAGGAAAACAAAGATAATTTGAACATTAAAGCATGTAAACAAAGTCAGAGTAGAAGCACAAAATACAAATATGAACCTGAAGATGAACATACAGTAATATTTCCTCTTTATAAATGAGTAGAGCATGAATATAAAAGGTCCTCTTTAAATGAGAAGAACTTGATTTGGAGAGAGAAACCAGACTCAAAACACATGACAGCGTAGCAGAGCCAAGAGTTATCTTTGTGGTTTTAATTGCCTTTGCAAGTAATCAAAACCACAGACTACAATATGTCCTCTTTGAAAGAGAGGACCAGACAACAAGTCCATTGAACAGCAGCTGAATGAAGTGATTCACACCAAGCAGCTCCACAATCAAAACTGTACTTTGGTCTACAAAGATCCCTCTTTGACCATTCACGGCTGTTCTGTTTTGCACCAGAGCGAATGTTATCCTGGTGTTTGTATAAAAAACGTATGATGTTGATGTTATTCCAGCGCCGGTGATAAGCTACAGTAGCTGCTGGCTAACAGAGTCTCTTTCAGCAGAGATTTGATAGATGAAGAGGCGGAGCGTGAGCCTGACTCACTGATGCCACATTAACCTCGAGCCTCTCCACAAGCTTCCTTTTCTCAGCGTTCTCTGATCAAATACAAGAACCATGAATTAGCAAATCTGCGTGTTGGCTGATTATTAGCTTTGAACCAGAAATCTGCCTTACCATCCACTACACTTGTCACATTTTCCGCTACTACACGCTGCATGATGCCAACAGTTCCTACTGCTTCAGGCCGTCTTCTTGCTATTTGTCTTGCCAAAAACACACCAGGGAAAAGGGGTTTTTCCTTTTGCCTTTATTTCCCATGCATTTAATTAACTTTCAAGGGCGTTCTTGTCCATGCACACATTACAAAGCAAAGTCAGCATTTTTCCATGCTAGACCAACCCTCTTTCACAGTATATGAATACAAGGTAATCTCAAGGTAATTTCAGTCCTGTTGAAAATGATGCACGCAAGTACTGTAAGCCCCCAGTCCAGAGAGAGAGCACGTATGATGCCCTTTCATTTAATTTAGCTTACAGGAGTCACTGTTAATTGATCACTTAAGTAAAAATAACATTACGTTTCTCTATCTTCTAAAAAAACTAAAGCAAAACCTCCAGTTGTTGTCCTTTCTCATAGAAGACAAGAGGCAGCTCTGCCCAATTCTCACACCCTTCAAAAGAACACTCATAGCCAAGTATACAAAGCAAGGTTGGCACACTGCCTGGCACTTTATTCAAAGCAATGATGATCTCATGCCTGACTTCATTGGGGAATCATTGACTTATCTCACAGCAATGCTTGACAGTAATCAGGAAGCTCCTCCGAGAGACACAAATGCAGGAAGTGCCCACAGAATCAAATGTTCCCACCTTTTCCAACCTTCTCAATACCCACTCTCTTCCTTTGCCTATAATCCCCTCACTTGTTTCAGCCTCTAAAGTTTACATGTGTCCTGTCATTTCCCATAACATCTTAATCTATCATTCTCTGTCTTCATTCCTTTTCAGCTCTCGCCGTGTCTGTCTTTGGAGAGGATGCATGTGTGTACAGTAGCTCTTGGTGTTTGTTTTCACACCGATGCATTAGAAAAATATAGATTTTGCTCTAAGGTTACAGAATTCCAGAGCGGCCCTGCAGAATCCCACACCTTCAATACTTCTCCAGTTACAGTGTGTGTATTGTTACCACTCTACACTATAATTGTGGTTGTGTGGAGCCAAATACATGTACACATCATCCAGAATTAGAGCTCTGTCATAGGACTCTTATTTGATGCTTCAAATATGGCTGATGTCTTTTAAGTACGCTATTGTTGACGCTGTTGGTGTATAGTATAGCTATCTGGTGCCCAATGTATATTCTATATCTTGTATATTGACTGAAAAACAACTGAGAGCCTCTGCTATTATGTTTCTGAAGCATTGCTTTTTAGTATTCCCCATTTGGACCACGTGGAGAGGATGTAAAAATCTTTGCCAGATCTGACGACTACATTTGAGACTGAAGGGAAAGCCAAACAGCTGACATGATTGGTATGTTAGAAAACATTTGAACTACAAAGTGCTGGATAATAAAGCAGATGTGTGGTAACATAAACAGATGTGAAGATAGCATGAAGACTAAACAAATCCAAATCCAAGTGTCATTGTGGGGTTCATTAGCGTACCTGTGTATGATGTCTTCCAGCCTCTTTCCTTGTTCTTCGTCCTGTTCCAGCTGTTTCCGCCGTCCCTCCTCTTGCTCCGCACCCATTCCCTGGAGGAGCCATCGCTCACGCGTGGATTTGGACTGAGGAGAGGACAGAGACACGTTAGGTGATGTTACTTATTATGGAAGAACAATTTCATGCTCAATCTGGGTGACATTAAACAAGGACTTTGGCATCAACTTCTATGCCGACGATATGCAACTCTACCTGCCTATAAAAAGACAAAAAACAGCATAAAACCCTTCATAATTGACAAAGTTATTATATTGGAAGTTCTCCTTTGGTAACCGTTTATGTAAGGAACTTCTTTAACTACGACTCGACTCCAACAGACTGTACATATCTACAGCAACACATTAACACTCGTCAAATAGCCTGTCTCTTTTAGCCTGTTTGTGATATTCTCAGGTATATTTAAAAACCACTGGACATTATGGAAAGTAACTTGTGAAAGATTTTAGATGCCAAGCAGATCTACAGCAAATAAACAAACACGTAGGCCCACACAGTTTTTACATAACACAGACTCAGCTGTTACTCACAGGAGAAAACCCTTTGTTAAATTACACCATGTGTACACAGTATTATAGCCATTTGTTTTAAACATACACCCTAACATAAGCCAATGTTTATGCTGTTGTCCTACAATATGCAATATAGTCGTTCATCCCCAAATAGGCGGTTTTCATCTGCTTAAACTACTCCTTGTCTTGATGACAGTAAGCCAGAGAAAGCTACACCTGTTCTGTGCAAATGGTCTGCAAAGACTAAAATCCCAAGTCATAAGGAGTATCTCTCCCACACCTGCCTGAAAACGCCAAGATTGTAGTCCTTTGTTTACTTCCATAACATATTGACATCACTATGCAACACTTGCGCTTCTATTGGCTTGCCCTCCAACACTGGTATGGGTAAATGTCACAGTAGAAGAACAAAATACAAATATGAATCTGAAAATGAGCATAATAGCACAAATAGTACTTTAATGATTACAGTTTGGATTATGCCATACTGAATTGCAGTATTTGACTACTTCATGGTGCCTTACAAGTATAGAGAAAAATCTCATCTCATCACACTGGTGTTTCTGCTATTCTTTAACGATTTAAATATGAATGCCAGAGTCGTGTGTTTGTGTATTTAATGTCTTGTCATTGTCTGGTACTCTCTTTTGTTACCACAACAGAGTTGAGCGGGAACACTTAGCTTCACCTTTGGCTGGTTCTGTCAAACTGTTGCTTGGCTCTAGGCTGTATATTTGACAGTTAACAGTACACACACACACACACACACACACACACACACACACACACACACACACACACACACACACACACACACACACACACACTGACAAACGCCACACAATGGGCTCTGCGGAAATTATTCCAAAGCATTTTACCACCTGCTGTCAGAATGTGGCAGCTGGGCTATTTGTTTGTTTGTGTGTGTGTGTATGTGTGTATGTGTGTATGTGTGTGTGTGTGTGTGTGTGTGTGTGTGTGTGTGTGTGTGTGTGTGTGTGTGTATATATGTGTGTGTGTGTGTGTGTGTGTGTGTGTGTGTGTGTGTGTGTGTGTGTGTGTGTGTGTGTGTGTGTGTGTGTGTGTGTGTGTGTGTGTGTGTGTGTGTGTGTGTGTGTGTGTGTGTGTGTGGCTGCTGCACACCCAGATAGCCAGGCTCAACTGACATAGATCATTTTCATTACGAAGTCAGAGTTGTAAGCCAGAGATATTTTGAATTTTGAATGAATCTCAAGTTGCATGACCTGTTTGCCAACTAGACTGAAAGAATGTGATTCTGCTTAATACCACAGGCAAGGAGGTCATGTTTTGTGTGTGTTTGTCTCTTTGAAATCAGGATTAATGAAGAATTACTGGCCTGGTATTCATGACATTTGGTGGAAGTGTGTAGCAGTGGTCAAGGAAGAACCAACTATATTTTGGAGCGGATCCAAATCATGGGGCGGATACACCAACAATTTTTTACTTTTGTTACCGTTACGAGATAGGTCGTAGCCTTTGTGTAGGTCTGTACTCTCCGAGTGCACTTCTGCTTCGGTATATAAGGCAAAATAGGAAGCTTACAGTAGCTGACCTTGACCTTTGACCTCACTGTGGAATTAAATCCATAAAGTTCTACAGTAAAAAGAAGCAACACTGCATTTTAGTAGTCAACAAAACAGTGTTAGATAATGTTTTGTATAATAACCGACCAGTTGTTTCCTCTGAGAACCAGCCTGCTCTCTGATCTCTCTCACGCTGTTTAATATATTTTCCATTTCCTGTTGAGCCTTTGACGCACAACCCCTCTGAGCTGGACTCTTAAAAAGAAATGTGGGCTTTTTAGAACAACTTTACTATTTATTAGAAAATAAAATATCGAGACACAGTTTCTATATGTATAAATGCAAGAGGCAAAATCAACCATATTCTGATGAGACCAGGCTTCAACAGAACATGCCGGGTGAGGTTACTCTGATGATTACATAGTTCCAGACTCAGATGAACGCCTCCAGTCTGAGAGGTTTGAATCGTACAGCCAAGAGGTTCTTATCAAATCTCTGGGCTCCAGTCTCCATTTCCTCTCCCATGCCACCACGTCTCTGGAGAGCGGACTACAAAGCCTGCCTCATGCCGCCGGGCTGTGCGGCACTCAGAGGTAATGGCCATTAAATGGTACTGTGTGACCAGAGGCTGATTACATCTGGAGTTCAGGCCTGCTGCCGCTGTATGCAAGACAAACTAAACAGAGCAGAACACTGGCTCTGGATGTATTCTCTGTCTAGCTTAGGGGAAGACAGGGCAAAGCACTGGTGTATTTGGGTTGGGGCAGATGTAGATAATATGTCTTATTTTCGTAAAAGAATCCCTCGGGATCTAGGAAGAGGTGCAAATGGAATATTTACAAGACATAGTTTATCTAAGTATATACTCTACATGATAAAGGCATAACATCTCCAAAATAGTAACAAAAATAGGCTTAAAAAAGCAAGAATTTAGACAGTTTTGTGTACTTTATATCGGCTCTCTTATGATCAGTTAGTAAACTGTTACATGTAATACTTGTGTTGACTTCCCTGGGGGTCTGTGTAATGCAGCAACACACGCCAGTGGTCTAAAGTGTAGTCACAGCAGTGGTTTGAGATGTCTGCAGTTAACGTCATGTGTAATTTGTTTTAATTATTACTTTGCATTCAGAATAACCCACATCATTGGAAAAAATAAAGAAATGCATCAGTATTAAATTCAAGAAGCAAAAATGGAAATGGAAAAGTCACATGTATCATGCTTAATAACATTGATATCATTTTTGTTTTCTTGCCAATGATGAACTCACGTTTCCGGCAGTGTTGTGTCTGCTACAGTATGTAGTTGTAGTAAGTATGTTTTGCAGCTGGGCTCACACTGTAGAAATTGACACTGAAAACCATGATCAAACCCAGGTGCTACTGCTTAACGCTCATAAATGGTTGTACGTCAAATACACACTGCGTTCATGGCTTTAATCAATGTTTCTGTTTTATCTATATTTCCATAAGTGGGTGTTAAAAGCTGGAAAACGCAGACTTGTAGGAATCAAACTCCTTTAATACAGGAGTCATTGTTGCCAAGTGTGTTTAAAGGCTCTAATTAGAGAATGGAATGTATTTTACTGCAAATATCGAAGCTGGCTACCATAGATATTTGTAGTAAAATTGGGTAACCACAGCCGCTTCCACACCCACGGTGCATCCGTGCAGCAATTTGGTCCACGAGTCATCAAAATGAAGGATGTGTGTATCTGTTGTGTCTCGATTTGAGAGGTCATGTGTTTTTCTGAGCTCATGTGAGGTCAAGGGACTAATTATTCAATGGTTGAACGGTTCAAGAACTCTAGGGAAATTACAGATGTTTCAAAGCTGCTAATTTTTCCGAGCTCACAATTCAGTCAGCAGTTTGTGTCTCCACCGCTTACTATTAGAACCATGTTTACTTGAAAAACACAATCTTGGCTTACCAGTAGCGGCTGGCAGTAATTATTAGGGGAATATGTTTATGTGTGTTGGGATTCGAGTGTTTTTCTTGAAAGAAGAAAACAGCCAAGGATAAACTCTAACAAGGCTGCACACCAGGGGCGCTGAGATGTGGATGTTCGGATGGAATGAACAGCAACCTGTCAGCCAGAAACTGACTAACACATTTATCCCTGCACGCAAGTGATTAAACACACATGCATGTACGTGTAAAAGCCACATGCAGGAATAGAACCAAACTGTAAAGGTGCATGATGTATCTAGAGCTCACTGTGTCCCTTTAACTGACGTTTGGGGTCAAGGCGAGCACTATCCTCAGAAAAAAAGGAACAGCGATTGAGCAGATTAAGAAAGATAAATGGCTGTCACACACACATTTGTAAAGCTCTTTCGTGAGCACTTTTGTTGACTCTATTCATCCACTGAGGTCTAACCCTATCATGAACCTTTTACCTTGACCTCTACACTGACCTCATTGTAATACATAAACTCAATATTTGACCTTAAACTAACGGTTACCTCAGGTTGTAAGCAATGCTTCATCTCTTACACATACAGTAGCCTAGACTTCTGCAATGGTCAGTTCAGTTGTAGAATGAAAGGCAAATATGTATTCACATATTCAGGCTATGAATATACAGATGTTAATGACACAACTAAACAGAGTCCGGAAGTACATTGCAATGCAGACATTTGGCTTATAACCCAGCATAGGAGCTATTATTTTTAATGTCATCTTTGCATAATCGTAACAACGTAAAAGAAGACATATTGTGCTAACTTTCAAGTTCATATCTGTATTTGAGACATGTTTACATGCTTTAAATGTTCAGTACCTCTTTTCACCCTCTGTCTGTAACCAAAGCCCAGTCTTCTCTGATTGGTTAGCTGGCCGGCTCTGTTGTTATTTGTCAACTGCTTAGAAATGTCCCGCCCCTCAGCCTATCACGTACAATGTATTGGTGCGCTAGCCAATAGAATCGCGAGTGTTACATGGTGATGTGACTGAATTGAACAGAAGTGAACAAAGATGTACAATCGAGGCAGAGAACTTTGGGATTTTAGCATTTGCAGACCATTGCACAAAAGCCTATACAACACACTACAGGAAAGGGAGAACCCCCAAAGTATAATAAGGTCTCTTAATGCACTACAGACTGTATGCAATTTCACCAGCCCCCCCAAGTTATACTGTAAACCCCCAGGTTGTTGGTCACAGTCATTGTGCAAATCCAAGTTTAACCGTAACCTTCTAAATCCTCCAGCTAATGACAAAATGCAACAAACCTTGAGATGCTGTAGTTGTAGCACCAGGCCATCCAGCTGGCCTCTTTTTTCTTCGATCTCAGTTTGACGTTTTCGCTTCTCCTGCGAGACAAAAAAACAGAAGAGAGAAAAATCAAATCACCAATCAGATATATACGGTCATATCTGTTTTTAATTGGCGGGCAGTGAAAAGAAAAATGATAGTAGTGTGGAAGTGGTGTAATAGTTGTGCACTAATGCATGCACTAATGCATGCTTGTGTATTGATTGAGTGTTTTGATGTAATCGGTAAGACAATATCCCAATGGGCCAATTAGGGTTCTCATGTATTCAATTTAAAGATGAGTAGGCTTTTTATACGGTATACTCCTGTTTAACTCAACTAACACTGACAGTCTTGTTTAGTCTACTGAGTGGGTTACATCACAGAAGCTAGGTCCAAGTTTCATGCCTCCAATACAGACAATAATATATCTAAGCAGGCTTTAACTAAGAAGGGTATCCTAATTAAGAATTTGGATCTGAAAGGATGTATAACGATCAGCAAATCCTCACTGGACTGACTCCATCTCTACCGTTCTGTACCACGAGACCGGTGGGAAAATGACACCCAGTCTTACAGAGGAACAAAATTAAGTATTAGGGGGGTTGGAAGTCAGGGCTTATGGAGGGTCAGGGGCCACATGCTATCTAAAGAGGATGGATTAGGCCTTGAAACCTCTAAATAGAGTGGAGGTTAGATTTGAGGTGGGGGAGAACAAGCCTTAACTTCATGTGGAGATGAATGAGACTGATGTTTGGAGGTCGGGTTGGACGCATGGTGATTGGGAGGTTTCAAATACAGAGAAATCCTGAGCACACTGAGGCAATGTGGAGTCACTATCTTTGGATTTACGCTAACGGAAATGCATGGGAATATAAACAAAGCAGATCCCAGTGCAACCATGGTAGGGTCTGAAGGGCATGGGATACAGTAGATGTGTGTGTGTGGCTCTCTCTCTCAGTGGGAGCAGAATCAGTATTTCTGGGCCATTTCCTGTTGGCTAAAAATAACCATCAGGGAAAACCCCAAAATGTGACTTAACGTTAGACCACCTCTCGAAAAAGAGTAAAACTGAGTGAAGGAAAATAGAGAGTAACGAACGTAAGGACATAGCTGAACAAAATGGCAGTGAAGAAACATAGGTCAGAACAAGACAGAATATAACTGATTGATCAGAAATAGGAGGCCATTTAACCAAATAATGCTAGGGAAACAAAACTGAAAACATTGTCCGTTATTCCCACCCTTTACATGATATTTCGGCTGGTTGTGGGTGTGCAAATAACGACTTTATTAGGCCATAGTAGCAAAAGGAGGAAGCTGGATTAATAAATTGGGCATAAAAAGCATCAGATATGAAACCAGAGATTGTTCTTTGAAGCTCTACTCACACAAACAACTCAGAATGACAATCGTTCTCTAACTGTAATCTAGTAGACCTAAACTTAACCAACGGTAGTGTTCACGAATCAACAAATCAGTTATCATCTTTTTTGTAATGTTCACATTGGGTGGTCTTTAATAGCCTTTAACACAGATAGTAGATAGGAAATGAGGGAACGAGTCAGGCCGGGTTATCAGGACGTGGTAGACATTGAATTAATCCCTTAACTAACCCATACCTTAGAATACCTCTATTTTATCATTACAGTTGGAAGATCACTTTTTTCTTGGCACTAGATGATAATGTTGTTAGTAAATCATTTTAAAGCGTTTTTTGGGAAGAAATATACTCAACTTTTTGATGCATATAGGAACACAGTGTTAATACATTCAAACAGATCTGACCCTTCTTTGTTAATCAGAAACAAAGGATCCCAATGGACAAAAAAACAGGGACTGCAGATGTGTGCTACAACATGCTTCCCACTGCAAAGCGAAGTGTTTTTAAAAGCAGCTGCTGCTGTTACAGTCCAAGGTTTCGGGGATTACCATAAAGTATAGTTATTGGAGCAAGTCTACCACAGACCTAAAAAAAACTAAATGAAGTAAAACAACTTGACTGTATCAGTGTTGCTCGAAGAAAACATTACAAAGGCGCACACATGCTGTAAAAACATCTGCACCAAAACTGAGGTCATCACACACACACACACACACACACACACACACACACACACACACACACACACCACACACACACACAACACACACACACACACACACACAACACACACACACACACACACACACACACACACACACACACACACACACACACACACACCACACACACACACACACACACCACACACACACACACACACACACACACACACACACACACACACACACACACACACACACACACACACTCACACAAGTTCCCATGGCTTGTAAAGTACAGTCAGAGGAATGGTCACCAGATGTCAAGGACTGTCAAGGACATGTGGTCCAGTAATGGGCAAAACACACAAATGCGCGCAAATACAAATCCACAGATACACACAAAAGCAAATACAGTCACGAATAAGTAAACTGATAGTAGACACTATTATGTTGAAGAGCCTTCAGGCAAGCTGTGTAGAAGGACAATTCCCATCCACAGCAATGCCCTGCTTAAAACACAGTGTTGTATAATAAATACATTAGTGGTTGCTAAACTGTCCTAAAGGGCCTTTGAGACTTACAACAGCTCTGCAGCAAAAAATACAGGCTCCTTATTCATTTCATGAAGTGACGCAGTAGGGGTGCCCACTGCAGAGGGATGTGGAGAAGGAAAAAACGAAACAAAAGGAGAGTAGTCCTGTACAAAAAATGCTGACAATGGTTCTACTATTTATGCTGCGCAATGCAACATAATCTTTCCAAAGAAACTACACCAACCAATCAAATATATCCAAGTTAACATACAGTACAGGTAGTGTGGCAAACTTTGGAGTGTACTTTTTAAGAAATGTAATGGAAATTACATTTGATCACTGTGAAAACGGTCCTGCCTCAAAATTAAGACTAATTGAGAATCTGTGGGAAACACAACCATTGGATTTGGCTGAAGTACCTACTACCGCTCAGGTCATCTGGAAAAAGAATCCTGCTTACTTGTACTATACTACTGCATGTACCGTTGTTCAAAAGCAGCGTCAGCGTTTTTCCTATTGGTATTCCCTCCTGAAATTCCCCCAAGTAATTCCAAGAAAGTAACCCAGACATTGACTGTGGCATGATATAAATATTGCAAACTCCTCCAGATTAATCAGAATTTCTAACAGTGCGTCTTGTAAATATTTAATGAACACAAACACTTCTGAATGTTGGCTTGAATTGGGTTTGATTGCCATTTAACTTTGGAGGACTATCAAGATCCCTTGGGTCATAGAGCTCCTATGAAAAAGTGTTGGATCAGTTCATGAGGCAAGCCACTAGAAAAACAAGAATTCATTAGCTGGAGGGATCGTCACTGTCTGCTCGAACAAGACTAAAAGCCGTGTTTGCAACCGAAACTGCTAAGTTAATAAAAAGATGAAAGCCTTGTTGAGCTGAATTGGCAGCAGTAGGACCCTGCTCTGTTTACTGTATTTTCCCCCAGAGAATACATACTCCTCCTCAGGAAAATATGTGGACATTCTTGGTGACACACTCATGACTTCCCACACACTGACTCACTGAGTCTTTGGCCCCACTTGGCCTGCTGCTTACACAGAGGATATGGCTTTCCCCACTACCGCTGACACAGTCCAAAAATGTGAACACTAACACATCATTCCGTGTTCAATATTTTAAATGGCTAAGCCCCATTGGAGATCTTCACTGTGTCACATTGGCGTTGGGTTATTTGGTTTCATAAGCCAACCACAAGTCACATGGACGTCACAGAATTTAGTTCTTGTTCTTGTTCTACAGAGGTAAACATTTTGGTAAGGGAGAAGGGGTCAAAACTCTAAGTATCTATGAAATTAAGTTCAGCACAATGGCTTTTGACCAAAACTAAGAGGCTAAAAGTCAGGGTCTGATTAAACCTAACCCCTTGTTTTTAGGTGGTTACTTCACGAGTAGTTTTGTAAAATGTTCTCAGCCCGAACAAATTCTTCAAAAGTACTCTTTGGAAGAAGACCAAAACTTATATTTTCATGCTCAGTTCTGGCATGGACAAAAAGACGGTACTAGACTTACAAGAAAAAGGTGATCTGAGTTTCCAAGAATGTCAATGGCCTTATTCACTGGACAATATCAAACTGAATACGGAAAGACACAAAGGAGCCAATCCAGACATGACTGGTATTAATGTAGCCCTATAAATCATTGAAATGAATCCTGACTTAGAGCGGGATTTACAGTCCTTTCACAGGACTTTTAAGTGGGACATAATGTTAATACACAGAGGGACGTTTAAAAGGCTAAACCAACAGAATACCAGGAAGGGAAGTTTGATTGGATGGCCCAAAAATCCAAGATGTAACTAGATTGGTTTCTCATTCATGCCTCCTTGTACACAATAAAAGTACAGTGCAGTAACTACATGGTGATAGGAGTCTTACTCACATATCTATATATACCGACTGGATAGCTTTCATTAAAAATAAATGTGTCAGAATTTGTACAAGCAAGCAGTTGAATGCAAACAAACGCCTACCTATAATAACAGCATCCTGCATTACTGATACACATGAGCTCACCCCCCTACACGAGGTCACTCAGGCGTGCTTTTAATGTGGTACGCAGTGATGTTGGGCTGGAGGTTTGGCTTGAGTTGAGTTTGCAAACAGAAGTGAGCTGCAGATCAGATGGGTCACATTCTGCACATGCCAACACACCCTGCAGAAGCATCTCAGAGTGAAGATCATCTTCCATCTAGCATGCAGCCATACCTGAACGCTTAGAGAACAGACAGAATGGACCTGTGCTTCAAATGTTTGATTCAGTGTTTACTGTGTTGGGAAGAACTTTCTACAAATTAAAATGTAAATGTGGCTCTTAGTGGGGACTATATGAATGTTAGGTCCCCAGACAATGCTTATTTGTTAGGTCCAAAATGAACATGCCGCTAACCTGTTGACTCCTACACTATTGGTGGTGTCAATAAATGCAAATTTAGCACGTAGTTTAAATGTCTTGCATGCCATTGTCATGCGATATGGGCAGGTGGAGACTATACTCATCGTGTCCATATTGAGAAGAGACACGAGAGCGCATAACTCTGCATTCATATGCACGTACACAAACATAAAACGTCACAATCTTTTAAAGGGATATTGTGAAGTGGGGTTCAATGGCATATATCATTTGGATTTGGATGCAGAACAATGTATTGCTTTGGATGGGGGCAGCACGTGTTTTTAGCAAGTAACAGGCAACTAAACATTCTTGCCATTACCTCTTGCTTGCCGGAAACTGACGCCATTACAAATCTATGCTCTCTTCAAAGCCACCAAATTCCATTGACAAAAACAGTAATTTTACCTTGCACAATCTCTAGTCAACCGCTGATGTGTTATTTGTGACTTTGATGAATCCAAACCAAAGCTTTCAAACTGGGGGATTTTTCAACAACCTTCTACTCAGGGTCAATCACTGACTATGGCTAAGTATCTCATACAACTCCAAGAAATCCAAACTATCCCTTTAATGTATTCTTTCGGCTGCCTTGAGTAAACAAACAATGCCACTGCTATCAGCAAACCAGAGGGTATCCGTTACTAGGAGAGTCATATTTAGACTGATATTGTGTTGTATTTATAGGTGTTTCTGCTCAAATGACCTTTGTTGTCTCTGCCCACAATACTGAATGTATCTGTGTTGTCACTCTGCATTGCTTACTATCCAAATCAGCTCAAATGTCAAGACAATCATATAAAAACCAGCAGTGCCCAGTAGAGCTGCATTCCAGTTTCAAGTCTTTATGAACCCTAACCCCACTCGCACACAGGCATGTACACAGAGACACACACAAACACGCCAGAATGTCCAGTACGTCCAAGACAGCTGCTGCTAATTTTAGATGGCATGTAATGCCTGGCGTGCCCCAGACCCCCTGCTACCAGACAAACCACACCCCCTCATCCCCCTCCAAATGACTTTGCCTCAAGCACACTCCCAACCCCCATAAAGTGCTGAAGTCCGTAAACCAAACGTCCTCTGGCCACCTATCCACTCCTGCCTCTCCAGCATCCAATCTGCTCAGTTGGTAGGTTGGCAACACCCACTCTGCCAAATATTCCAAACTTAAAGACAGTAATTCAAAACTTAAACTGAAGCAGTGACTCCAGTGACTTATCATAAACCAACAGCTGTGTCATGGTGACCAATAGATACAGTATTTCCAATGTTATGAAGCAGAACTGGGCAATCTGATAACCATTTTTCTCTCTTCAGTCACCTGGACCAAATCCAGATCGCAAGTCAACTAAAAACACAAGTTTGAAAGATGGCACATCTGTTAAAAAGGCAGAAAATATTTTATTAAGCCGCACTTCACTGAAACGGGAACAAACAATCTCAAGGCCAACAGTTAGGAGCAGTTGATCCCTTTTCCATTACCTGCTGTTAGAAAGGAAAATTGCTGCCAATAAAACAAATGGCAGAAAGTCAAAGGCTGATCAGTAACGAAAAAATAAATGGGAAACTAAGAACTGCTTCCTTTCTTGAGGACATGTTTGAAGTTTGGTCCATTAGCTAACTATGTGCAGTGGAGAAACCGCTTGGAGTGTGTTACAAATGTGATCCAAGCTTTGGGTTAATAATAGAAACCAAAAGTGACCGTATTTTGGCAACTTATTCAATATTGTCTATATTATTTGCAAAGGTTAACTGGCCAAATTGAAACAACACATGCCTTCAGACAACCCAGCCCCCCACTCTATTTACCGCACTTAACGCATGCCACAGTCACAAACCTCAGCATGCCAAGCTTTAGCTATAGCATCCCCCCTCACCTTCACCCTGCCCCACTCACTTCCCCCTTGTTAGCCATCACTAAGTGGATCCAGAACACTGACCAGTTACACTGATTACTTTCAGAGACCCCAAAGAGATCAACCTGTGGTCGAATTGTGAAATAATAACTGTTAAGCTTTGAGTCTTTAGGGCTGGTGACACATAAAGCAGCAAGAGAGACAACAGGCACAGAGATTTAGATTTTAACTGGAAGATTTCACAATGAAATATCTTTGTCTTGTTCAAGGTGCCAGCAGCTGTCATTTCCTGAAACTATGTCTTTCCCACAAACACACCATGGTCATCTCACTCCTCATGCACCACTTCCTAATTCCCCTTAGACTTAGCCACAGGCGATCTGCGGCCTTGAGTGTGTTTGAATGTGTGCGTGTACAGTACGTGCGTGTGTGTGTGTGTGTGTAGCAAAGAGTCCAAAGGGCTGAGGTCATCTGTGTAAACATATCACAGACACTACAGAGAAGTCAGTGAATGAGTCCAAGCACGCACACACACACACACACACACACACACACACACACACACACACACACACACACACACACACACACACACACACACACACACACACACACACACACACACACACACACACACACACACACACACACACACACACACACACACACACACACACACACACACACACACACACACACACACACACACACACACACACACACACACACACACACACACCGTTGGCGGTTGGCAGGCCGCATGGGCAACAGCTAATTAGAAAGCTGAAGCGCTCGCCGTTCATTGGCTGAGCTCAAAACCACACGCTGGGTTTTGGTGAACATACACAGATTTATAAAAAAGACATAAACATTATGCACAGACGTCTTTTCGGGGAAACCCTGACAAGGCTGTATTTCATCCGATGGCTGTAATTACATGTTAATAATACACCAATTACAGGTTTGGATTTAACAACATGACATCACAACTGTTCCCTAATCTGACCAATTAGTAACCATGGGAACCTGGACCACTGGCACAGCTGACAGGCCGGTAATCGTTATCAGACTGTGGGAATCTTCTTCAGTTTGTATGTGTGGTGGACAAATGAGCAAATGTACTCGTCAACTCTGAGATTTAACGCTGGCACATGTCGTACCCTTTGTGGTACTTTATGATTAATGCTGAAAGTCCTCCTATTATGTCGAAATAAACCAATCATTTAAACTTTGTTGGATGTCACTTACTCTCACAAACTCAAAAGAGAACCATCAAAGTCATATTGAATTGAGTTTAGTCAAGATAAACTGGGAAATAATTCAGAAGTACTGTAAATTGTGCCGCAGAGAAAAGATGGCACTCAGGATTCATTTCTCTCTTGCAACTTCAATTATTAATAAGGAAGGAAAAGTACATACAGAAAAAAAGTAGTTATAGGAAAGAAATCCCGATGAATGTTTTATATGAAACGCCTCTTTGTTTAAATAAAGGATCCAAAAATAACTCATAGTGAATTGTTTAAATCTCCCACAACAGTCTCACAGTTACTCCTAGTGATTGAGCAGAAAGGTATTTCCATCATAAAAAAAGGTGGTGATTCACGGCCATTAGTGCTATGCTTTATTCATGAGCCACACAGCACATTGACCTGTCTCTGCAGCAAATGGACATTATAATGACAGCTGTTTGCTACCTGCAGTCATTTTTCTGGTCAGGTTCATTAGACAAGAACTCAAACTATCGTAGTACAGATGACCCGTTAATTAAATCAGTGTGAGCTGCGTGTTCACACCGCTCAGATACAGAGAACCGCTCCTACACTTGGCTCGGATTTTAGCGGGAGATTCCAATTTGGCTCGAGCACCGCTTAAGTATTGATGAGGTCTCAGAGTATCAATAATTGATGAAATCATTAGCATGTCAGCTGCAGACCCGAGACAGTGTGAATGCACTATACACACACCTCTCCACAGGGGTTTAGTTATACTTACTCAGAAAATCAAGGCAGACAGTAAAAATAGTATAACAATTATTTGGAATGTTTTTGGAACTCCTACGATGAATTGATTAACAAATTAATTGTAAACTATGAAACTCATATTCAAGTTGTTTTGATGGTCGATAGATTAAATAAAGAGAAAAAATTGTTAAAATTATTTCATTCAAGTTTCTTAAATTCTTGATCATTTGTGGTTTATTTTTTCCTCTTTGACTTTCAAATGAATATCTATAAATCAACGACAAAGCGAAAATAATAACTGTTTTCAGCTCTAAAATATTGCTTGTCTTCACCCTTGTTGAATGCAATGACATTTAGTTTTTGCACTTATGTCCGGGGACACTTCAAACTCTTCTAATCTAGTGTTTTTGTTGTGCTGGAACTCTTTCTCTTCACCCACAGTCATAAGAGATTCCATAAAATCCTTCCCCTTCCTTTTGAGAAGCTCTATCCCGCTCCTGTATTTACACTGGGTATTTCGCTTACAGAGTGCCTCAGAGACTTGTTAGTACTAATAGTGTAATAGTAACCGTTCTCTATTGGAGTGCCTGGTAGGGCTTGAAAGCTATTAGTGCCCCTTATTGTCTTTGATAGTGTACACACGCAGAGCTGAGACAAGGCAGATGCTCGTGCAGAGGAAACAAACAGAGCTCAAATGATATAATCATATTCACATGTGACTTTACTTTCAACAAAAGCGTTTGGCAGTTCCAGTAGTCTGATAGTATTTCAGGAAAGATTACATAGAGAATTATTTGTAGCGTTACGACCGCTGTCATCAGAATATTCTGTAACGCTTGTTGTGTTTCCTGGCGTGGCGCAGCAAACCTAAACCGTGCACGATCACGTAGTTGATGATTTGAGTCGTGTTTTGCCAAATGATGCAAGAAGCAGAAACGCTTGATCCTCTCCGCTGAAGAACTTTCCACTCTCTTTAAGAGTCTGACTGGTTTAAGTACATGCAGCCTGGTATGGCTGCCGTGTTTCAACGTGGCCAAAATAGTTTCTCCATCTGCTGCCGCTTGTGTGTATGAGTGTGTGTGTGTGTGCGTGTGTGTTCCTGTGCGTCTTGAGTGTGTGTGGTATGCTGTGGTTGCTCACTGGCGCCAAATTTAGTCCCAGGCAGTGACTCCCGGTGTAACTGTTGCTCCGAAAGTCCTATCAGCACCAAGCCAAACACTTCAACAGATGATACAGAACACCGAAAAGCATTCTGGAGCACCTTAGGTCATTCTATCTTCGCAAGAACATACACCAAAAAAAACAACACAACAACTTTCCTCTAAGTTGGTTTCAGCTGCAAAAAAAGACATGGAAGAAGTTGAGAGCTGCCACAACAGACAAACTGCAGCAGCAGTGCAGGGCCGAAGTCAAGGAGCAAAGCACTTTACAATATGTGCAGCAAAAAATGTGTTGAGTGAGGAAAATGGATGTAGAGGGCGATGATGTCATGCTGTAGGACTCCCAACACACCAAGCTGACTCACTTTTATTCAACAACTAAAAACTCTGCAATGAGGAAATTGTGAAACAAAAACTACTATACAAAGTTTGTTACCTTGGTTAGCATTTAGCCTACGACCACAGATGCTAAGGCTAATTACAGCTAGTTAACTTAGTCAATTTGAAATGCAGAGAAACACACTGTATGCCAGGGTTATTATATTAAACTATGACAAAAGCGAAAAAAAGCAGTGAAACAATATTGTTACTAAACTAAAACTGAATAAAATGTTAAAACTGAACAAAATCAATATTGGCTGGTTGAAAAAAGTAATACAAAAAGAAATGGACATGTGGTTTACTTTACTTTACTTTATTTCTGTTTTTGCTTTTTAGCTATAGCAAATCGTTACCAAAACAAAAGGAGACGACACTTTTGAGACTATATATCCAGCTCAAACAAACATTAACTAAAATCCCCCAAAAACTACAACTGAATATTTAAAAAACAATTTTTTTTTAAAACCCCAGCTAAATAAAACAAGCAAACACATTCTGAAAACAAACTAAACCAAAATGAAATTCAATACTATTATCATATTGCAGCTTATTATATGATATAATGGCGGTGGAGATAGTAATCATTAAGCTTTTGTTTATGTTCATATATTTAGAGCTCAAAATGTTATACTTAGTTGGCTTCAGAATAAACACTACGCAACACCACCACCTCAGCCAGGGGGTCACCCTAATGTGTGGCATTCACTCTTCACGTCATAGGAATTCAATCAATAAAACCTGAACTCTAATAGTGGCAAAGACCCAAAAAGGTGTTTCCCGCCCTCGACATGTGTTTGAATTGACAAGAACGATATATGAATGGATAATGTGAACACGCAGAGAGCATGAGAAAGAATCAGAGAGAGGGGGAATTATGAAAGAGGCAGAGAGACTGAAAGTTAGGCGAGATATTGTGCTGCGACTGACAGGAAGAGATGAAGCCAAGGTGAGGCAGGGTGGACAGACAGACAGCAAAACAAACAGAACAGAAGGTCAGAGCAACATGAAGAAGAACAACAAAACAGTTTAAAACTTTTTAGACTTACCGCCAAGGCCTGCAGCCTCTCTTTGTGGAGCTGAGCCTCCTCACACGACATCCTGAGGGGGAAGCAAGGGGAGAGGGGGAGAAAGAGACGTGAGATCTGGGAGCTTTAGACTGAGTACCTCAGCGAGAGGTAGAGAGGGGAGGGAAGGAGTGGAGGAGGAGTATCCAGACAGGGTCCTTCCTCAGCAGTAATCCAAGTGGAGAGAGGAGACAGTGGGAGAAGCAGAGATCTCTCGTTCACTGTCCATGTGCCTCGCATTCCCTCTCTGACTCTATCACCCACTCTTTCTCTTGCGCTGCCTGTCTCTCCTCCCATTTGTCCCCTCCCTCTCTCCCTCTCTTTTTTTTTAGGCATGGGCCATGTGTGATTAAACAGCTGGGAGGAGCAGCTGAGAAGAGAGGGGGAGAGGGAAGGGGAGGAATGGAGAAGGGATGGCATGAAGGTGAGAGAGAAAGAGTGAGGAAGAGCATTGTAAGGAAAAGACTAGCAGAGGAGTCATTGGTCATGTTTAAAGGGGCTCGATTCTGCAGGTTCATATCTGTAAAGCCTCTACTGTGACATGTTTGCGTGCTTAAAATTAAAATAAACTCTCTCTGGAGGGAACTTTGGGATTTTAGCCTTTGCAGACCATTTACATGCACACAAACTTACACAAACACACTACAGGGAAGTGAGATAATCACAAACACAGATCACTCAGTTCTGTGTATATGCAATTTAGAAGGGATTTTTTTTGAGAGAGAAAAAAAAAAACCTTTCATTGGTCACTCTTTTATCAAATGAAATTGGTTTTAGTGGTATCTGCAAATGTTTCCAAAAAATGTTTAAGAAAGTAATACACACTAAAAATGTATTTAACATTGGCACTTCCTTTGGCTCACAACTGGAAATCTAATCACCAAATGTAGTCTAATTTCAGATAACAGCATGTGTTTTTGCACAGAATTAAAGGTGGGGTAGGTAAGTTTGAGAAACCGGCTCGAGATACACTTTTTGTTATATTCCATGGAATGCTCTTAACATCCCGATAGCAATGAATATCTTAAGTGCTTTGACAAAAATCCATTAAAAAATGTCATCTGTGGAAGCCGTAATACTGTAAAAAGTACGACCAATCATTTTAGCCGGCCCGGCTAAAATAACTGGATGGCCTACCTGCCTGTCAGCCTTCCATCTGTGCTCAAACTTATCTCGTGCCCTCATTGGTCATGTGCGCGTTCGTGTGTGTTGGAGGAGGGGCTCTGTAAGGAAGTGGCAGATTTTCTCCGGTCGTGTATTTTCAAATTCTAGCGGACTCGAGCTGGTTTCTCCAAAATTACCTACCCCACCTTTAAGCTCAAAAATAGCATTCCTACACCACCAATTGCCTTCGACAATACGAAAACATTTAAATGACAATTCCACACCTGGACAGAAACCTTGTTGTCACGTTTCAGGACAAAAATCCCTGGATGCCACTTCATAAAAATGCAACTTCTCCCAGGATCATAGCCTCGCTACAACATATGCTCTCCACTGTATACCTGAAGGGAAGGGGTCATGCAGTGCCAACGCTGCATATAGCATGTTACCATCATTTAAAAAGGTGTTATGATATAAATCCAATTATCTTCAATGACAACGCCTACACACAAACAATCCTACTGCTGACTCTTCACTTTCTATTTCTGGTCATACGTTTATTCCAGTCCCTTTCAATGCGACATCAATAGAAGCCTCCTAGTTTAGAAAAACAGAGAAAGGAGTAGGAGAGAAACGCAGATAACTGTGTCACTAGGAATTGATGCACGTGAACATCAATGAGACATGTTTCTAAATACAAACTGCAAAAACACCTCTTTCAAAAGCAAGACACACCTTCACACACACACACAGAAACAAAAGCAGAGTGTGTGTAAATGGGTCACTGTTAACTGTGTCCCAATTTTCTTTCTCACTTTTTAACATTCTAGGTTCATCTGGGTTTCATCCATTCCTCTTCTTTCACAACTTATTTATTTAGCTTATTTTCTCCTCTTGTTTACTCTCTATATCCTCCCTTTCTCCTTCTTTACACCCTTAACTATTTTCCTTTTCTTTTCCCCCTTTCCTTCACTGCATTGATGCGCTCTATTTTACACTCATCTCAACTTTCCTCCTTGAATCCTTTCCTCCATATATCACCATGCCTCCCATGGTGCATCTCTGCCCTCCATTTCTCCTTCCTAGTCTTCCTCTTCCTCTCTTTCCCGTACCTGTCCCGCTTTCCCTCTATCCATATCCCCCTCTTCCTCAATCCCTCTCCTCTTCCTCTTTTCTCCTTCCACAAGCACACATCCTTATAAGGAAAAAAAGCAGCAGCAGCAGTAGTCCTGGCCGACTCTTCAGGGAATACAGAAGCATGTAACGCGCGCGCGCGCACACACACACACACACACACACACACACACACACACACACACACACACACACACACACACACACACACACACACACACACACACACACACACACACCACACACACACACAACACACACACACACACCACACACACACACACACACACACACACACACACACACACACACACACACACACACACACACACCACACACACACACACTCCAAGAGAAGAAGAAAAATGTACAATAAATAATTGCAGCTGCAGAGTATCTGTCCCGTAAAGACACTGCGCAGCTGTGATTAAATCAAAAATAAGTTGTGTTTATGTCTCAGCTATAGCTTCCATCTGTTATGTTGTATCTAAAATAATGCTCAGAAACAAGAACGTGTTCACGAGTGGTGTCATTTTATTCTCTAAAGCTTGCCTTTCTGTGGGACAGTAAAAAATTACTTTCCTTACCCAGTATTTTGGATTTAGGTGTTTTTGTTTAGTTTTACAGAAGTGTTTACATAGCCTACTGTACAATATGTTGGAGTTTGAAAAAGTTCATAGTTAAGTAATTAAAGAGTAAACATTATATTGGTTTCAGGGGTTTTTCTAGAAAAATATAGTATGAGGGCACTGATCTTGTATATAAGATATATAAATTATTGCGAGAACATGACGTCCGTATACAATATGGCACCGTGGACGTAAACAACAACGAGACGTCGGAGCTATGTAAAAAAGCTGTCTATGTCGTCTGACGGTCTATTCGACACAATTTTCATATTTATGGTGTCATTATACCGTTTTTGACGAACAAAAATATGGTTTTCTGGCTTAATTTAGAAGTTACCAACCTGTCGGATCTGATTAGCATTTTATGTCAGGTTAAAGCTTTCTGTTCATGTTTGGAGACTTTTTACTAATATAGTACAGAGTTGTTCGTAACGTACAACATTGGTTGAGACCAAAACAGCTTTTTGTCTGCGTAAATTGGCAAATGTTTACTCATCCTTTGAACTTTATATGTTGATGTTATGTCAATGTTGTGTATATAGCTGCACTGCCCAGAAACAATCAACAGGAATTTGATTAGATTGCTAGTTTTGCTAAATGTATGAGGTGCTATAGTTGTTGCAGTGCTAATGTGTTCCCATAATCTTTAATTTATTCATCTTTAAGGTCAAATTTATAATCCACTGTTTTACCCTTTGTCAGATAATGCCAAAAGCATAAGCTTGAAATACTATAGGCTCACTGAGGCTCACCGTCAAGATAGGAAAAGAAAAATAATCACCCCGGGACCCGCCCTTATTAAAACACCCTGCTACAGCTGTAATGTGTGGACTACATGTTATAGAGCATGACCTGTTTGAGGTCTCAGTAACATATACTGTAGTTTAGGTTATGGAGGCAGGCTCAGCGCTGCAGCTGTCTGACTGCAGCCGCTCCAATACTTCTGGCCCGTCTCTATTTGATCTGGACTCACACCAATCACATCATGGAGTTGGCTGCATGCACACACTGTCATTGCTAAGAATACTTCCTAACATTTCTCCACTTCATTAGAAGTGTTTCTATTCCATTCCCATGACTTTTTAACTCTATCTCTGCCACCTTCCCCCCCCTTCAACCCCTTAACCCTGGCGTCAGTTATGTTGGTCTGTCGTCGATGGACACAACAGCATCATTGTTCCTCTGCATCGCCACGACGACGCGATGACCTCACTGCACAGCCAGCCCGGCCCGCCTCCCCCCCATCCCAGCCCAGAGGTAATGGCCTCCAGATGTGGAACCAGAGGCGCACACACACACACACACACACACACACACACACACACACACACACACACACACACACACACACACACACACACACACACACACACACACACACACACACACACACACACACACACACACACACACACACACACACACACACACACACACACACACACACACACACACACACACACACACACACACACACACACACACACACACACACACACACACACGAGTTAGTTGGAAGTAATGAGCAAATACGGACAAAGAAAGTAAGTCTGAATAAAATGTACATGTGAATTTGAGCATTGGTGTGTGTGTGTGTGTGTGTTTGTGTTAGTGTGTGTGTGTTTGTTATGTTAATGCAGCCATTTATTTTGCCTGCCTTTCCTGGGCTTAGCGCTCCCACATTGTAATTCTCCCCAAAATAGCTGAAACACACAGATCTGGTACAGACCGGCCTCTGTTGCAAATACATATTGTGTGTGTGTGTGTGAGAGAGAGAGAGAGAGAGAGAGAGAGAGAGAGAGAGAGAGAGAGAGAGAGAGAGAGAGAGAGAGAGAGAGAGACGAGAGGGAGAAGAGCAAGAGAGAGACGAGAGACGGAGAGAGAGAGAGAGAGAGAGAGAGACCCAAAAAGTCATATTTCTGGCTGTGTGGAGTGCCAGACCCTGATCTCATTCATATTTTATAGATCACTGAGGGAGGTCAAGCTGTGTTTGGGTGTGTGTCTGTCTGCCTGTCTGCACATACAGTTTAACCAAAAATTCAGCATTGCCATGACGTCTTTATTACTGCTGAGTACGTTTATTTTTCCGCTTCGTAATTGGCCTTACATTTTACAAAAGCAATTGCTGAGGGGAGCATGGCTGAACTTCTAAAAGTCAACACTGTCTTTCAGCAAATAATCAGATAAAACTCCACATGTTTTTCCGAGCTGATGTAACACAGGAATCCAGTCTCCTGCAGCCACGCAAAGCCAAGCGTATTTTACTGTTTAGTCTACAGGAAGTGAGTCAAAAAGTCAAAGTAAAAAAAAAGTGAATTATCCATAAAATAATAAAAAAACATAAACTATCTGAAGTCGGACACATGACTAGAAGCAAGCAGAATCTCCATTCATAGTTGATAATATAATCACTCATTTACACAGTCCCTCACAGTATAAAAGGTAATAGATAGCATATTAATTAGTATCAGCCAGTCAGATCAGCACATTTCTTTTTATTGATCTCACTCTTAATTATTCACTGAGGGATGATTTCATAATAATAGTGATAATGTACGTTCATGTCTACGCTGTGCATACGAATACATGCATATATAAGACTTTTTAGAAATGATGTCAAGCTTTTTTAAAATCGATTTCTTCCTGAGATGCATTTTTATATAAGAATCAGATGACGTAGTCCCCAGACACTCAGATTATCACCACCGCAGCATGTTCCCTCTCTGAATACCATTATTTTCCCTCTCCTCTATGGTTTGCGCATCTCCTCTTATACAGTGTTAAAAATTCATGTTCTGGTATTTTCCTTCTTATGGAGTGGAGATCCAAAAATCATATATATTATGTAAAAACGTCATTAGTTATTTCAGTAAAAGCCTCAAGAACCACTTTGTTTTGCATGGATGTTGCCAGATACATTTACTGTGCTTTAAATGTAGGGCTACAAATAACAATAATTTAATTACAAATCCATCTTTTTTTTTTATTTTACATTAAAACTATTAACCCTATTTAATGTCCAAAGAAATGATTGTTCGGCAGGCAAAGACACATTTTTGAATGTATTTTATTATTACTTTGTTTGTTAAAAAATGTTAGGCTGATAAACGACTTATCAATAAAACACCAAAAAAACACCAGAAAATGTATGATAACTGAAAACTTAGAAATGTGGTGGCAAGTTCAAAGCACCACCCTGCATATGCTCAATCCATGCCATCACTAGAGAGTGTTTTTCCCGTAAGACTTCCCTGAGTGTGCAATAAATAGCAGCAGAGAATGGGCCATCTGCCATTGTGGTGTCTGCGCTCTGCATGACCACAACTACAACCTCCTCTTTCCGCTGATTCAGTGACCATCCCAGAGAGAGCGCGGTGTAAAGGCTGATTGAAAATAAGCCCAGAGGACAACAAGACACAGTTAAGGGAGAATGGATGAGATGGACTGACTGAATCACCACGACAGCACTGTCTCATTCTCCCAATTATAACATTAACTATTGATGGTCCAGCTAAGCATGTCTGCTCCATGCTCCACTGCACAGCATCGTGGGTGCGGCTCTGAAAGAGGATGCAAGATTCCCTCTGAGCTGTCACTCAAACTGCCTGTTCGACAGCTGATCACGACACTAAGCTGGTGGGAGAGCCGCAAAATAACAAGGCAGTTATCACTCAAACCAGAAAGCCTCTCAGCATCCTCTAATCTGCAACATCTATGGGGTTTGAGCTTTATAGCCATATATGCACCGTCTCTATGATTGTCACCCTGTATAAGGATAGAAACTGCACAAGCTGTATTATTCATGATATACAGTACATATGCATGCACCATATGGTGGGGTTTTTCTCTGGACGTTTTTCCTTGTACGATGTGAGGGTCTAAGGACAGAGGGTGTCGTATTGTCATACTGATATTCTGTACAAACTGTGAAGTCCACTGAGACAAATGTAACATTTGTGATATTGGGCTATATAAATAAACATTGATTGACCATATGTGCAAAAATAAGAGTTGCACAAGACCCAAAAAGAGACAGTTAAGTAGTGAAGCTAGCTTATTGCATTGTCAATTTAGTCTGGTTTAACAGCACAAACCTTACCTGTACTACAACTGTATAACACTTGTCCCTCTGGAAAATAAACCAACACCAGCAACTCCACAACCTCAAGTTGTTGTATAGGAGCCATATGAATTTCTACACTCACAGAACATAACACCCACAAAGCTTTATGTGTTTGGAACAACTTACTCCCACTCTGCTGCTCTGTATCCATATTTTGTATCACAGTCACTACTCATCCCCAAACCAATTCATATACTGTAGCAGCTCATTAAAACAGGTGCAGTTTAAAAAAAATAAGAATACCTTTTCTCTTTCATCTCATGGAGACAAATTAAGCTGTTTCCCAACGCTTTGTACCATTTTGTATGGCATAAAGTATTAGTGCTATACTTTGGACTTGAGTTAGGTTCTACTACATATATTAGTAAGTATTTGAAGCTTTCTTACCAGTTAAAGTTTTAAATACAGTTGAATTCTGAGTTTTAAAATCGAGAAGTCTCACCTTTGTGTAGCATTTCTTCACAGGGAGTTTCAGCCATGTTGTTTGAGCAACTAATGCAGCTTCCATCAACCATTTGTGATAGTGACACCTGTCTGGTCTTCATTGCATGTATTGGTCAATTGACAAATTACTTCCAGTCCATTTATTTGTTAAAGACCTTTATCAACCACTCATTTCCACTCCATAAGTTTATTTCCTCAGTGCTAACACGAAGCAGCAGAAAACTCTAAATTAAACCAAACTGAAGTGTTTTATGACTAGCTATCTCCAGCAGCAACACAGTACATGTGCAGATCTACTAGCTAGCTTAGCAAAGTTTTGGCTAAAAACAACCCATAATGCAACTCTCTCTTAAAGGTAAAGGTTCATTATAAAACACCTAGTTAGCTAGCTTTCAGGTTTAAAAAACAACAACAACGTAGAGGTATTGTCTTAGAATATATATATAAAAAAGACAAACTCATTAACATAAATATTACTTTTTAGTGTTAGGGCCAATATTGGTGTAACATGTAATTGCAGTACACCATTACTCTTGGGGTACACTGAAGGTCACAAACTGGTGCAATATACCATTTTGTTACATTATATTTTTTCTTCTCTGCCTTTTGATTTCATAAAGATGTGAAAACTCTTGTGTCTGGAAATGCAGCTGAAGGTTCAGCAAATCTGCTGATATAGTACTTGTGGGACACACCATCAAAAACTTGACAGTCAGCCTCTGAACAGCAACATTTTTCAATCCAAAATTCAACCTACATGATCCATGAGACATTGTCTTTGCTTGATACTGTATATGTCTTTCTGTGTTTTTGAGTATGAATCATGAATCTTAAATCAAGTTTTAAGTCTTATTTTAGGTTGCTTTTCTTGCTGAAATGACCAACAAATAAAAGGTGCAGTTAATTTCACTACCTTTTTGTCTTAATGTGGGCATTTCTTTTCTTATAGGTTTAATTTCTGGACACACACATGCCTAGAAAAACGGATACAGACACAGGAAGAAATGCTCTGCAGCATGGCGGACAGTGCTAAAACACAGAAGCCGGCCCAAGCCTGCAGCTTCCACATTGACTATGCTAACACATGCCCCACTGCACACTTGCACACACACGCACACTTGCACATTCACGCATCCTGTATCTATACCATGGTGTTCAGAACAGGGACAGTGGGATTTTGAGGGAAATGAAGAAGAAGGAGTCCAGGACTGTATTGTAAAAATAATTATTAGTAGAAGATAAGACAATGGAAGAAAGAGGAAAAACGAGAAAGAGAATAAACCCATGAATGGCAGATGTGTGGTGAGGTGAGAGGTTTGAAGAGGGAGTGTGAGAGTGTGTGAAGCAAGAAGAGAGGATATGAGAGGGAGGAGTGTACACGGTGTACAGCGGGTCTCCTCGCCAGTCATGACTGAGCAGCAGCCTCACCATGACCGAGCTCCCGTTCCCATGACAACCCAGCCTGTCAGATGGAGAGGAGAAGAGGACGGAGGGATGCAGAGATGGAGGCAAAGAAAAGATAGGAAGAGCAAGATGAAGAACATGTACTCACGGCGCTGTTGCTGTGCCGTTCCTCTGCAGAGGTGTGTCTGACATGGCTGCAGCACCCTCTGCTCTCCTTCCCTTCTTCTTCCTCGTCCTCCTCGCCTTCTCCTGTCCTCCTCTGTTCTTTTTTTTGACAGTTGTGTCCACCTCTTTGCTATCTCTTCCACTTCTCCTCCTCCTCCTCCCTCCCCTCCGCCTTATCTTCTCCTCCTCCTTCTTTCCTCCTGCCTTTTCGGTGTGTTTGTCACGTCACTGTGAGGGAGCAGCTGCTTCTGCTGCTCCTGCATCGCCCTGCTCTGCAAGCAGGAGGGGATGGGTGTGAGAGAGAGAGAGAGAGAGAGAGAGAGAGAAGAGGGGAGAGAGGAAGAGAGAAAAAGAGGAGAGAGAGAGAGAGAGAGAGAGAGAGAGAGAGAGAGAGAGAGAGAGAGAGAGAGAGAGAGAAGGAGAGAAGGAGTGGTTTCAGTGTATGTGTGTGTTTAAATGTGCAGGTGATGATGCCACTGGGAAAGGGAGAGATTTGTAGGTGAGGAGAATGAGGTAATAAGATGCTGTGACTCAGAGTGAGTGTGACTGAGATGAGGGAGAAGGAGTATGAGAGAGCTAAGGATGGAAGAGAGAAGGAGAGCCTTAGGGGAGTTACAGGATAAAGAAAGGAGTGGCCAACCTCATCCCTGCTGCTGCCATGAGAACCTTTCCCCTTTGAGACTGCTGAGGGATTCATTTAAAGAGGTAGATACTAAAGAAATCCTCCATTGTAAGGCTTGTGTCCTGCAACCTTAAAGGGTTCACAGAAAATGGAGGTAAGCACATGTGGACACATGGCGAGGGCAGGGGAGGGCGACCCCCCTTGGATGGCCCTGTGACGATAAAACATGACAAGGTGCCCTATAGGTTGCACCTCCTGTTAAGAAAATGTGATTGATTGCCCAGTAATGTGCCCTTAGGAAACATGGAGAAGTGCCCTCTAGGGTAAGGCAAGGCAAGGCAAGGCAAGTTTATTTATATAGCACCTTTCAACACAAGGTAATTCAAAGTGCTTTACAAAAATGGAAGACATTTTAAAAATGGCATTTAAAATCAGTCATTAAAAAGGAAAGATAATAAAATAAACATTAAAAGAAAAAATACATGGATAAAAGTTAAAAGTTACAGTGCAGTTTAAGATGTGAATAGTTCAATTAAAAGCAGCGGCAAAAAGAAAAGTCTTCAGCCTGGATTTAAAAGTAGTAAGAGTTGCAGCGGACCTGCAGGTTTCTGGGAGTTTGTTCCAGATATTTGGAGCATAATAACTGAATGCTGCTTTACCATGTTTAGTTCTGACTCTGGGGACAGAAAGCTGACCAGTCCCTGAAGACCTGAGGGTTCTGGATGGTTCATAATTTAGCAGTAGGTCAGACATGTATTTTGGGCCTAAACCATTCAAAGCTTTATAAACCAGCAACAATATTTTGAAATCTATTCTTTGACACACAGGAAGCCAGTGTAAGGACTTCAGAACAGGAGTGATGTGATCCACTTTCTTAGTGTTAGTGAGGACTCGAGCAACGGCGTTCTGAATTAGCTGCAGCTTTCTAATAGATTTTTTAGTGAGGCCTGTAAAGACACCATTACAGTAGTCGAGTCTACTGAAGATAAAAGCATGGACAAGTTTTTCCAAATCCTGCTGTGACATTAGTCCTTTAATCCTAGATATGTTCTTTAGGTGATAGTAGGCTGATTTAGTAACTGTTTTAATGTGACTGTTGAAACTCAGGTCAGAGTCCATGACTACACCTAGATTTCTGGCTTTATCTGTTGTTTTGAACATTGCAGACTGAAGCTCAGCGCTAACTTTTATACGTTCTGCCTTGGCTCCAAAAACCATTACCGCAGTTTTATCTTTGTTTAATTGGAGAAAGTTCTGACACATCCAGTCATTGATTTGTTCAATGCACTTACTCAGTGTTTGAATTGGAGCATAATCTCCTGGTGAAATTGTTACGTAAATTTGTGTGTCATCCGCATAGCTATGGTAACTTATTTTGTTGTTTTTCATTATCTGAGCCAGTGGTAGCATGTAGATGTTAAAGAGAAGAGGCCCCAAGATGGAGCCTTGAGGTACCCCACATGTCATATTTGTCAACTCAGATGTGTATTTACCTATAGAAACAAAGTTTTTTCTGTCCTTTAAGTAGGACTCAAACCAATTTAGAACTGTTGCCGAAAGTCCCACCCAGTTTTCTAGTCGGTCTAGTAATATGTTGTGGTCAACAGTGTCAAATGCAGCACTGAGATCTAATAATACTAACACTGAAGGGTACATGAGAAAACATGAAAATGTTCACTCCTGGGTGCTTATTCAGGAGAGAAAACTTAATAAAGTGACCATCCATTGGAGAAAAGATAAGTTAGTGCGCTCTTGTTGCTCTTCTAGTGGAGAAAACGTGATCAAGTGCCTTCTAAGATGCACCTTCAGTAGACAAAATAAATCAAATGCCCTTAAAGGTGGGGTAGGTAATTTAGGAGAAACCGGCTCGAGATCGCTGGAATTTGAAAATACACAACCGGAAAAAATCTGCCACTTCCTTACAGAGCCCCTCCTCCAACACACACGAACGTGACCAATGAGGGCACGAGATAAGTTTGTGCACAGATGGAAGGCTGACAGGCAGGTAGGCCATCCAGTTATTTTAGCCGGGCCGGCTAAAATGATTGGTCGTGCTTTTCACAGTACTACGGCTTCCACAGATGACATTTCTTTATGGATTTTTTGTCAAAGCACTTAAGATATTCATTGCTATCGGGATGTTAAGAGCATTCCATGGAATATAACAAAAAGTGTATCTCGAGCCGGTTTCTCAAACTTACCTACCCCACCTTTAAGAGTGCCCTCCCAGTGGAGAGAATAACATAAAGTGCCCTCTTGGTGCCCTCCTAGTGGAGAAAACAGGATCAAGTAGCCTCTTGGTGCACTTGTAATGGAGAAAACGGGAACAAGTGCCCTCTGGGGATGTGTTTTAGTGCTCCCTACGGTTAAAAAAAACGTGATATGGTACCCCCCAGATTACCCTTGCAGTGGAGAAAATGTTATGCAATGCACCAATGGATATCCTTATAAATCAAACAAACATAACAAAGTATATACGGTGGGATGCCCTGCATACTATAACATTTTCTGTGCACTGTTGCTTTTCTATGTTATTTATCCCTGCCACTCAGAGAGCCTGAGTCAATCTCTATGTATGTCTGGAAGGACTGGACTGAATCATGCTTAGCGGGATTTATCAGCTATGAAAGACTCCTCACAGTCAGCACACTGATACATGGTTTTTTGAAACAATTGGAGACAACCATAACAAAACAAAAATGCAAGTATTCACAATCCTGATTTGACCATGACAACTGATTTTTTTTAACATTGTTGAGAGTCTGCACTTGTCTGTGAGAACTGGGGCACGTCACCAGGGACAGACATTATCTAACGGATGCCTGCACTCTAGGAATCAAATCCTCCTCGTCCAGATCCAGATGAGTTGGAGCTGTCATGTTAATGTCAAACAAGCCCGATTTCCACAGCTGGATTCAATGAAAGCTCCCATATGAGAGATTACATTTAAATATAACAAGTGCTGCATTTCCTCAATTATATTTATTTTGCAGACTACTGTGAACTATCCAAAATCTTGATATCAGTGACCAAACATATTCTGTAATATGAAGCACAAAGACAGAGAGGAACAGTTGTCACATGTTGAATCCAAACAACACAGATAATATACACTGCAGTAGAGAGTCGGATGAGGACGCTTGCCAATAACAGAATTTAAAACAAAAAAAGTTCCAAAGCTCAAACAGACAAGCATCCAGTTGCTTCTGTTAGTGCGCTATAGTGAGAACAGTTTAGTCTGGAGGGGCTCGCCTCAGTAATTTATCCAAACAAGACGCTCAGCAGACTTTTTATTGGATCTATAACCTGCTGGCTGAGTACTTAGCAGCAGAGACTGCAGGGGAGAGTCTAAGCTAGGGCTCATCTTCAGTCCATCGCTCTGCGCCTCCTCCTTTCTCCTATTCCTCCCCCAAATATTTAAGGAACTTACATTCCTTCATGCTTCTTTATCTCAGCTTTATTTTGTAGCTCCCTCCATCAATTTGTTTACTTCTCTTCCTCTTTTCTCACTTTCTCTATTCCTTCCTTTTCTCAGCAGAGGTCTTTTTGTCGTACACTTTTGAGCTCATTTTCTTTATATGTACTTGAAGGTTATTATGAACACCCTTGGAATTAGGTGCAAGTGTGCAAACATTATTGCCTATAACAAATTGAATTCAGTGAATGTACCGGCAGTAGAGCAGACAACATGTTTTTCCCAGGCTCAAAGGAGAAAGTGAAGGTCACAGCTCTTCAAGTGCAGAGACATCTGACATTCCTGGCTGTCAAACATTTAGAAGTTTACACTTGTAGGGGCTGCTTCTTTCTGGACGTATCTGCCTCCTATCTGCTTCCCTCTCTCTTTCCACTCCTGACAGTCCAGCCGTGGTTATCACACTGTGAGGTATGCTAGTAATGCAGAGGCTGCTCTTCAGGTTTAGGTAGCGACCTTAAAAGGGCATCAAACATGCACCCGCTACCCTTTACACTCTCACACATAGCAAACACCCCCAACACACAGTACTATGGGTAAGATTCTAATAACTTATACGTTTAGTGCATCTTCATCCTCCCTGTGTCCCTGTATCAGTGTCCGGACATTAATAATGAACCCATCCAAATATTAACATTATTATCCAAACATTAATATTAATCCATTCGAATATCAGTATCTGAATACCAGTATATCCAAATATTAGTATCAGCATATAAGTATTATTCAACCCATCCAAATATTAGGACAAGCATCCAAATATTAGTATAACAATCCAAGTATTAGTACTAAACCCATCAATATTACGATATTATTACAAATAATATTATTCAAGCCATCTGAATGTTAGGATTAGTATGCAAATACTAGTATTAACATACAAATATTAGTATTTATATCCAAATATGAGTTTTCAACCAATCCAATATTTGTATCAGTATCAGGTTATTAGTATATAACCTTTTCGGAAATTAGTATTTGTATGCGGTTATTCGTATTTGTATGCCATTATATTATTTTAATATTAACATCTGAATATAAGTATTAATAATACAAATATAAGTATCAAAATATTTGTATTAAAATATGATTATTAATTTACAAATATTAGTATTACAATCTGAATATTAAAATTCAAATCAGTTATTAGTATTAAAATCCAATTATTAACTTTAATATCAGAATATTAGTATTAGTATACAAATATTAGTATTGAAAACTCTTTCATGTTATCCAATGTGTTCATGTTGGTGGCTGATGTCTGTTTTTTAAAGTATAGAGTAGGCGCCATCTTGTGGGATTTTAAAGCCATTTATCTGACTTTGGCGACAACTAGTGGAAGTATCAAACTAGAAATTGGGCAAAAGGCAATGACTGCTGACTGCAGATAGGGTCATTACATTATTCAACATATGTCAAACATACTTCCTTACTAAACGCTGCACAGCTCTTCCACTTTAATCCATATATTATACATTCACATTTTTTATTTTTGTAATATATTTTTATTGTATTCCTTAATATTCCTTATTGCGCAAATATTTAACAGTATTTATCTTTATATTTGTTTCTTCTATTTTACGTTTATGCTGTGTTTTGCTTATAATTCTAATAGTATTCTAAGACATTTTATATGTAAAATAAGAAGATAATGTTAAAACATGATTTATACATGCAGCATCAGTGGATGATTTTAAGGGAAAACAGTGATGCACTGATAGGGTATATCCAGTAGAGGGCAGTGCTCATCAGATTTTAAAGAAGGGTATCATGTTACAATTACACTTTTTAAGGCTTTTAGAAGATCAATTTTAACTTCAGCCATAAGCTCTTTCAAGTTTTTTTTTTTCTTCTGCTCATGGTTTTTGATGTTTATCATCACTAATGCAATACCTATCTGTATGTGACCGAGTTTACAAAGGAGTAGGACTCCTTAATTTGTTCCAATATTTTCACCAGCGAATGTCTTTGGAACATACAGAAATTGACCTGAAATGTAAACTGTCTGAAAGTCTTTGTTTTGCATCAGAATTAAACGTTTATTCCATATATTGCAAGGTAAGTTCTGCATCATACACAAGCTTATTATTTCTCATTAATGGCAGACAAATATTATACAGAAAGACTGCCTGGTCAGATTCCTGCACATTCAGACAGACAAGCACACACAGTTTGGAAAACAGACACAGTTCATGCTCCAGTGAATTTATCAGGCGTTGATCCAGAAAGTCTGTCAGTTTAGATAAACCAGTGATACCATGGTAACCACAACAGGGATAACCCGCTTCAAAAGTACTCCAAATAGTTTTTACTACAGCATGTGTTTGACATCTTATTACACCGGGGACAAAACAGGCTCTAAATAAGTCAAAAGGTTTTGATATGCTTCAACTTTGAACACATTTTCAAAACACTGTGGTTTTATTTTACATCATGTATTCAGATGCAGTTCAGGAAGCAATATTGATGCGAGTAAAAAAGTACAAATGCATCGTAACAGACACTAACTATAAAAATAACTGTTATTCGTCAAAGGGAGTTAGAAAGGATAATTTTACAGCCTTTGGATTAATGGAAAAATAAACACAGTCATTACTATTTAAAAAAGGCCTCAAAACCCATCTATTCAATAGAGCCTTTCCCCAGACCTTTTATTTATTACCACCCTTCTATTTTATTGGTATTGTTTGTTTTTTATTGCTTTTTATTCATTCTACCGTGTTGTGTACTGTTTTTATACTGTTCATGCTCACTGCTTGTAGCACTTCGGGATTTGAAGTCAAATATGAAGTGCTTTATAAATGAAACCCATTATTATTATTATTATTATTATTATTATTATTATTATTATTATTATTATTATTATTATTATTATTATTATTATTATTATTATTATTTGTCCTTCTTTGTGAACATTACAATCGTATCTGTGCATTTCTGAATATGAAATGCAACCAAAAGAAAAGATAAGAAAGGTCAAATTTGTTTTCTCCAAATTATACTGTATCCAGTTATTCCAGAAACTAAATAAATGGGCATCCATTTTAGGAGTGAAATCTAGGTATTTCAGCAGCTTGCATCACGAGTATTGATGAGCAACTCTATCAAGGCCTTAAGACATCCAGTATGTTGTAATAACATGTTATTTCTTTGATCTTTATAGGTACAATCTGTGACATAAATAGATAAACAGCAATAACACATGTCTCTTTCTGTGTTTTGCATGCACAGTGCAAAACAGCACTATAACCGATTCATTAGCCAGGATTTGTATGGAAGTTAATCTAATTATAAACCTGTAAATATTGTTAATATTTAGTTTTATGTGGTATTCTGTTGTTTATTGCAGCCAACAGTGACTACAGCTGTGTGACCCATTTCAGTGTAAAAACCTGTGTTTGCCACAATGGGGGTGATAAACAATTCATTAACTTCCTAGGCAGGATATAGGTGATGATGAAGCATGATGACATCCTTCTTGTCAGTGCAAAGTTATTAAAAGATATACAATATTAAAGGACAGAAGCAGCGGGGAAATCTGTGGTTCCAAGTTTTAAGGCCAAGCCTGCCATCAAAACATAAAACAAATGAATAAAACTGCAACGGATAAAATAATCAAATGTGACATAAAGGTCAAGTGTTTTCAAAGGATCTTGTCTTTCTCAACTGTTGCAACTTTGCCCTCTCCGCAATCCATTTTTGCCCAAAGATTTCAGATAGTATGATATGGAAAAATTCTAAAATCCAAAAGTATATGAAATATCAAAAGTCAATTTACAGGTCTTTAAAGAAAATTGGGTAAATTAGTTGCATTTTTGTGTATTAAACGTGTTCCATAAGATAATTTATTATACAGTACTGCATACAGTATGTGTATACAGTACATCCTTGTTGAGGATGAGATAACACCACTTTCCTATACACATTTTATATATCTATTGTATTTTAGGAGAAAACAATAATTCCATGAGCCCAAAGATGTATATAATACGAGAAGAAGAATACTTTCAGGCCAATTGATTTTTACCAATTTAAAAGTGTCTTGCGATTTGTGCTCATGCACGGTTGGACACCAATAACATCAAATGACATAAAGCACAAATGTGATGTCAGATATTCTTAACCAAGCAAAATGCCAGTTCAATGTATTTCAGTATTTACCCAAACAATTCTGAAATACATTAATTTAAAGTACAGACAATTGTGACCCTTAAATGAACCATATAATCCCACAGATGAACGTCAAAGTCACAAAAACTACAGTCACATGCTAAGCTGCGATTATCGATTCTCAGGGGAGCTTAAGATTCTCATTCCATCATTGCGGATATTCGAAACACATCAGATACAAATGTTTCTTGTGTGCAAAAATCACAATTTTCGCCTTGCCACAAGTTGATTGACAAGTGAGACCTTGACATGAACCTGTTTAGTGAAAGCACACCTGTCTGACTTTCTGCTTCCAGTTTGCCCACTATTTAAAGTCCTGATGGCTGTTTTCCTTAAATCCTCTGCCAAAACCAGGAAAATAATCTGGTTTAATTTAAATCCATAATGCCTTGTTTTAATAAATGGTTTAATAGTGGGCCAGCTATACCGTTATTTAAATTCCTCTCCCTCTCCGGGTAACCTGTCCTGACTGTATGAACCTGGAGTGCAGTGCGAGGTCATGTTAGTCATCATCCCTGCCCAGCTGCATTCAACATATTTCCATATGTGACCGGTGGGAATAAAACATCAGAGAGGAGAGGTCTAATTTTTTATTCCAGTCCATTTACTGGCCAGCCAGTTCCAGCAGACACATGCAAATACCGAGTTAATAGGTCAGAGCACTGGGGTGGTGTGTGTGTGTTTATGTTTGTGTGTGAGAGAGAGAGAGAGAGAGATATCAAAGCGCGTTCTGTAATTGGAGGGACAGTTGGGAAAGCCCTCTTGGCATTTAACTGGGAAATCCCAAGCCCTGGTTTGGAGGAGGGGGAGGCGTGTGGGAATTATTTTGGGGAGAACCCCCACTCAAAGGGTGGAGGAGTGGTGCTCACAGTATGTAGCACCGTGTGTGTGAGTGTGTGAATTTAGCAGCAAATGTGTGTATTGTATGTTTAATGTATTTATAATTGGGATTTCTGTTTAAGGGTATGTGTATTGGTTTTGCGAGTGTGTGTGTGTGTGCAGCTGTGGCACGCAAAAGAAGGCCAGGGCCCCCGAGACAAATGTGGCCGCTTACCCGCTCGGTTGCCATGGAGACGGGGAGATGGGAAAGGCTCTGTTGGAATTGCCATTAAAATGGAGAGTAGCACACCACTGCATGCCTGCACACACATGCACACAATGTATTCACATGAAGACAAAGCAAGCATAAAGTATCTCTCTTGAACACACACACACATGCATGCACGAAGGGGTACTAATTCCTTTGCATTCGTAGTGCTTCGGTATTCATCAAATGAGAGATGAGATTGTTGAGGTTGAAACCCAGCCAAAACTACAGCATCAATATCACAATTAATGGCTCTTTATTCTCCTGGGAACGGGTGTGTGTGTTGGTGTGTGTGTGTGTGTGACTTAATGGGACAACAATAAAATAGTGCTGTGAAAGAGAAAATAGCTGGACTCAGCAGACAAGACAGGAAGGGAGCTTGTGAATGCTTTTACCAATGCTGTTTGAGAGTGTGTGTGTGTGTGTATGTGTGTGTCTTTGCTTTTGCTAGTGAGCACATTTTTGAAAAACAAAGGGATGTTAAGACTTGGTCTTGAGGTTTAGGTTTAGGTTAAAGTTAGGGTCAGGGATTAGGAAAGAATAATGTCAGTAAGGGCCCTTGCAAGTAAGGTTCTTCAAAAGTTAATGAGCTATTGGCTTGTCTTTGCTGCCAAGTAATGTATATTGGATGTCGTTGAAGGGATGTAAGTATAAATTAAACAGTCAAGCTTCAATTTGCCTCTCACCTCTCTTCCTTGTCACAAACAAAACTGAGATTGCAGAGTAAGCCATTCAGGAGGCCCTAGCAACTCACTCTCGGCTGTCGCCCTTCCCTCCTAGTAACTTATTTTGTTCCCATTTAATTGTCAAACCATTTAAAAAGATAATTGTGCAGTGGAAACAGTTTACATGTAATGTGTTAAGTATCAGATACGTCTGAACTCATTCATCAAAGGTGTTTTCAGAACCATTTTGCTCATCAGCTAATCTTCGACAAAGGCAAAAACCACCTCAAGCATGCAGAAATCTCTATCACAATTGAGGAAGTCAAATTCTCAATAAATGTATGATTATGGAAACACAGTTGCTGTTGGTATGTCTGTTAAATTATTTTTTGAAAACTGTCTCAAGCATATGTTATCACTTGTAGCAAGCTAACTTATTAAGCTAATGTTAGCCTCACATGTTAACTAAAAAGCTGCCTATATTTGACTTTAAAATGTTACAGCTGGCTCGTATTAAAACAGGAATCCAATAAAATGATCTTAAATGGTTGTATACTTCACATGATATTGTGTTAATAGACTAAATGTCTACAAAGCTGCACCCCGTTGAGGATCAGTGTTAGCGTACATGGATATCGTTCCAGTGCAACCGTCAGTTCTAGTATCATAATCTTTAATCAACTTTTAATACATTCATGCTACACAGTCCCTGAATTGCAGACTGACAACAGTAAGCTTACATTCCCTGATGCATTATCCTGCTGCTTAACATTGGTGGTTTTGTGTGTCTGAGTAGAGTAATACTCCTGAGCTGGATTTCGTCTAAGGCATGAATACATTTGTGTGTGTATTTATAAGCCCAGCAAGGGTAGTCAGTCCACACACCCACCATAAAGAAAAGGTTAAACTAAATGTTATAGAAGACCTCTGGGCTAAACACTTGATTCCCAACTGACTTCCTTGTTTTGTTCTACTAAAAAAAGAAAGGATGGTGGTGTTAGGATGGCTGCAGCTTTGATGTATGGGATATTAATGTGAATTACACACGTTTTCATGGGAGATCCTGCACTTGTGTCTGTTTCTTGCTCTGTCCTTTTGTGTTTCCTTCAGTTGGCTGACTGGCCTCATGTGTCAGACCTAACAGATTCAAGTATTTGCCCTAGGCCAAAAGCTGCAAAAAAAATGCAGTTTCATAATACTGCTTCCTTGCTACCTGCATAATCCTTTTCTTTCAGTCTCTGGATCCCCCTGCCTTCATATTTACATTACATTACATGTCACTTGTTAGACGCTTTTATCCAAAGCGACTTACATACTCAATACTGTGGGCAATCCCCACAGGAGCAATTTGGGGTGAAGTGTCTTGCCCAGGGACACAACGACATGCTGACTGCAGTCGGGTTTGAACCTGTGACCCCCTGATCCGAACACCTACGGACAACCCACTGCACCACACGCCTCATATCTAGTTTGTATTCATCCCTACTCCTTTCTTCTTAGATTCTCTTTCCCTAATTTAAGCTGCACCTCCCACTCCTTCTCTTGTTGTCATAAATCCTTACAGACAAGGAACATGTCTTTGTTGTTCTTTCTCCCTTCATTTTCAATGTCCTTTAAATATTATCACTTACTTTCAGCCTAAAAATGTATTAGTCATTTCAATACCTTTTCACCAGCATTTGTCTCATTTGTAATTATTTGAACTTGTCGGATCTAATTGTTTGCATTAGAGACAAAATACATGTCTCATTAAAAGACTGTATTTCTGCAAAGCTGCATCATCAGTGTGACACCATCAGAAAACCCAATCAGCTAATTTGTCATGATTGAGACATGTTCTACACGGTTGGACCAAAAAGTACAAATTAACAGTATTTCTTCAGCAAAGTAAAGTTTATAATAATTTCTAAAATCCATTACAAGTGTAAGAAGTTGTGTGCAGTTGAGTGGCACACTACGAGGGCTTGGTGGAGGCTGTAATTAACGGCGAACACCATCCTTCTGCCGTACAGCTCATCTTCAAAGGACTGCTAAAACAAAGAGATTTCAGAGGAAGCCTGGCAGAACATTATCTCGGCTCCAGGTTGGCCTGGTTTATTTTTAACTTAATGAACGCTGTGTTACTTTGACAGATCATTTTCTAGCTGTGATTGAAGCACTCTTTCTTTCACAGATCTGTGTCAAAGTGTGTGCATATAATTGCTTAAACGAATACTGACACTAAAGCGTGAGGATTTCGCAGTAAGTCACTGCGCAGATGTCTCATGCACGCTGCCACCAGTAGTTAAAGAGTCATTCGAATGAATGAATAAGACTGTAGGCCTGTTTAAAGGATGCAGACAAAGCAGAGATGGGAGCGTGATGTCACATTTACACTATGTTGATGCATCATTACGTCAAAATGGGTTGTACCATCAAGTACAGTGAATCTAACTCAAATGGGAGAAGTCCTTTGCTTTTCTCGAATTCCAATTGACTTCACGCTTGGCGATGTATTGCTAAAGGACCCAAGGAAGTGCAGTTTAGAGTGCGAAGTCTTGAGATCAATGATAAATGTTATAAGTAGTTCCTCATGTACACACAAGTGTATTGAGAGGGGATCCCGTAACACAACACAAGCAGCCTGTTTGCTCACTGTTAGAACTACAGAAGGTCATGCTGAGTACATCTCGCTCTCTGTCGATATTCAACTATGGCCGGTGTATTGCTCAGCATAAGTGGAATCGAGAGTCGATTTTGAAGTCGGTCCGATGAGCGGTTCTCAAGAAAGCTGCAAAAAGCAATACCAGAAGCCACTCCGCACAAGCATGCTTTGAAGGGGCAATTTTGCAAAATGACACAAACAATCAAGCTATAATGTTAAGCTAACTACTGTAGTCACATTGTTATTGGTCCAAACACGGTAATCATAGTTTGAAGCCGATATTGCTGACAAATGTTTATACCTTGATGCAGTATATTTGCTTTCTGCCAATTGAAAAGGTTTACATTTCAGAGTCTTAATGACAGGATTTGCTATAAGATGGCAGGTATTTCGAACAAAAAGCAAGCTTTTACTCAACAAAATGTGATAAAGAAAAAGTACAGACATGGGAGGGCATGAGTGACAAGGGCAGGAACACAGGCAGGACCGCAGGGAAACAGAACAGGAACATAGACGACGATGTGACAAAGAACAGAAGGGGAGACAGGCCTATACACAAGACTAATCACAAAGACAAGAAACAGCTGGAGAGGGCAGGTAGAAACACAAGGCAGCAGGTGAACACGATCACACAATCACACAGGCGGGAAAAGAAAAAGACAGGAAGTAAAAACATACAACACACAAAGAGATAAAACATTTCAAAATAAAACAGGAAACAATAAACGCTAAGATCATGACACTCAACCGTAAAACAGTAAAAGCTATTTGTTGTTTTCTTTCGAGCAGTTTCTGTTGTTGCCTTGGTCAAGCCAAGTCACGTTTTTCATAAACCACAATTAAAATCAACCCATCTTCACAAATTGTTGTGCAGACCAGAGCAGGTAGCTAAAATCACAAACACGGATCACATGGTGAGCCTTGCCGAACATTGAAAAGGTTCAACCGAGTTGTTGAACTCAAGCATAACATTTGCTGACATAATGGAAGAAAATTGCCCCTTTGTGGGGTTCATTTTGAATTGTGCTGGAATAGTACCAAATGAAAATGTGTCATCAAACTTCACCACCTTGCTAATTTTCTACAAACCAACCATTGCAATCAGTCTCAGGACACATTTGAGCCTTGTAGCCCAATTGCTGAGTCATCCAGTTGTTCACAGGTTTTTAATTTATTTGTGAGTCACTACATCACCTTTAATTTGATTTGTCCTGTATATCTTGTGGGTAGAATGTTGGTTGGATGCTTTCCAGACTTAAATCTTACATTGTGCAGCCTTTTCTTTGCGAGGCTAAATGTCATCGTCAGAACAATGATGTCAACCCATGCATATTATATTACACCCCTCTCACATTCTGGTAATATAATTACCGCAGTGTTGACATTTATAATGTCAGCAGCATAAGATCAATGTGTGTATGATTGAAAACAAAATAATTTACTGCTACAATCAAACATCATGTTCATTTCAGTTCAGTGTATTTATGATGACAAAGTGCTTTGAGCGAGACATCGGTGACCTTTGCATGAGGGCTATATAAGCTACAAAATATCATATTCTTTATATTTTGTGACACACGAATCTTACAGCGTGGAAGATGTTTGTGCACAGACGGGTTACTGTTTTATTTGCATCACATCTGTTCTTGTGCTGTGTTCACTGACCTGTGAGAGTGTTTGAGGGGAGGAGAGGTGACAAAACATGAGAGAAGAGGAAGGGAAGAAAAGGTTGTAGGTGTTTAAAGAGGGAGGAGAGGAGGAAACAAAAGACTGTACGTTGTATTATTTATCTCCTGCAGATGTAAGTCTATATTATTTATCCTCATGGGCAACGGCAAGTGTTTTTATTACAGTCTTCTGCATTGGACATGATGGTGGAGAATGTAATCAAACAAACAAAGACAAATAAATATTGTTTTTGGGATGTATTCTCATTTTAATATTTTTCTTTTGGGCACTTCACTGCACTGAGCATGCGTTTGCCTCTATGTGTCCCCAGTGTGTGTGTGTGTGTGTGTGTGTGTGTGTGTGTGTGTGTGTGTGTGTGTGTGTGTGTGTGTGTGTGTGTGTGTGTGTGTGTGTGTGTGTGTGTGTGATGAGTCACAGTGAGCTTGCAGCCCTGAGTCTCTAATGGAGATGAATGCTGCCTCCTCCACCTCACAACACTGATTTAATCACACAAATTGCAGTCCAACTCACCTTTGTGTGTATGTACCATGTGTATGTGTGTGTGTGTATATATACATATATATATATATATGTGTGTGTGTGTGTGTGTGTGTGTGTGTGTGTGTGTGTGTGTGTAATCCTCTGTCATCCTATAGGTAAGACCACGCATCGCAGAGTTTCTGAGAGAGCACCCCAAGGCCTGGGTATGAAATGGCACTATAGTGTGAGACAGTGTGTGTATTTATGAAAGTTTGTGTATACCAGAGTGTATGTGTGTAGTTCCATACTTCAGAGGACAGTGCCCTCACTAGAGAGGGAGAACTCTGCGTTTTGAGGACATCCTGCAGCTCTCACATTTTCAGGAGTTATTTTTGGGTCAGGCAGCGAGTTTACGGATGAGATTAGAATTATGATGAATTTGCCTGAGGTGGGGTTAAGCATAAAATGTGAGTTTATTAAAAAGAGAAGGTTACAGCAGATTGAGAATTTGGGTTTTAAATTAAAATATAAATTATTAAGCGTAAGATTAAGTTTCCGCCTGAAATGCCGAAATGGAGTGTCTTGTCTGAGGGAGTCAACAGTAAAAAAAGAGTCTCTCACATTTTTGTTTACTTTCTTTATATCTCAAAGTGAATAGCTTAATCTGTATCACCATAGAAACCATTTGAAGTCTTCTTTCCGTGACATCATAACCCCATTCATGCTTCCCAGGCCTCTCAGAGAACATCTGCTCCCATTCAGTTCAAATTGTTCACCTCCAGCCGAGTCGTCTGGAGCATCTTGACTGCTCACAGACTCAGTCAGTGATGATTAGATCACAACAGGAAAACTTTTCCCTCCTCAGAGAGCAGGAGTAATCGTTCCCTTTACATCTGCTTTTTTAGCCCCCTATGATTGGTTGTTTTGTCATAGAAAGTACAAAAAGCCTCAGCATGTGTTTACATCAATGGCCTTTAAATGTGCAGTAAGCTCAGTTTGATGAAGATGAAATCTGGGACACTCTGTTTCGTCAAGCTGCACACTGATTGTATAACAGCCCCAGAATGAATGAAACTGGGCTCCATGTTTCTATTTCATTTCAAGGTGAATTATTTATACTTTTTCCTAAATCTGTAATTAAATGTGTTAAAAAAAAGTGGCATCAGCACTAAAACTGACACCTTTTTAAAGTTTAAAGTTCGGTATTTGTGCGGAAGGCATTATGCTCTCTGTCCTTGTGTTGTTATTTTTTTAAGTAAATCTGAACATTAGACATTTTTAGGCTACCAAAATGTTACAACTAACTTCCATGAACTGAAAACGCACTATAAAGGGTCAACGTTCGAGGAAAGCAACCTGTTGCAGCAGCCTGTCAGTCACAAGGTAGTCACGCCTTAAATCATTCCCTTCTTTAACGTGTACTCTTTGCTCTAAATGGGACCTACATGTATATTTACAAAATGAACATCATGCTTCACTGAAGAAGACTGGAAACTTTGGAATAAGATCATTAACTTGATGTGATAAGTAGGGTCATTTTCTCATAGACTTCTATACAATCAGACTTCTTTATTAAAGCACTAAATTCACCCCCTTCGGCCGTTGGAAATAATAAAAGTTTAAGGCACTTACGCATTGGCCTAACTTTTCAGACCCCGAGGATGCACATTCCATGAAATCCATCCAGTAGTTTGAGATTAAGTTCAAGTGCAGCAACACTTTTGAAATGTCAGATTTAATAGTCTGCCTCCATACTCCAATTTTGTTGGAGAAACTGTTTGAAACTTATATAAACACTAACAAGGCTCTGAAGCAAAACTTGTGAGATTTTATTGTGTCAAGAAAAGATAATCTTTCCAGCAATGCTCTGGGCGGCTTAACCTTTGTGATATTTCTTTAGGGAAATACCCCTCCACTGTCTTTTAAATACACAGAAAGAGATAGTGATGGAGAACCAGAGTGATACAGAGGAGACGCTGAGAAATGGCAAGGCATCTCAGGAGCCAGAGAAAAGGAAATAAACGGACAGATGAAGAGAGATGTAGAAAAAAGGGGCAACGACAACATACTGTAGCTAGAGGAATTTCCAGTGGCTGTGTTTGTGATCAAACAGATAAACACAGTATGAAGCGGGACAGGGAAATACCACAGAATGGGTGTGATGATTTATGGCTGATGCAGATGAAAAGCTCCCGCTCCCTCCACAGCTCCGGGCTTTTGTCTTGGCTCACTAATCCTCCATGCACCCCCTTCTCTCTCTTCCCTAAGCCCACCTCCTCCCCGAATGTCCCCGGTCTGTTTCCCCATCATCCCTCTCACTTCTCCCCCCCCCTTCAAGTGGACCGTGTTTCTTGCCCTTCGCTCCCCATTGAACCCTTCTTCTTTGATTTCCCCCAACATCTCCTTCGCTCCCTGCACTTCCATCCTGCCCTCTGCACCCTCTTGCCTCGCAGTGACGACCCCCCCCCCCCCCCCCCCGTGATCCCGTTAAAGCCTCATGTCAGCATTAGTGTCGGTTCACACAGCTGTATAGCTGGATATTAATCCAGACAGCCGTTGTGTGAGTCTGGGAGTTGGAGGCAGAAAGAGTCTAGGTCAGCATCAGCATCTGTCCTGCATGGCCAATATAAGGGAGGAGTTTGGGGGCTAACGAAAAGGAACAGTGCCTCTTATTAGTACAAGCTTTTGATATGAATTGGAAAAAGTCCACAAAATCTATTGTTAAGGTGTTTTCAACTTATTTTTCTTTACCTAAAGTAGGAAGAATACTAAAAGGAATAGTTTAATATGTTGGCATACAATAAATATTTGTCTTCGTGGAGCCTTTTCAGGAGATCACTATGTCCAGCAAGAAAAAGGCATGCGCACAACCGCCCAATATGCATCAACTTGTAATTTTCAAACTGAAAATGTCTTCCACAAAAGCTTAGAAAGATATCTGAGAGGAGTATTTCTGATAGGTCTTTCTGGTTTGCTTTTAGGTTGTGGAAATTCCTATATACGTAGATGTTATTTTGAAGAAAGGGAATTATTAAAGAAGAACTGAATTGCATGCATGATAGCAAAGCATGCATGACAGCAAATAATAACACTTATAAAATAAAATACCTTAGACCAACTATTAATTAAGAAAATAAGAAATCAGCAGTCCTTGGTAGGAAATGGAGCCAACCATCAAAATGTGTGTAGATTAAAAAAATAAAAATAAATACAGGTTCCTTTTTCAATGTCAAGTGCACAAAAATGCCTATAACAAGCCAGAAGTAACAGCTGGAATTGGATCTGGGGATAACAACAGTTTATTGTACCATGGACTGACAAATCACTGTTACCTATTCAATCTAACCACTGAGTGCAGAGGCACTAAGACATATGGTTTCACAAAATATTTAAAACCTAGTTGCACCATTGTGATTTAATGATCGAGGGTCACTGACACTTCTCAGGACTGCATCATTTTCAATATTGAATGGCCTTTGGGGAAAATCAGGTTTATCAGTAAGCCTTACAAGTGTTGGTTGGCAGATTATGTTACCTTTACATAGAGCCAGGTTGTTTTCCAGTTTCCAATCGTTTATGCTATGCTAGGCTAGGCTAAGCTAACTATCTTAAGGCTCCAGCTTAATAATGCAAAGAGAGTGGTATCAATATATTCATCACACCAGAGAGAGAAAGAGAGAATTTCCCAATTCTAACCAAGTTTTTAAGCTATGTATTGACCACACTGTATTAAACGTGATATTGTTTATAACATTATAGAAAAACATTGTACAAAAATAAAAAAGAGACTGTCCTCAACTCCCCTCTCATCACACATCACATCCCTTTTCTGTTCTTTTGTCTTCCAGTTCTTATTTGCCCTTGATGTTCTTCCAATCCTCTTTCTTGCCCCATTCCTCTCTCTTCTCCTCTTTTCACTCCTTGTAATTTCATCACCCCTCTTTGTTTTTCATTTTCTCTATCTACTCCAACACCTCTCTCCTCCCTCTATCTTTCTTTTCCCTCTCATTCCTCACCTTCTTCTGTATCCTCTCTCTTGTGCTTAGACTATTTTCTAAATATCTCCAGGGATGGTTTATCCTTTCTGACCTCCCTATCCTTCTCTTTTCTCCTTTACATCTTTCCTTTGTCACTTCTTGTCCCCTCATTCAATGTGCTTTTCTCTTCAAGGAGCTGAGCGCTACCCACCCTGGCATCAGTTTGTTGGTTGCCACGACAACCCCCTGAGCCAAGTTATTTATAGCAGCCGATCAGCATGACTCCCACACAATACAGGCTGTGTGGACGTGTCTTTTTTTTAATATACATTTGTGCCTGTGTGTAAACTTTCCTTTTCAAATATCAGTTGAGCAATGTACATAAAAATGCATAAAGGCCTACATGAATTTGTACGATTGAATATCCACTTGGGGATATATTGCTGTATTTGGCAGTAGTTCACACATGCTAACTCTTTATTTTGAGGTATTTAATGACCATCAGTCGTAAGCATAGTCCCAGTGTTTGAAATTCCAATCATCCAACACATCCAGTATGGTCGTGTCCAGAAGTTAACCCACAATTAGCAAAATGTTGGCAAAAGCACAACCTACATTGCCCTTAACCGAAAATGCTTAACCCTAACTTAGCTTAACAAGCTAACCCGTGGCTACAATTAGCAAGCTAGCTAAGAGGAGGCAACACATTATCAGACCACTTTGGAGATAGGAGAAGGCCCCTTTTCCCTCTTTTGGACGAAGTTAACAGCCTTACCCCAAGCTAGCAATCTAACAAGCTAACTTGTATCAGACCAGTCTAAACAGGTATTATAGATTATTCAGAAGTGAATCCCTTTTTATAGAGAGAGCGCAAAAGTTATTTTACATTTTTATTTCCTTGAGATTCACACATTTGTTTTGCGCATTTGTTGACCATCCAATTATTTTGCAATGGTCCCAAATAGTCACCTTGCCTGCATGACCATTACAGTATTAATTTCTACTGGCCTGTTTTATTTCTCTCTTCACACTTTTGATGTACTTGCTGGAAGCTGTTGGAGCTTTAGTTCCCCTGAAGGATGACAGCAAAGCAGATAAGACGTTAATAACAGAGGATTGTGGTTAGTCTGATAGACAAGTAAGAATCATACCTAATTAATATTACGTAACACTTCATCACAACATGAGCAGTTCTGAGGGGATTTATCTTCTGAATAGCAAGTATGTTCTGTCAAGTTAAGCCTTTATAGTTAAGTGAAATTGGGTGAGGCCACTAAAACAATCTTACTAAATATACATTTCGTATATTTGTTTCAAGATAAAAGGGAATCTCTGGGTGCACTGGAAACAAGAGGACATATAAAACCTCTCATTGTCTGGTCTTTAGGCGGTGTGTACTATGTGTGTATTTTTGTGTGTGTGCATGTATGTGTGTGAATGATTGTATGCAAGTCTCTCAACATTGATCACAGCCAAGGCCGCTGCTTCGTGGCCAGCCTGTGAGGTTACCATGGAAACCAGTCCACCGCTTAGGAGCCGCCGAGAAACCAAACACCCTCCAATCAATAAGCTTCTTGAATAATGGGGTCGTAGACACACACAAAAACAAAACACAGACACACACACCCAGCAGTCTGAGCATGACTCTGAAGCTCCATCAATAAATAGAAATTCAGCTACTCATTCAGATGGAGTAGAGTGAGGGGAAAGGGTAAGGAAGAGTCTTTTGAAACCCACTGAGACACTTAACTGAGTGTCATAGAGAGAAGTCATGGCAGTTGGCAAACTGCTGAAGAGGGGGATCTGGAGTGTGACTATCAGCTTTACAAAATGTTGTGAGAGGAGCACAGAGACTTTGAAATACAGAATACATGGTGGGTGTTGATAGTGTAAAGAGGACTATACTTCTATGAATATGATAATGTGTGAACATTTTTACAAAAGTAACATCACATTTTTTCTGGGTTAAGACATGAAAATTCTCAGGTAATGTTAAATATTTGTAGGCAAAATAAGACTTTTATAAAGGCGTCAAGGTAAGTGTTAAAAAAAACAGCTTTGTGTATGCTAGCTTGTTACGACCCAAATGTACGTTAATTGTTAGGCGACAACTTTTAGTGGGTAAAGTAATTATGACAAGAGCAAATAAGGTGAATCTGGTAATGTAGTTCAAACACAGGACTTTTTTCAGGAAATTGCTGATTGTGTTAAATCATCTAAATAACGTTAATGACTTTCTTCCACTTTGAGACCTAGTACATTACCAAGTCAGACAGTGCATTACCCGCGTAAAAAACATACATATGCAGCAAATGTACTTATTTGAAAACCAACATTTTATGTTTATCTTGTGTTTTTCCCAAACGTTACCAAGTCGTTTTTTTGCCTATAATTAATTACGCGTCTTTCTCTCAGCAATCACTTCTAGTTTCGGCCCACATTCCTTTATGTTCTTATGTCCATTGCAATATTTAACTCTTTTCAATGTTGTTACTTTCCATGGAGGAAAGCTTGGTCACCAAACTTTAGATCAGCCTAATAAATATTTCATTTCCTGGTGTTAATTGTTTTTGGTATATCACTATGTGTCAATGGGCGCGGCCATTAATAATACAGAATCGTATTATTGTCTGACCCTTTCACCGACATGCTTTATTGCATATCTATTATCAGATTGGTGAAACACTGCACTGTGTTGTTTAGTCTGTGTGAAGCCTCCTTGGCAGATGAAGAGAATAGCATGCAAACAGTATATGAGATGACAAGTCACTGTGATTTAGGGAAAGCTGATATTCCTCTGAGTGTGTGTGGGTGTGTGGAAAACACTTCATATAGATGTACAACACAATCAAAAGACTCCTGCATACACTGTTCAGGTTAAACTTTTGACTTGTTATGCAAGTGTTTGAAAGGGAAAGAATATTTAAGGATACATTTGGATTTAAATGTAGGTACCATACATTCATCTCATGTTTAAACGGTTGGAAAGAAGTGAGCCATCATCACATTATTGCCCTGCCGTTATCATGTAACAAAGAACAACTTTATACCATTTTTAAGTGCAGGAATCTACCCTGTCCAATTCAATGTCTTGGAGAGCAAAGATCCGCTGAAATGCCCTTCTGAATGCCAACATTGCAGAGCTGTTTGTGTACTTGTGGCTCAAGTGTTTGTTTGAACGACTCTCAACTGACCTCTCTCTTGTTCCCTTTTCATCTAAAGACTGCACCAGCTGGATGAGTCCTTGTGGTGTTCTTTTAAACTCAACAAACTGTGGTGCAGAATCTTGAACCTAAATGTCTTAATCCACAAGTCTTTTAACTGCAGCTTATTTTCCCTTTTTTTATCATTTTAAAGATTAAAGGTAGGGTAGGTAAGTTTGAGAAACCGGCTCAAGATCGCTAGAATTTGAAAATACACAACCGGAGAAAATCTGCCACTTCCTTATAGAGGCCCTCCTCCAACACACACAAACGCGCACATGACCAATGAGGGCACGAGATAAGTTTGTGCACAGATGGAAGGCTGACAGGCAGGTAGGCCATCCAGTTATTTTAGCCGGGCCGGCTAAAATGATTGGTCGTGCTTTTTACAGTACTACGGCTTCCACAGATTACATTTTTTTATGGATTTTTTGTCAAAGCACTTAAGATATTCATTGCTATCTCGATGTTAAGAGCATTCCATGGAATATAACAAAAAGTGTATCTCGAGCCGGTTTCTCAAACTTACCTACCCTACCTTTAATAAGGAAAAAGACCACCGCCATTCCATACACAATTTGTAACTATACCTTCGAAATGTAACGGACCATTATTATTTCATATATAATCCAAGTTATTGCAAACCAGGAACTATGAGAAGGGACACAGAGTCTGGTTTGGTGGTTGGTGTTCAAACTTGGGTCTTTTCAAGTAGACTACTTCTTAGTCCAATTATCCCCAGGTCAATTCGAGTCCTGGCAGTCCTCCCACAATTTGACCTTACCGTTTTTTCAATGCTTTCTCTTGGCTTACATCACCCTTCTTCACATCCACACAGTTGAACACAAACATCTAAAGCTGGCTACACACCAACCCGATTTTGGGAGTCAGAGGCCGTCAGAGGCAGTCGGGCATTCGCGGCGCCCTACTCAGGTTGGTGTGTCCCGCACCGTCGTCTCTTTACGGCACCTCTTCACACCTCCCGATGCCTCCCGCGGCCGATTCAACATGTTGAATCGGCCGCGGGAGGTCAGAGAAAGTCGGCCCAAGCAATCACTCTGATTGGCTGTTCACACTACCGCTGCCTGCTGGTAAGGACAGTTATTGCCACTCGTCGACTGAAGTATTTGCGGTGTGTTCGTAGGTGGGCGGCGTAGCGGGCGTCGTAGCCGACGCAGGCGACGAAGCTGACGTAAAAGTCGGGACGCCTTCGGTACGCGTTCTTTGGTCTCAGGTGGGTGTGTAGCGGCCTTTAGCATTGACCAAACATTCATGGTCTCTTCTGCTGTCAGGAAATAAAAAGATGTCCTGAGCAATTAGGTAGATTGCCTTGCTAAAGAGAACATTGGCATGTATTGCCTCTGCCAAAAGGTTATGGTTTGGTTTGGTATTTGGTTTGTTTGTCTGTTTGTCAGCGGCATTACTGAAGAACTACTGGAAAGCCTTCCCTACTGCCCTCGATAGGATCTAGTACAACACCCCACATTTATCAAATGTATCCACCACATCTTTAGACTTTTTCAATGCTATTAAATATAACTTGTGCCGACTGCTCTTTTTCTTGATTTTACAGTAAGATCAGTTTTTCTGCTCAGTTTGATTAACGTGACTGAAGGCCACAGATGAGAGGGGAGGGGAGGAGTGAAAGAACTGGGTTGAAAAAGTAGAGGATTGGAAGTGGGGGAGCCTGAGTACAGAGTGTAATGTAGCGTGCTCCCTGAATCTAGATCACTGAACACACTAGTGTTTCTTTAGTAATTTCTTGTAGCAGAGATGGGCTCCCTGGTTTCCCTTCACCGTGTCTGTCCCAGTTCTAGCAGCAGTGCAACAGTGATAAGCTAAGACTGGCCAGGTCACAGAGGTTTGACTGCAAATGTAGACTTTGGGACAAGATATGTTACGTAATAACTTTGAGTAACAACTCAATGGTGTAAAGGGGCGAGACGGAGATGGCAGTTGGTTATTTCCACTTGGAATTACCCTGTTATTCACGATGAATCCTCAGTAAAATGATCAACATTCATCGTATTCTGTTATCTGGTTTGTGATGTGGCTTGATTCGAAAATCTGAATTTGAAAAGCCCCATTAATTAGGTGATATTGGCTTTTAGACACCAACATTATTTGTAATAGAAGTTGTTTTGTTGCCAACAAATGGCTGTTGAAGGAACTCCATTATCCAAATATCTTTAAATATCAGTCAATCAACCTGTGAAATATTTATAACTATCAGAATCTAGTTTTTAAGCCCATTCAAGCATTTCATTGACTAGGAGTTTGAGATACTTGTTACATGTTGGACCGGATTGACCTTGACGTCTGAGCTGTGCCCTTCTGGTAGTGATTCGTTTTTTTCAATTTGAACTTGTATTGCTGTAATTGTGTAGTCCTATTTCATCGCAGTCCTGAAATGTTTCATTAAACCAAGGTGCTGGATAAATAAAGTGTAATACTATTCTATAAGAGCTTCATATTTATCCAACAAAGAGACATTATTATGGAATATCATCACAATATTTGACATATATTCAATTTATATTGAAACCATAGTAAATTGCACCATTATGAATCTTGAGAATCCCATATCCACATTACATCTAGTTCGACAGCGAACCATTCCGCCTGTTTAACAGCTGAAGCCCCATGAATATGAAGCAGGATTGAGAAAGACACAAAGAATCCTCTGCGGGATAAGGAGAGGAGAGTTCCTATAGGACCAGGAGGTCTATAGGGCAGGCTGCCTGGGAATATGAGGACTAGACAGCCGATTTGCTTGTAACACAAGGTCCCTACACAGAATTAAGCACGCTCCACTGGACCCAAGTACGAGTCTTGTCCCCGCCCCCCTTTCGACAAGCCACAGCATCCATCCTCCTCACGCGCTCACACGCTGCGTGATCCCCATCACAAACTGAGAGCGGCGGCTTTGCTGAGCCGATGGAGTAGTAGTAGTAGTGGGAGTGCTCGCAGCTTCCTTTCGCCTCTATTCTCCTCCTTATTTTCTTCAATGGATTCGCCTTTTCTCTGGAATATTGCTTCGACCCACCGCGGTAAGTGTGCGTGGTGTCTGCAGATGCTGTGGGGGGAGAAATACGAGGAAACGCTATTGTCTGTTGCTGAGGCAAGTTCGGACCTTAATCAAGTCACAACGCGGGGGTCTCGTAAGATAAAACGAATCAGAGCTCACTCTCAAAACGGGTTAGTGAACGCACCATCAGAAGGAAATGGGTGTAGAATAGTGTTTTAATGATTGTAAAGAATCGATATCGGTATTTTGCACAGACACCTGTCTCTACCAGCAACAGTGACCGCCCTCCAGGGCTTATTTACGCCCCTACAAATATGCATTTTGCCCAAATTGCGTGTTCCAGTGCTGTGAATCTCCCGTTTTATTGTACTAAGACAAACATTCGTGCAAATGTTTCGCCTTCGTTGCCGAGCAAAATGTATCTTCAAGACCAGCGTGAAAAATTCGGCCCCATCTCCCCGCCCCCCAACATCTCAGCCAGGGAGGCTCTTCCTCCCCAACCAGCCCCCCTTAGACATGGCACGGTGCAGTGGTTGCTTTTCAGATCACTGAAAGACTGAAATCCTATGCTTGTTAAGATGCCTTTGTGGACGATGAAGGGTGATTAACTGAGTGCAGCATTGATTTCTTATTCTATCAGATTCAGAAACATGCATATGTATGTGGATCTGCAGGATTGGCCTTAGCTGGAGTAAGATAAAGTGGCACCTTATATTCTATTATTGTTCTTATACCAGCACAATATGAATACATTCCTATATCTGATGCAAACGAAAGGCTTCTTTGTGATGATCTTGATCTTCTCTCACCTCAATATACTCTGCATTCTGCACACAAGGACAAAATGCATCAGGGATAATTCAGTGTAAGTTGTGCATACAGTTTGTGAATGTGGTTAAACAGTACAGATTAAATCTTGGATGAATAGCAACACAATTATTTGCAGATTTACAGTTGCCATGCATTGCAGATGAGCCAAATTATTCAGCAAACCAGTGACCAAACGTTTTCTGGACTCTGTGTAGCATAAATCATGTTGCCCTTAACAATTGTTTTAAAATATCTTCTCATTTGTATTCACTTGTTCTCTTTTTACTGAATAATATTCACTTTATGCAGTATTAAATCCTCCTAGTGCCCCTTGGCTGAGCACTGCAAGTAAGATAGTATCACCCACCCAGAGGCACTACAGTATATTTCCACCAGCTATTTGTATCTGTGAATTTGAGCATTCTGCTGTGTGTGTTTATATTTGACAGGTGTATTCATGCTCGTCCCTGTAGTCTAGCAGGCAAATAGTATTATTCAGCAGACAGATGGCAGGTGGCTGGGCATCAGGTGAGACTTTTTCTTGGCTGTCAGGAGGGCCTGCCTGATTGCAAGAAACCACTTGGCATGCACCCACCATGCCATCTACATAGTGGCACAACTGTGCATTCATATGGTGTGTGTGTGTGTGTGTGTGTGTGTGTGTGTGTGTGTGTGTGTGTGTGTGTGTGTGTGTGTGTGGTGTTGAGTATGCAAATGAATCCTGCATGCAAGTGAAGGCACACAGGAGTGCATGTGTATATATTACTCATACAGAATACTTTGTTTTGCTGTAGGCTGTGTGTGTGTGTGTGTGTGTGTGTGTGTGTGTGCCTATCTTAAAAAAGTTATGTCACTTTTGACCAATCATACAGCAAAACAGGCTGAGGTCACAGTGACATCATCATGGCTGGCAATGATACACTGTGGTGATGTTAGTCTGTGACATCATGAGCAGCACCAATAATTCAGATGTGAGGTCTCACTTTGTAACATCAACACTCATTCAATTCATGATGGTTTTTGTTCCTAGATTTGATTTTTAATCAGTGATCCAAGTGTTATTATTATGATGTTGCAATGTCAGCAGCTGATTTTGATTTTGATTTTCTATTATTGACATTTGAGAAGTGTGTGTTAATACTCGTTTGACTTCAGTAAAATAATTTTGTTAGTCTGTGCAAAGTCTAAAGACGGTTTTTACAGTGTCATGGATTAATATTGGATCTTTAGTTGTCTGAAGTTGTGGTAAAACACATTTTGTGGATACCACAGTCGTCATGTGAACTGGTTTACATGTTATTGCAGCTACTTTGTCCCATTTGTCCTTATGATTTATGTAAATTATGATTTATTGCTTGATTTTTGTCCTGGGAGAACATCAATAAATATTTGATTGATGTTGCAGTTTTTGCTCTCAGAATGGACCTCAGTTTGTACCCTATTGGCAATACTGGGTTTGTAAACACCACAATACTGTTTTAGGATAATGTCCATGTTTATTTTGAACTACCGCTATATTTTATTCGGCTACAGTACTGTTCTGTATCACAGTGTATTTGCATTATACACAGTAAATAAATGTATTTTGTACTGTCATTCGAAAGGGTTTGAAACTGTCAATATAAATCAGCAACTATACAAATATCTGTTATAATAATATTTCACTAAAGTGGTCAATTGTACACTATGATATTTCCATTGTATTTGCATTCTTTATGCTTCCACTTTTAGTCCCGCATGTCCAGCATGAAAAATACCTCTGCAAAACATGCTTGTCTTATCATCTCAAATCTCCAAGTAGAGGACACTGAGATAATTGCTTGTGACATAGTAGAGCATCCCATGACATTTATCAAAATGAAATGCAGCTGTAGTGTATGATCACCTCTTCACACATCACATGTGACAAATCCAAACATACACACATCTATTCTAGCTGTTTACACATCTGTTTCTTTGAGCATGCAAAGATGGAATATTGTCCTTAGCACGAGGCAAAAGGCTGTTCTGTAATGTGTAACAAATCACAATAATGACAGGGAGACACCAGCAGATGCTTTATGTTCTTAAGAAACCATGAGGCGGCCATATAGATGTGAGTCTGCATTAAGCCCTGACCTCTGATCTCACGTCTGACATCTAACTCCTCCTCCACTCCCACATCAGAGACTGGTTATTGATCACATGCACACACACATACACACATATAACCCTTTCCACGCTCCATAGATAGCAGGTATTTGATTACCACGAGATGTGGGGGCAGTATTATTAGAGCATTGGGGGTTTCCTGATTGGGCCATATATCTGTCGCTAGGGTGTCTCTGGGGAATGCTTAGCCCTAAGGTGAGATAAGGCCTGCCTCCGGAGACCGAGGGGCCCTGGCTTTATCTAGAAGGAGGCTGATACATACAGGTGATACGGTGTGATCTTATGAATATTTTTGCTTGGGTTTGCCAGCAGAAATACAATACAGCGGCAGCTAATGTGGCTAAACATCTATATTAACAAGGATGCTTGATTCATTTGAGGGGAAAGTGGCATGTTGTTGGCGCCAGTTCACAAATAAACTCAGTATTTGTAGCTTGCCAGAATGCAGTGCGAGCTTCTCAGCCCAGGCTTGTGTATGCAATTAGTTTGAATGGGAGCTAATGGAGAAATACTTACAGCCAAATGTTGTTGCTGGCTGAGAGCCCTGGTTTTGTTTGTTGTTCATACATGGTATTAAAAAGGAATTTGAGATTGGTAATTTTACTTATTTGGTGAAGAGTAATATGATTAGTAGTTGTTTTTAGTGCCTTTCAATTAATCTTCGACCGTCAACATTGGCAGACGTTGCAGCAATATTAATTCACAAATGATTTAATTGAATTTGAATTGAACATCAAATCTCCTGCTGGACCTCCTCAGCATCTATCATACAGTCTGACAAGCAGAGGGAAGTCATTTGTCTTCTTTGACTGAACATAAAGCAAGTTTTGGACCACAATTGTATTTGTGTTATATCAAAGATTGTATACAACGTTAATGAAAAGACGACTAGATAAGAAGCACATTCATTATGAAGTGAGGCAAAGAAGCTTCTGTGTGAGTGTTTGAACTTGAGCTTAACTTTTGTGAGTAGATATATAAACAGAGTGAGGCTGTAGAGAAATATCAGGAAGGACATAGTGATTTCTGAGATCAGCAAGGGTCCAAGTTGTGACACAAACACATGGTCAGACAGATTCCCCAAACACAGTTGGTAGGCAAGAACTGATATTTTGAAAACCTGACGGTACTTAATGCTGCAGATACCACAAGTAGAAGTAGAGTTGCATTGTGATACGTTCAAGCTATAATATGTTATAGAAGGTGTTTAAATGTGGTCTGTTTGTGGGTAGAATTTGAAATAGATTGTTTCACAGTACCATTAAATAGATATGACCTTCCTGACTTGTTTGGGGCCAATGAACACTGACTACCAATGTTGGACAAACTATACAGATTATTATTATTATTATTTACCAAAGTAAGAGTATCAGTACAACATTTTCTAGACTGTCATCATCCAATAAGACAGAACCAAATAGATGATTCAGCATTCATTATTGAGTGCTGTACATAGAAGGGTAGAAGTATTGTTTGGCTCGGTGTTTAATGCCTATATTTTCTGGGAAATCTGCAAAACGATTAGGCTTTTGTGTCTTCTTTAAGCAAGTGATAAGAGGTTTAGAGATTTTCTACATACCTTTATTCAAAACTTTACAAAAGCTTTAGTACAAACATAGATGTAGTTGTAGGTTACTAATTGAAAGGAGGATAATAAGGAGGAGGAGGCTGCTGGGATGGTTCTGATTAATATTTAGCTAAAAAATTGACGAACACTCAGAGATCAAGAGCTTTTTTGATCTAAAAATAGACTGAAATCTTGAGATGTTAAAAGGGCAGCCTGACAATTGACAAAATAAAAGTTTCACAGCATCATTCAGCAGTAAACACACCGGGTAAATACACACATACACGAACAGAAGCCTTGGGGGATTTGTGGAAATGCATTTTCTCAATTTAAGAATTTACATTCATACATATGCAAATGTACCTGAAGCGTTTGCAGTTGTTTACCAATGACATTTGTTGGGATGCAAAGCAACCAACATCATCCCTGCAGGCTTTTTTCACCGCCTGAGCTTAACGAGAGCCGTTTATTTTAGACGTGAATATATAGAATTTAATCTAGAATAGATAGAGTATTATAAATTATAATTCAGCCTTAAACCTATGTATCAAGAATCAATAATAAGCCAATAAAAGTAGGTTGAAGTGGAGGTTCACCAAAAGTGAACAGAAGTGATTCATTAAGGTTTCACCGCACGTGTACAATCACAGAATATCTAATAGTGATAATGTAGTAGGTGTTAACGATATTTGACAGTTTTTTGCAAATGTGAGAGAAGAGAGCAGACGGGTGTGACATTGAGGCAAGAATTATCAACGCAGTAGTGTTAAGCCGAAATTAGCTTCGGAGACAAATATCACTTTGCTAAATCAGGAAAAAAAAGGGTGAAACTCGGGCCAGCAGCTGAGGCAAACACTTATGTGATATGTGGAAGAACAGAAATGTGTTTGAAGACTTTTGAGACTGTACTTGCACTGCTTAGAAGTATCTGAAAAAAAAGAAGAAGCAAAATATCTCCTCAGCTCGTTTCTGCTGCTTCTTCATGTCTTGCTTTTCACGTACTGTCTCTGGGGGAATGTTTTTTATTCCTTCTTAGTTTGAGAAGTTTTGATTCTTTTCTAAAAGGACATTCCTGATCTGTTTCTGTCAGATTTTATCGTTTCTGATCTCGTCTAACTTGCCTCTTTGTTTGACTTTCTCGTGTCCTCTATTGTATGTCGTTGCCAGGCGTTGGGTGGATTTTCCAGCTGAGATTTTTGTCAGGAAGACAGAAAATAGCAAACAAGTGATGCTGAACTTCATTGTAGTTTGAATTTGTTCAATATTATCTGACTAAACAACCTCTACACATGTATTAAACTCACACAAAACGTTTCCATCGTGCAAAACAAAGTGGTTTTTGAGAACTTTAAAAGTGCATATGACCAATTTAGCATTGATCTCCCTTAAATTAGTGCAGCAGAAACAAAGACGTTTATCCCAAACATTATTTTCTTTTTTTTGTGCCTACATTAACCACAATGCAGCACATTTTCATTTTTCAGATTTAGCAGGAAATAACAATATCTGCATCAGTTTAATTACTTTAAAAAAAAGCTGTCCAATGCCACATCAGTGAGGCACAATTTAAATGCGAGCAGATTGTGAGATTTTTTTTTCTGCTACAAGGACTTAATCCCTCCCCAGTTTCTCACCCCCAAACACTGGCAATTAATTGTGTTAGTTGGAATGCGCAACCAATTGGAGGGCTTGAACCTGGGCTGTACCATCTGTGTGTCCATACAACGAGTTAATCAGATTTGATTGCTAAAATCGGACAATATTGAATATATTGATTTTAGAATTCGAATTTAGTTTGCCGAGTCAGAAATAAATATAAGCTACAGTATGAAAATCATTAGTTTTAAAATGTAAGAACCAGCATGGGCCCTATAATTCATATACTTCCCTATTTATAACTTTCCATTTGTTCCTGGTAGGTGTGATATGTGGAGGAGTCAAGAACTGTGGTTGTCAGTAGCTAACACATCTTAAGGCGTTGACTGTAATTGCTGAAAACGACAGAATGAAATAATGTCCCAGGAGAGGTAGCAAAAGTTCTTCTCCCCTCAAATGAACCATCTTCTTTAACAAGTTGTACATATCATACATAACTTTTTCTCCTACAGTAACTGCTCTTAGTCTTTTTCATGTGTTGTCAGTATCTCGCTATCCAATTCTTTTTGTTCTATCACTCAAAGTCCCTGTATGGTCTGATGCTAGGCTCTTAAGAGAGATGGGAGAGGAAAGAAAATGTTATTTTACACTCCAGTTTGTGCATGATGGGTGATTCATCACTGCCTCATGGAGTTTGGAATAATATTTTGTTGTAGCGCCAATGTACTGAATGTGCATTATCCGAAGTTGCACAGATTTGTCAACAAATGCTTTGTGAGAACCTATTATTGCTTTCTACAGAAAAAAAAACAGATTTCCTACTTGTAGAAAAGCCAAAAGGGAAGTATGAAAACTGACTATTTATAGCTACAAAGATGCTCGGTTGGCGAGGGTAGAGCAGCCATGGGACAGCTCTGTATCTGAGGGAAAGAGCGTGAAGAAATCAGATTCTGAGATATGCACCTTGTTGGTTATAAACCCTTTCTTCAGTTGGAATATATAAAGGAAGTATTGTGGAAATACGTGGATTTCTAGTTTATGAAGATTGTATAATTTATTTGAACAAATATCCCTCTTGGTGACAGTGCGAGCATTTTCAGCATCCAACAACTTTGACTGTTATCTAGTTGAAAGGCACAGGGCTGTGCGATTATGGCAAAAATCATAATCACGATTATTTGGGTCAATAATTGATATCACGATTATTAAATACGATTATTCATTGACTTTGAAAAAATCCATTTATTGAACTTTAAAACAAATACAAATAATAATTTGAACAGTATCTTTTTAACTGTTGATTACCCTGAACGTGTAATTCAACTGAAAAACCAATACAAAAATAAATTAAATAAATGATACATTTAAATAAATAATATCAAAATAATAAATACCAATAAACAAGATCAACAAATATTTTGGAGCGCAATTCCCCAAGCTACTAAACATATATAAATATGATAAATACAAATAAATGAGACCAAAATTAATTAGATCAAATATGTTGCAGTGCACGGTCACAACCAAGCAAAGCAAAATAATTGTTTTTTTCGATTATGTTGTTTTCGTAATTGTGGCAGGCCAAAATCGTAATTGCGATTAAAATACGATTAATTGCACAGCCCTACAGTGCGGTGTATGTTTGGACAGACATGCATGCTGATTTGGCACCCAGTAAAATAAGCGTTTTGTTTCCTTTCCAAAAAGAACCCCAAAACAAACTCAAAATACCCTCAATCTCACAAGTTCATCATAATTATGATTTTCTCGACAACACATGGAAATCGGAAAGGGTTATCATATGGTAAACTTTTGTCATTGAACTGCTTTACGTTAGACGTTTAAATGAGAAGTTTGTCACCACTTACATATTTTTACTTAAGTTTTACTTTAGATATATGGATACAGCCAGTTAGTTAGCTTAGCATTAAGACTCGAAACAGCAAGCCAAGGGTTACAAAATCCATACATTGCTTATGCTTTTAGGTGGTAGCTATTCAACAGATGAGAATTGTATCTTGTCTACTCAGAGTAAAGTCACGGAAACTATTTCAAATGCTTGAAAAAAAATGCAGTTTCTTGTTTAAGTTTGGCGTTGTGGCCCTGCACGATTTAAAAGGTTTTATAATTCCCACCCCAGGTTGTCTGGAAATATGGGTTTTTGTTTCCTCACTTGGGTGATATGTTGCGTTCCCAACATTTCTGCAAGGTCACATGGTTTAAGAGGGCTGCAATTTGATATATAGATTAGTATTTTGTCAAGTTTCATGAGCCCATCCTAGGTGGACACCTTAAGATTCTTATATCCAACTTCTGGCATTTGTCAGACTCATACTCCTTCGCTCAGTACAGAAAGAGAGAAGGGCAAACGGTCAGTCATAATAACTGGAGGTAATATCTCCCCAGCACTATTACCAACTCTGTCATCCTGACAGTTCAGTCACATTCAGACAGTCAGCCAGAACAACGCGGCTGGAGAGCAGGAGATGGTCAATCAGATGATATTTGCTGCCTTAATATATCACAGTCAGCTCGTGCCGCCTCTGAGAGGAGAGCGGTCGCGTCTAGACAAAGTCATCACAGGCTGGCTGAGCGGAAAGGAGACACTGATGAATCCTGACAAGGCCTGCAGGCTGCTCTTTGATGAGAAACTCGCCTGCGGAAAGACGTTCTGATCACCTTTCATCCGACTGTAATTAACCGGCCCTCGGAATTGGAAGAAAAACGCTCCTTGGTTTATGATCTTTGGAGGCATCTTTTGAAGATGTCTCAAGGTGAGAAAAAGGGAGAAATTATGTTACTGTGACAAGATCCGATTGTTCAGCGCTGTGACCACTCAGAGCTGCGAGGCTGTTCTTGTGAGTGTGAAATGGGCCAATGCAGTGTAAACTCTTTGACATCGAGTGCGGCCCCATTACATTTTTCAGTTTTGAATCATCTGTCGCAGAGCCCCCTAGTCAAATCATCAAGCTCACAGTCCAACTGTCAAATTGCCATTTGTTTTGTTCCCTCTGCAGCATTGCCCACAGAGGAGGCAACATAAAGCCTAGACCGCACAGTTTAAACAGATGTCTCTTAAGATTGAAGGCTTGTATTCACTTTAAACATCAACACGATGCTACTTGCCAATCATTTTAAGCAAATACAGTAACAAGTTCTCTTTCTATCCTATTTTCGTAATTACTATAATTTGTCATTGAGCTATAATAGATCTGTTTGGTTGGTAACTCAACAACTAGTAGTTTGGTTCAATCTGTCCCTTAAAATATATACTTGGTGGCCTACACTCTGTGTTATGTTTTTACTTGTATCACCAATGAAACTACAGTAGAGTGGCACTTGGAGAGTGCAGATTTGGCCATGGCCAATGGTGCGACGCGTTCACATGCTTATCGGGGCGCTAGTGAGCACGCTCATGAACTGTTCGCCCGTGCCTCGCAGCAGGGTTACTGTGCGGAGCACATAAAGCAGACCCTTCACGCGATAGCGAGGGGTAGAGCGAGGGATCGCAGATGCCGTCGTGGTCGCGGACGGATTACAAAAATTAGACCTAAATGGCTCGTGAATTATACTTTGGCGGCCGTTAATATACCTGGGCGGCCCGCCCAAGTAAAGTCTATGTGTGGGAAACCTCTTTTTTGGCGGGGGGTGCACATGCGCACCTGCGCACCAGTTATGTGCAGCCCTGGTTATACTGCATGCTATGCTACACGGACCTACATGCTACATGGACCCGCAGTCATAGATACAACTGCTGTGTCTGACAACATGTCGTGTGACGCTTCAGTGTGACTACCAAGAGCTCACAAAGAACTAATTAATTATGATAGCTATCCAAAAATCATGTTATTTGGAAAAATCCTTTTGGTTTCTCTTCATTCCACCTTTATTTCGTCCAATGTTTCCTGTCATCTATAGATGATCAACGGAAAATATACTTTGACCTTATTTTTACATTTGTTCATTCATATTGCTTACTTGACAGTTCCTATGATCAGCAATGGATTCTAGTAGGGATGCTCCGATCGATCGATTGGCATTTTTAGAGAGCACCGATCGATCTGCAGAGAGTGAGTATCGGCCGATATCGATCGGTGCTCTCTAAAAATGCCGATCGCGAGAGCCGATCGCATGACGTAAAATACATGACACTTTTCTCTGTGCACGGCAAAACAAGCTCGCCAAAATGGCTTCACCAGTCTGGCAGTATTTTAAGGTGTCCAAAAATGACAATAAAATAGCGGTATGCAACGTGTGTGAAGCAGAAATCCTGCAGCTCCGCCCGCTGTGACGGACCGGTGAGCGGAGCAAAACACACACTAAGAGTTAGACCTAACACACTTAGCTATTTGATCTACCTCTGGAACAAGCTAAACTAGTTATAAATATATTTATTCTTCACTGTCGGGTCACTCATTACTGGATCAGTGAGCTGCATGAGACGATACTGACAGGCTGTCAGGAGAGAGAGAGAGAGAGGGGGAGAGAGGAAAATACATTTCTCCCGTGTTATTATCCAAAGTGAATGTAAACTTGAATAATGTACTTCATTTGAATGTAATAATTATGTTGGTTGGTTGGTTTGTGGAAGCGCCAGTGAATGAGCCTCATTAACTGAGTTTTAAACATCACTTTAAATGGAAGATCCCCATAGGCCCCGCCCACTCGATCGGATCGGCGATCGGTATCGGCCGATACTGATTCCGGCGATCGGTATCGGCCGATACTGATTCCGGCGATCGCCCCCAAAATTGGCGATCGGAGCATCCCTAGATTCTAGTAAAGCAGTTGAATCATGGTGAAAATAATGATGATTCATAGGCTGTGCTGCTCATTGTTTGTTGTACCATATCATATTTATCTAATTGTTACCTAACTACTGAGCTCAACTCCATGTTTTTCTCTGCAGTTATAATCTTTTGCTCATTACTGGCAGGAAACAAGGCTGTAGATGAAGAAAAAAAGTCACATTTCCCACTGAGAAATCAAAGTTGGCTGCAGAACATGAACTGTTTCCATTTGACTGGCTTGGTAAAAGCATGGCTCAGTGGAGCAAGCTGCAGAGACTCATCATTTAACTCCTGTTGCTGGTCGTAGAGAAAATAAAACAAACGGGCACATATCTGAAAGTATCAGTGTAAATCTGATCATTACCGTCATTTAAATATGGCTATTGGACCACATTACAAACAAACATGTAGTTGATGCCACTCTACCTGCCATAAACAGAAACGTTCCTGCGTCGTAGAAGGTCCATTACACTGTTAATGTGCACTGACACGGATCACAAGGATGTCCCATAGTAGTGTTTTATGGATTCACTAAGAGCAAATTAATTTTGCATGGCATACTGTATAAGACTTTGAATGTGGGTAAGAGACAGTCCATCAACTGGAACACATTAAAACTCTCCACCCTGCTGAAGTGTCCTTGAACAGGACACTGAGTGTGTAGAACATTGCACTGATCTTCTGAATGTAAATAAGATTAAACATGAATTCTGAATCACCTGAAGTCACTAATGCACTCACGTGGCAGGATAGCCGGTGCTAATTTCTGTTTCTTGTACAGACAGGCACTTAGGGAATGATTAGACATGTCAATATCACTGTCTGACTGCGTCAATTGACAGCGTTTCAAATCAGGATGAGAGTTTTCCCTTGTTTTCCCTTCTGGAATTTCGTGTGGCGCCTTCAGAAGCAAAAGGAATTTGTGTTTGAAGTTCAAGATTCTCACAGTTCATTCGCACAATAGAGTGTGGTTCGGTGATGTTTAAATGTCAGCATTAAATGTCAGGTTTTGGAGTTAGTCACTCACAATCAAATAGCCACATCCTTCCAGTGGGAAATCCTTCGAAGAGGATTTATTACACCAGACCTGACCGCAATGCAACCTTTGTATTGTATTTTAAGCCACAAAAATAATTATGAATATTATTTTTTGTTTTCTTTACGTCAAGGAGAAGATTGATACTTCTCTCTGTATCAATGTTTTCATCTAAGCCTCTGTGAGAATGTGTATATTATTTGTGACTGTTGGACAGTAGACATTGAGTTGTAGAAATGTGTTGTAATAATTTTTAAGGCAATCCATCATTGTATCCTACTGTATGACTGATCTATTGGTAGCAAATATTGTTCTGCAAATATTATTATGGAGTGATTGCTGACTGTGTGATGATTCCTAGTTGGACTTCTCTTGACTTTCTTGGTTTGTTTGCCAGTTACTCACCAGACAGATGATAAAGAAAACAAAAAACCCAACTAAAATATATCAGTAAATACTTTGTATGTGGTAAGTAGGGATGCATATGCATATCTTAAATTTAAATACCCACATTATTTCAATGTTTACACTGGTATCGCCTTCAAGACTCTGCTGAAATACTTGTTGTTCTCGATTTTTGTTGTTCGGATAATCATCTTTTATCTCCACACTGATACTCATTTTAAGGTAGTGATCTGCTATTCTTTTTCATGCTACAACAGTTTGCTATTTATTTCAAACACAAGTTAACATGTAAAGTAATTCTAAACAGAGAAAAAGTTGATAAACTCACAAGTAAAGGCTTCCAAGGCACAACACGTTGTACAAGATAAAGAGAGTCCTTATTCCAAGAAGCCACATGAGAAATTGGGTGTTTCTCAATCGCGAGTACGCTTGCTTGGTAGCACATGTCTGCGGAGCATCTTGCTTCAGAAGCGAGTCAAGAATACTTCCTGCCATTCGGAAAACGAAGTGTGGAACACGCTAGCAAGTGTGCAGGTGTGCGTCATATGAGAGGCCCCGCCTTACATCTTCCGCCACAGATTTGGGGAAATTGGTCTGTGCGCAAAGCATTGTGGGGATTTTAAGACCGCGAAGTCTACTCATGTGCAGCCTCGATATTTCTCCAAACGGAGTACGCCGGGCTCGGTAGATTTCCAAGTATGCTGGAGATTGGAACAGTACTTCAGCTGCACTCGATGACGTAGTATGCTTGCAGTATGCAACAGAATGTGTGCAATGACTCCATGCTTTGCAAAAAGTGCAAAAAAGGTGGCAACATTTTTCCGTATTTAAGCAGAAATATGGTCTCTTGAAATTCAACTCAACCTGGTTGTGTTGTCCACTGGTTAAAATGAGCAGCCGGTGTAAGAGGTAATATGTATTATGTAAAACAGTTGGTAAAAAGAAAAAAATTATTTAAATATAGAATCCGAAACACATCCTTCCTGATTCTACAGCAGTCTTCCCGTTTCTTCACTCACTGTCTTTCATAAGTCAGAATTGCGCAGTAGGAAGAGAGAGAGAGTTCAAATGAAACATTACATTACTCTTCAATGGGGAATTATGCGCTATTGAAGCCCCCTCAGTTATGACCGATAAATATCTGCGTGGGGGTCGTAGCTTTGTTAATTGAAACCAATAAATCAATACTTACTATAGCAGATACTGACTTGCCTAATACACTCTCAGGCCCAGTTTAATCAGTGAGGTTTCAGGACAACAAATCAAAAATCAAACAATTGGAAAACCTCACCTTGTTCTCTTGGGACTAATGACGGCCATCTTTCTTTTATATTTTAATACATTTTTGACAATGATGTTTTTTTTTATTGTAGGCCAAACTGGGAGACCCAAAGGTAGGCCTAAGACACAACATACAGCGTGAATCTGTAGGCTGTGGCTCAGTGGGTAGTGTGCTGGACTTCAAATCAGGGGGTAGCAAGTTCGAGTCCCACTGCAGTCAGCATGTCGTTGTGTCCCTGGGCAAGACACTTCACCCCAAATTGCTCCTGTGGGGATTGTCCACAGTACTGAATGTATGTGAGTCGCTTTGGATAAAAGTGTCTAACAAATGACATATAATGTAATGTAATGAATCTCTTAACTCTGGACTCCTCAAGGAATTTGCCAAGGAAAAATATAATTTGAGCCCTTGTGCATGTCCCTTCTGCCACTGGGAACCAGGATCAAACCTGAATGGATGGATCATTGGGAATTCTTCAAGTCAGCTTTCCAAATCTAATGATTTCAAGTGTTTCTCTTCATAAAGCTATATGGTCTGATGTTAGAAAGTTCAATGAACTGTCACCAAGTCTTTAAAATGAGATACTCTGTGATAATAACCAACTTTTAAGTTTGAGGTGATAGGTCAATACCAAATTTGGTTCTCATCAATGCTGCATTTGGAGGACCCTACACCTATCAAGTTTAAAAGGCATCGCTGCATTTCATCATTATCAGATAATGAGCGCTGACACTTGATGTTCCCATCTTTACAGAGTGAGCTGCCGTGAATCCTGAGAGGAGAAGTCTCCCCACAGGAGACAAGATGGCGTCCAACAACACCCTGCGCAGCTACTCCATCATCCCATGTTTCATCTTTGTAGAGGTGAGAGGGGAATTTTTCATACTGGTTTTGGAAGGAGGACGGGAGGGGGTGAACACGATAAGTTTGTGTGTGTGCGTGACAGTTTAACCATCCGCAAATGACCTTCTTCTGCTAAATTATAGCAGCTAACCAGAGCGTGAAGTCTTGAAATTAGTGGAAAGCTGAATGTGTGCGTAAAGGAATTGTTCTGCTCCTCCATATTTAATTACCATGTCAGTTGAAAGTCCTTAATCAGAGAGATGTCTCGGGACGCCTTGCATTACATTCTCTCTCTCACACACACACACGAACGCTTCTCAGATGAAATATCCTGCGTTGAGAGTCTAACATGAGTTTACGCCTCTTCTTTTATCTCATGGCTTCTTCTGGACTTATCTTTTGTGTCATATTTTCTGACAGCCTTCCACCAAAGGAGTCTCTCACACTCTAAATTAATATAATTGGCCGCTATGTGTGCCTGGGTTTCTCCTCTAAGATAAATGAAATGTGACCATTTTATCATCATTGCCCCTTTGATTCATGTTATCTTTCTACCTTGCCGCTTTTGGAGCAGGCTTGTGAGATATTGCCTTTTTTTTGCCTCAGTACTCTTATTGTAAGAATCAGAGATGGGGTCGTTACTAAAAAAAAGTAATATATTACATATTACATATTACTTTAAAAAAAAGTAATATTTTACACTACTTCGTTACTCTCTACATAAAGTAACTCGTTACTTTACTCGTTACTTTACTCGTTACTTTACTCGCAGGGCCGGCCAGCCCCTCCCTGCAGGCAGATCACGCAGACTGCTAAAGTTTCAAATGTTCTCTTTAGTTCAGTTTCCATTGTCGCATAAGACTGATCCAGATAGCTCTGACCATGGCTGTCCTCTGTCTCCTGCTATCTGTATTTTGCGCAGTATATCTCTGAACGATGCGATGGTGATTCCACTGTGCAAATGGGCAACATTACCTCTACTATGAAGGATGCTACAAGCCTGTCCATCTCTGCTTTGGTTACCGGTCCTCCAAATTCTTGCGGCGGCGCACTCACAACATCCTCACTCTGGGTTCGGGGGTCCTTAGCTATTAGCTTCACCTTAGCATGTGTTCTTTGCAGGTGTTTGTTGAGGTTTGACGTGGTGTTTACAGCAGTGGATAACAGCTTCTGGCCTGGACACAGTTTGCACCTCACCGTCACATTCCTGTCTATTCTTCGGACGAACTCAAAATAATGGGCATACCTCCACCCCTCGAAAGTTATCGCTGACTCAGCCATGTTTATGCAGCACTGCACGCGGAGATGTGGACGCGCAAGTCGCGCAGATTACGTACATATAAACCTGCGGCGGAAACCCCTCTTGTCTGTCAGTGTGATTATGACTGATTTTATAAAAGTAACGAAGTAACGCGTGTCGGGGCAATGTTAGTAACTGTAGTGTGATTACTGAATTATAAAAGTAACGCGTTACACTACTCCGTTACCGACAAAAGTAATATTATTACAGTAACACGTTACTTTGTAACGCGTTACACCCAACTGTGGTAAGAATGACATACATTTTCTGCACTTCTTTTCACATCTGAGGACGTTTATTCAAGACACCCCCAGTTATTGATTAGCCGGACACATCAATAATTTAAATGGAACCCTGTGTCACTGAATCTGTCTCCAGTTGTGAGATTATTTCCATTACAATTTTCACAGCAAGGATAAACAGGCATGTGAGGTGGGGAAATACTTTTTTTGACAGTTTACAAGTTTAATACCTCGATAAGCTATGATCGTGATAACTTACTGTAGAAGGACTTAAAGGGGCCCTCTGATGCCTTTTGTGGGTTTCCCTTTCCTGTAGTGTGTTAGTGCTTTTGGTGCATGTAAATGGTTTGGTGCATGTAAATGGTCTGCAAAGGCTACAATTCCAAACGTCAGAGGGAGTTTCAGCTCCCACACACACCTCAATTGTAGTCCTTTGTTTACTTCCGTAACATAGTCACATCATTATGTTATGATATGCTAAGGGGAGGGACATCTCTAAGTGGTTGACCAATCACAACAAAGCCGGCCAGCTAACCAATCAGAGCAGACTGGGCTCTGGTTTCAGACAGTGTGAAAAGTGACAGTATGAGAAAAATAAAGACCTTTTTGAGCGTTAAAGTAAACCTGTCACAGTAGAGGCACAAAATACAAATATGAGCCTTAAATTGAGCGTAGGGTCTCTTAAACCCTCCTGTATTCACTTAGCAAAGGGTAATAGAAACTAACAGAAAATACTTGTATGGCCTATTCTTATTTGTGTTCGTCAGGATAAGTCAGACATAGACCCTATGATTGCCTTATGAGAAATCCCACTCGTGTCGATTAAAATGTCAATTTTCTTCCCACGCAGCAGACCTTTAAAGCATATGAGAGACAGTAGCATAAAACACATGAATATAGACACATTTCAAACAATATCCTGCTGAAAAATCAGCTTAAAGGTTTTTTTCCATTCAAAGTCATCACCGATCATTTACTGCTTTCAAGTGTCTTGGCTGTTGCTCAGTATGTAATGCTCGATTGGACACTGCTAATCATGGCTGTGTAATTTGTTTAATTAGGATGGGTAACTAAAGGGGGTGTTAATGTGTAACTGATTGTTATGTTGGCGGCAACATCCCTGCAGTTTAACATCTAGATCAGTGCTTCTCAAACTTATTTCAGTAATGTACCCCCTTTGAAACATTTTCTCAGCCAAGTACCCCCTGACCGACCCCGAACATTTTTGATAGAAAAAGCCTATATAAATAATTACAATATAGTGATGTTCCATCAGTGTGTGATTTATTAACTCCTTCATGCATTGTACAAACAGAGAAGAACCAGTTAAGCACCAGAAAAGCACAAGAATGGATCTTGAACCCTTGGTGGTTCTAGGAATATTTTATATAAAACTGTGTTTTCTATTTAACTTATTGTACTATAATTATTGTTGTAATCATGCATGGTATTTCTTTTATTAACCTTTTTTTATTTTTTATCTCACGTACCCCCTGCAGTACCCCAACGTACCCCTAGGGGTCCGCGTACCCCCATTTGAGAATCACTGATCTTGATGGTAAACCCCATATTTATCTACATTTTTCTACAATAATAATAAAAAATAAAAAACGTATTGCTTTTCAACAACTTATCCTAATGGAATCGTGACATTGAGGCGGTATGAGCTGTCAAACTGTGAAATGTCCTCGTTAATGATGAAACCATCAGCTAATCAGATCTGGTGTTAAAAATAAATTTTGGGGCGCTGTTGCCATAGCAATGTGTGCATCTTCAAAGTTGATCCTCACTGGCAGCTAGACCAGAAAGAAGCAGATCAGTGAGCAGATGTCATTGATGAAACTCCATCAGGGTCTGAGGAGAACAATTAAAATCCCAGGAATGGCTGTTTAGTGACTTTATATCATCAGTGTGTATCACTGCAGAACATACAGGGAAACGTTGACAGTGTCACATGGCCTGAACTAATTAGAAAATATCTTCCTCTTAAATAAAACTAAAGAGTACAGTTTTATTCTCTGGCCTTTTCTTCCCCCCAAATTTGTATTGTTGTTAAATGTGATGTAAACTAGACAAGTTCACTTCAAATATGTTGCTTAAGGGACACTTGTCACAAGGAGCAATTTCATTTAATGATTGTTCAATTTCCTCTATGTCTCTTAAGGGACATTCAAGAGCATGGAAAAAATAACAAGACAAATGTCAGAGTTATAAATGCAGAGGTTCGGTTGGAGACTTTATCAAAAGGCCTGCATTGCATTACGGGACTTACGTTACTTAACAACGGATGTTTCATGACCAAAAAAACAACATTGATTCTTCTTCACATTTGGTCAAAGTCCAATTTTTTAGGACCCATCCATCCATCCATAACGTCTACTTACATGGACTCTGTTGCCTTTTATACTTCATATTGTTTCACGATCACGTGGATAACATGCAAATTGATTTTGTGGGGTACAGTATATATAACAATTATGTAGGTACAGGATGGCTAAACAGTGTAGATCTAACTGCAGACAGGGAGGGTCTGACAAAAGATGCATTGAGGAAAATGTGAACTCCAGTGTAATAGTGTAATTTTGTCTCAATATATTAAAACATGTATCACAGCATGTTTTTCCTCCATATTGCAGGCAGAGTGCTCCTCAGAGAGGCATGTCATAGCCCATTGAGTAGCGAGCTCTCTTTAACTTTCACGACTCTGTTTCCACTTACTTCCCCTGTTCTTCACAGCCCGCTCTCAAAGGCATCCCACCCAGCCCCCCGTTTTCTCCGTCTCTCCTTCTTTGATGTCTCCGTCACATCCTCATTCCTCTCCCCTCCCTCCTTTCTCCCTCAATCTCTCCCCTCATCTCTTCCTATTTCTCACGGTGTCACCTTCATTATCCTCCTCCCTATCTATACTCTGTTTTTTTTTTTCTTCTTCTCTCTTTATTTTGTTTGCCCTCTTCATATTACTCACCCTGCCTGTCACGAACAGAGCAGAGGCAGAGGGACAGTGATGTCACATGACCGCATCAAAGCGTTCTGATTGGAGCAGCTCCAGGGCCAGAGGCGGTGTGACAGAGAAGATGCTTATTTGTGGGGATTTGTTTATTTAGTCATGTAATTTAACCCCAAGATTTCCATGTGTTGCTGCCATTTGCCATTACTGTGAAGATACAAAGAAATAAGGATAGGATTAGAGGACTGGGATGGAGTGAAACATGAGGATGGGACGTAAGGGAGGATAAGGAAAGATAAAATGGGTATGATGATGAAAGTATTAAGGGGACAGGATGTAAAAGGTTGCAAAAATGATGAGAAATTAATTAAAGGCAAAGCTGTGGAGCTGAGCAGTCAAGAATGAAGAGATATATCCCGTTCCTCCCTATGGATGAGATTATGTAATACAAAGAGCCTCGGGCTTTCATTCATCTAGGACTCACTTAGACTTGAAAACAGAAACCTTGTGAAATCTTTTACAAAAACAACCCGCACCGGGCTGGAAGGAAATGAATCTCTTGAATATCATCTGTGAAATTTCCCGCTGTCAACCTTCAGAGATGATTTCTTTCTTTCATCTAGCTCAATCTCTCGTACCGGTGTGATGTTATAATGTTCTGAGGTGTCATTATTTTTGAAAAAACAAAAAGACGATTGTTCTTGATGTCGCACTCTCTTAGCTGCGATGACGCAATATGATTTTTAACCTGAGGGATACTTAAAAGAGGGAATAGTTCACATTTACATACATTTTTTTAAACAAATCAGACAGGAGGGACGCCGGATAGCTCAGTGGTTAGATCTGATGTCCCATATGCATTTTCTGCTGCCAAGGTTAAACTCCTGCGCCCGCCAAACATTTCATGCTACGCCCTCCACTCTATCTTCCCCTTTAAACTAAAAAAAAAAAACACTCTTTGGCCTAAATAATATCTTTAAAACAAAAAATCTGACAGGCGGTAAGGCATAGGTACAAGAACATGGATGGGCAAAACCATTGTCATCTTAAGACTAGGGCAGAAAGTCACTAACAGGTCGCAGAAAGAAGGCTTCAACAACCTGGTGCCTTGACCTGAGCACAGGCTTGTTTACAGGTGATCTCTCAGGGCAGGGAGCAACACCTGTGGGACGTACACAGAGCAGCGCCCCTAGAGAGCGATGTTGGACTGGTATGAATCTGTGTGTGGACTCACAGTATGCCCCATGGGATGAAGAGTAACAGCTGTCTGCCTGAGAGAATCCATTTGACCCACTTTGGAACAACATAATAACCGTTACCATTGCCATTTAACAGCTGACTTTTTGAAACTATATCCCAGCTTTTGCTCATGTTGGAAAAAAGAGAAACAAGTAGCTATCTTTGTGACGTTAAGACAAGTTTGACAACAGAAGTGTAGCGTCACGGTCTAAATCCGGGCGAGGCAGACTATGATGCCCATTCCTGTCAGTCTTTTTCTTTGCAGTCTACTAACGCAACATGACAGTGAAGTGAAAAAGTAGGACTTGGTTTTGGATTTATATAACATTTGTCTGGTTGTTTTCAGGGTTTGAGGGAGGAGATGCGCGTCAGGGCTGACAGTCAAAAGATTTGGAAGTAAAGAGATAAAGAAGGGAAAAGATTGAGAGCGCTGGAGGGATGTTTTTTTTTTTGAAGTATCTTTGAAGTTCTGTTATTATGAAATTGACTGTGTAGAGATTGCAAACAAATAAAAGAGTAATATGGTTATAAATCTCAGAAGAATCGAGTACAGTAACTCTTACTTTAGTTTGACGTTTAATATCTGACCCTTTACATTAAGTTAAAGCTATGTTACTTTTTCTAAGGACTAGCCATTGTGGTTACATTTAAATGCTAAAACATATTTTAATAGTGCAACAAAGTAGAGTCAGAAGTATGACTGTAATGTCTTTTAATAAATGTATCAACTGACTTTTTCTTTCAAACCTTACATTGCTTTTCTTTTAACTTATGAGATGTATTATATTTGATGTAGTGGTGCCAATCCTTTCTGCCTGGCTTAAGCATCTACTGTACAAAGCAGTTGTCAAGGAGAGCCGCTGTGATGACCCTTTGAGTAATGCGTGCTACATACTGTAGGGCAAAGGCTTGTATGGTAATATTCTCTCTGCTGCCATCGTATTGCGAGCACTATCTGTTCCTACAGAGGTGATTTTGTCCAATATCTCCCTCTCCTGTGCAACTTAAGCTATGCAAGCTAACGATTGCAGTTGCCATTTGTCATGGATCAGGTGTGCCGTAACACAAGTAGTTATGGTTCTTATAGTGGTCTCCGTAATTGTTAGCCTTTTCACTGCCATACAATATATTATAAAAATCTGCGCTGGAATTACGAGAGGCAGTTGTGGTCAAACTTGGTAATGTGATATGTTTGCGTTAACGTTGGCAGCCCTTAAATGCAACTTTGGGGCAGCGTAACACACTGAATACTCCAAGTGAAACAAGACCACCTACAAAGTTGATGAGGGATGTGTTAGCAAACAGTTGGATCAGTATTTAGCCTACACATATGCCCAAATGTGCTGTCGGCTAGCATAGATTTTGGTTTTGTGAGTTTTTTTTTCTAAAACTGGATCCCTGCTGATTCCTGCTGTGGCTGAAACCGAGGTGGCTGATAGAGAAGAATATAAAGTTGTAAGCAAAACATATACATATGCGAGATCCTAAACTGTAAATCTCCATAGAGTTGAGGGAATATGTAACACCTTTAACACCACAGGCAGTCATGTGATCCAGTTTAATTGGGAACATGTAGATTCAAGGTTTGAAGAAATATAAATGGAGATTTTGCTTTGTTAGTGTCCTGTAAGTAATTGATTTATAAATGGTGGCAGCAGGAAATTCTTGTTCTCTCCTCCCAAGTAATATACTTTCCCAGAAGTCACCGAGTAATGTCGCGTGGTAAAACTCAACAGAGGTGGATAGCTGCACCAAATGTCCTGCCTGAATAGGCTGAATAGATGTGAATTGCACCCGTTGAGGGAGAGGGATAATGGCATGCTGCAGTAACTTTGTATAACCGTTTTTACGACGGTCGGTCTCGTCAGTCTGCCCTTCACACTGCTAATGCAGCATGACGCCAGCATGGGAGGGAATATAATGAAGCCACAAGTTATGCTTTACAGAGAAAGGGACACTTGTGCAGGTGTTAAACTGTCACCGAGAAGCCAGCTTCATAAAGAAGTCACAATGGCTTCCGGCCTGCAGGGTTTTCACTGCACCTCTACTTTTTTGTATGTTCTTATTGTTAGTAGCGCACTCAGATATTTCACTTTAGTAAAGGACCAAAGGTTAGAAGATTGAACAGCATCTACATTATAGCAAAGCTCTGTTATTCAAAGCAGCGGTCTAATATGAAGAAATAATAGAGCAGTGGATAGAGCCTTGGTGTTGGGATCAGGGGGTCACAGGTTCAAACCCCACTGCAGTCAGCATGTCGTTGTGTCCCTGGGCAAGACACTTCACCCCAAATTGCTCCTGTGGGGATTGTCCACAGTATTGAGTATTTGGATAAAAGCGTCTAACATGATATCATATTTTCACAGATTATCATATTATCATATTTTCACAGATTATCATGGCCCCTTAGAATTCAAGATAAAGATATTATCTGTATATAAATAGAACATTAGTCCGTCTCCCCTGGTGCAGTATTTTGTTCGACTAAGAATCATGTTTTTGTTGGCTTATAGTGAGCCCTTAAATATTAGTTTTTCTCAATACTTACAGTATTTTATTACTGAAGTGCTGAAGTAACATTTTAAACCTATAAACCACTTAAAAGTACTTACTATGCAGAATAATATATATTATTGTCACTACTAATCACTAATATTGCAGCTAGTAATGGTGGGACTCCTTCTATATAAAACACTCGCAGGTAGATTAATCCATAGTAATACATCGTACTTTTTAAGTTTATGATTTTATAATACTAATCTGAAAAGTAAGTAGTTAGTAAAGTGAACATAACACAATTTTTGTGAAAGTACCATATACTGTATGCCTTCAAAATGTAATGGAGTAGATGTATAATGTACACCAGTTCAAAATGGAAGTACTCACATAAAGCAGGAGCTCCTCAAGATTGTACTTAAGTGAAGCACTTGTCTAATGAATGTTCAGACCTGACTGAGCAGAGAGTAAGGCTGAACACGCTGAAATTGCTTGTCTCTCGTGGCCTATTTTGGTAATTTGCCACCGCCTGATGACTCTCATCATGTCTAATGGCTCACTGCTTGTTTACAACTTTTTTTGATGATTTATAATGTGGAGAAGTAGAGGGAGGCAAAGTGAGTGATAGAGAGAACATTTAGTTTTGTAAGGATCTAGAAGAGAGTGGGATTGGGATGAATGTAGGAGTAAATAAATAATTCAAGAACATGTTAATGTACACATTTCGCTTTAGTGATTTAGTATGAAACGCTTTGATGTTTTAAAAAATGCAAAATATGGGAAAGGTCAAAGTAAATGTAATCACATTAGTCATTCTAAAGTTTAACATGTGTACTAGGGTGGTCCTTCGTGAGAGGTAAATGTTTTGAATTCATTTATTTTAAGCTCCAACCACTGGAATTCGTTATACTAGTCAAGAAAACTCTCCAAGCAACAACATTTACCCCTCCCTCATTGACCTGGGCTGCCACAGCAGCAGCCATGGTGCTGCAACTGAGGCTAAACTTCAAGGTCGATGAGGGAGAGGTAAATGTTGTCAGATTGAGGACAAAATTCACCAGGAGAGTTTTCTTGACTAATAGAATGAATTCTGGGGGTTGGAGCTTAGACTTTCCGACTTTCAATTTTAAGGACCACCCTAATGTGTACGCTAGTGTACTCCCCTCTTATTAATCTGCTAAGGCCCTTTCAGGTATTTCCTTGTAAACCTGACATCCTTCGCTATGTGATCCCACAAGGTATTACAGTACATGGCATTTCTGAAAGCACAGGAATTTACATATTTTCAGCAGAGACCTATGAATAATGCTTTAGCCGATTACCCTGCTGGAACGTGTTTGTGGATAAACATGACAATCATGAAATTATCCCATATCAGTGTAAGCTTCTTTTACCCATTTGTGCCTGTAACCAAAATGTTTCATTTCTTGTAATCCAAGTGTTATGTGTGCTGTTTTGGCTGCAATAGTATATTTAAACATACTTTTTTGTATTAGTTATTGGGCAGATTTATTTTTATATTTTAATTAGAATTTAGAAAAAGCAGAAGAAGTCCCATATCCGCAAAGACATGATTTAGCTTGATAAGAAAATGGCTGTTTCTCAGGACGTACACTATGTTAAATCACTTTTTGACTTAATAGATATTTAGTTTCTGAATTTGTGTGTTTTACTGTGTACACATGTTCTCCTCGGCAGGTACCTTTGTGATAACAGGTGAAAGCTAAAGCTATTGCTAACTAGCTTAGTGTCATTTGTACAGAAACCAATAACACACACATACACATACACAAACACACACACACACACACACACACACACACACACACACACACACACACACACACACACACACACACACACACACACACACACACACACACACACACACACACACACACACACACACCTGGACATCTCCATATGGCCATCTGTCAGAACACCAGATCTGCCAACTTTTCTCTCCTCTCCTCTGTAAACACACTCACCCTCCTGCCAATCCCTGTCTGAACCCCAACAACCATATTGTCCAGTCTGCTCCACACACACTCACTGGTTTACAGAGTTTACAACTGCATCAAACAACAGCTAGTCCTAATTGCCTGATTTGAAAGGACATCATGGATTGACAGAAATTAAAACAACTCTAGTGTGTTTTACTTCTATGGTAATATCTGACTCTGAAAAGCTGTTTGTATTCTCTTGCAAAATGAATGTATTTTAGAAATCACATACAGGTATCTGTAAACTGTAGCATCAGGGTTCGACACCGGAAAAAATGGGAATACTTCTGTGTATAAAGGAGGTCAGGTGAATGGTTGGGTCAAAGAACATAGGATTCTTTCCCACTGGGTTGGTCTTCATGTGTCTATTTGGACTCTGTGTGGAAAAAGCATAGTTGTCTATAGTCATTCGGGTGTAAATAGCACATGTGGCTACTGTATACAGTACTCCCTGGCTGCAAATAACATTATACTAGCCTAAATGAGGTGGGCCCAGACTTGAGGCTTGGTAGAACTAAATCACAAAATGAGTTTTTTTTACCCTGACGTGTAATGTCACAAAACATCAACAGTGTTTGTTAAAATGTAGTGAGAGAGCGTACAATTTGATGTCTTGCCTTGTATAGTAAAAAAAGATCTATTAATTGTGTGAAATTATATAAAACTCAACTCCACATGCATTCAGTTTTTTCCCACAAACATTCACTGTTGTAAATTGTCTCAGCATGATATGATATATAGTTATTGTGCACAACATGACATTTGTGTTGTCCTCCTTTTGAGGCAATGCTCATCCTTCTGTGGTAGCATAGTGACACCTGGTGTTTGGGTGAAAGATTACAAAAAGCTTATAGCCACATTGTAAGAATCAGGAATCATTCATAAAACTGCTAGCATTTCTATTCAAATACTTAAAGCACACTGCAGTTTTCAAGAAGACCAATTGATGTGTTGTAACATACAGTCCAAGCTATTTGTAGTATTGTCATTCTTTATTTATTCTTGCAGGATAAATAAATTATGTAATTATCCATTTTTTAATTCATATTTTCACTGTGATCATAGTAATTTCAACATTTACTGTCATTGTGTGATTAAGGTATCCTACTCATTCCAGTTGTGGTGATGTTATCGGCCCTTTCTTTTTATCTGGCAGCTTTATAACCTAGACAAACACCTCATCCCTTTCCTCTGATTTACAAACCTTGGCTTGATTTGCAGCAGTACCGGCACATTAGTGTCTGAATAACAGGATGGGGAGTGATTCTCAGAAAACCACATTTAAAAAAAGCCTTGCTCTGCAACGCCTTGCATTGCATATTCCAGTGTTGATTCGTTAGCAGTGACTAAGGATACCATATATAGAGAAAATAACAACATTGCCTGGAGCCAATTCTGGGAAAGAGAGCGAAAAAAGAGGCCAGAGACAAAAGATGATGTTAGAGGGATAAAAGGATGAGGGGGTGAGGGAGGAGAGGAGGTGGTAAGTGATGGTGGTATACAGGGAGTTAGCATGAGAAAGAGAGAGAGGGAAGGGGGGGGATGATTTTTGTGGTTGTTTTTTTATTTAAAAACCTGGTAGTCACGTCGAGAGAGGAGCAACGTGATGTTCAGGGACTCATTCGTAAAACCACTCATTCAAGGACTTTTTATAGACTTCAGTGTACTGGATATACTACTAACAAGTCCACTTTTCCCGACATGTTTTTCTTCCAGCTCGTCATCATGTCCGGCACGGTGTTGTTGGCCTACTACATGGAGTGCACGGACCTGTTCAGCGTGCACATGCAGGGCTTCTTCTGCAACGACGCCGAGCTGATGAAGCCGTACCCCGGCACAGAGGAGTCCAGCTTCATTCCCCCCCTCATCCTGTACTGCGTGGTGGCTGCTGCTCCCACCGCTGTAGTGAGTACAACACTTTTTATGCGTTATTTCAGCGCAGTTTGGTAATCCGGCCACCCATGCTGGAGGGTTGTTTGTTCAGGGTTCATGTTTTTTAAAGCTAGAACCACCTAAAAGTTCATTGAAATAACTGCTTATTCTCAAAATGTTGCCAGACTTAACTTTCATTAACCCATGCTGCTAACTTGGCAGTGTTTGGAAGTGCACATAAGGACATATACTGTTGAATTTTAAATTTGATAGAAAGACGTAATATGCAGAATAGAACAGCAACCATGCATGTTATCTTTTTGTAACTTCTGCTTATGAGTCTACTATATACCCTTGGTACATTTTCACTGCTGAAATATCTGAAAAAGTGTCGAACTGACTGTATGAGTTAAGACTTTTTATGGGTGAGATGATAAGATTGGCGCTAATTTCACATAGAACCCGCTGTGTGAAGTGTACAAGGAGCAGTGTATGTGGGCTGCATTAGTAAAACCATTATATTTTCTTGGACTATGATGTGATTTCAGCATCTCATTGAGATTCTTAGCGATCTAGGCCACATGGTGACTCAGTGTTCTGCTTCTGTATGCATGGTGTGTTTGCAACACATTTGAACAATACCACAAAGATACTTTATGGTCATTATAAAGTTACATTTTTCATACCGTTTTAACTTTGTATCCACATTGGAAAAGGTATACAATAAAGTATACTTAACTTTAGATTTGAATGTGCTGTTTATGGACAGAATTCTCCCACAACGCTTTGCAAGAAGGAAACTAAATTCATTGTGAGAATTGGTGAAAAGGTAGAGTTTAGAATTGGGTATTCTTGTGCCCATTTGTATGTTTTTTTGTTTGCTTTGAGCACTAGATGACACAATGGGGCTCAGGGTATTTAAGTGATTGAGCAAACCGTTTTCTACTGTGTTGCAAACACACGCCGTTTTTGTGGTTTAATAAATGGTATTAATAGCAAGAATGTTGTGGTCGTAATTTGAGAGCGCACACGTCCAACAATAAATCTCAGTATCAATCCATGGTGATATTGAGTGGCAATAGTCAGCTAAATATCTTACGTTGCTTCCTCTGTTACATTCATTGTCAACTAAGTTTTGATTTGTATCTGCTGAAAATGTATCTTTTCCTGGTAGTATAAAAAAGATATTATTTTGTATTTTGACTGCTAAAAGTACACTGTGATGTAGCACATAGTTTATATAAATAGTTATATACAGCAGTATGACCTCGCAGTAAAGCTGCAGGTGTAACTCATAACATTAATGGGCTCTGTCATAGCGTGAGGAGCACAGGTGTAATTATCTCTGCTAACGATAGCTCTGTGTCTTTTAAGTGTATCAGTCAACAACACCCGCGTTAGTGTTATTGATTACCCCTGTGCTGCCTGTGAGAACTTTTTAAGTATCTGGAAAAGGGTCTGTGAAGTAGGGTTGTAAAGCTGAGTGACATGTTGTGAATAAATGTAGGTCAAGATCTCTGCATTGCTGACTCAGACGCTTCATATAGGAGTAGCAACATACAGCCACTAGGTGTCAGTTCAGCTCCATGCTTGTAGACTCCAACACACACCAGGCACCATCTCTGAAGCAGTTCCTTATTACCAGTGCCATTTTTTTTAACACATCCTAAAGAGTGTTTCACCATAATAGGCCAAGGAACAAGTCAGTCCCAGAAAAGAGATGTTCTGGTTCTCACTTGCAAAATATGTTTAAGTTTACTCATCGGCATAAATGAGGCAGAAGTCCATGCACCAATGGGTGGTGGTTTTATAAACCTTAAATCACTATGAGACAGAGAATAAAACCAGGCCTAAAAATAACACAGCTTCACAGCATGCTGCCACAAACAACCACAGTCAATCCAAAAGTGGCTTTTTATACCCCTCCTTGTTTGGATTAAACCACAGCATGGGGGTTGCCTAATTGAACTGATCCATTGCGTTGGAAGTAACCGAAACAGCAAGCAGATCCCAATCAGTAAAAATTACAAAGGTTAATACACACTGCAACAGAACAAAAGCTTGATTCAGGAAAGGTTATTTCATGTCATATCATTTTGATTAAAGAGGAATAAATAAACTGATTGATGGTTCCACCCGGTACCTAACAAGGTTGCCCAGGTGGCTTCACTCAGCCAGATGACAGTGATGCTGTAGGAAATGAAGGGAATGGGCATGTCAGAATACCTTTTCACAAGCATACCTCTTCATTGGTAACTACACCAATTGATCACAACTTAATACTTTGATGTCATTATGGAATCTGATGTCCCGTTCTTGCTCGAGTACCACAAGTCATATAAAATATAAAATTGAGTTTATAATCCTAGAGTGCCCTTTTAGCAGTGTACTGTATGTTTCCCATATTGATATCCCAGGTTCCTCTACAAAGAGACAGCTTCCTGTTCTATAACGATTTCAAGAGGCACTTCATCTGGGATGGGATCGTTAAAGATGTCTGCTCCCTGGACACATGCCACCCATTCATTTGTAATGACATATTACTGTGTCACTTTGTGTCACCCACTATTTGTGTTTATTATCTGGGACACTTGGGGTGTTTCTGATGTAAAACCTGGATGACTGTCACTTGAATTGAACTAGTTGCAGTTTGAATTCACTCCTTGTAGCTACTTGGTGTGAAGACGCTAAAGAAGACACACAAGCACACACTCTGAAGGTTTCTCATTTCTCTAATTCCCCTCCTCGACTCCTATCCTCGTGTCTTAGTCCCGCTCACAGGAGATGCGAGCGGAGGAGTCGAGGAGGGGAACCGAGGAGAGAGGAGGGGAAGCAGCAGGCGTTTAGAGAAATGAGAAATCCTCTCCTCTGAGCGGTCATTTTAAAGAGACGTCCATTAATGATGACAGGAGGCACAGCAGCACTCTGTCTGATGGACAGAACTGTGTTCATGACGACTTATATATATATAATGAGACAATAACAGGCTACAGATGCGGACATATATACACAAACACACACATACATATTTATATATATTTCAGAATCAAACAAGTATGCGAGCACTCTCATAATAACGTTATACTGAGTGATATATATTATACACACTGCTCTGCTTTCTGCACGGACCTCACAGCTGTTCTCACTTTAAACATCGCGTCGCGATTCAAGCAGTTAATAAAATGATATCCAGGGGATGCATGCAGAGCTGTCATTGGTTGAGATAAGTCCGGCCGTGCGTCACGACTCTTTTTAACATCACTGTTGCCGGAAATACATCGGCGGAGGATCCATTTAGAGAAATGAGATGTCCTTCAACATGGCGCGCTGAAATCCATTTCCGGGTCACTACCGGAGGACCGAGGATTCGAGGAGTCGAGGAGGGGAAATTAGAGAAATGAGAAACCTTCTCTGACATAACTGAATAAAATAGTGTGTAATAGAGTGTTCTGACAGGTCAATACTTTTAACAGACATTGTTTTTCACAGCTGAAAAAAAAATATATTGACTATCTTGGAATCAATGCCACATTTTTTTAGTGTACTCCGGGCACAAAGTTATATTTCTTTCTTAAATTGTGTGATATTTTTTGTCTCTTATGGTTACACAAAAGTATTTTTATATAAAACTCATTAAATCCTAATAAGATGAATCCCTTGTCCCTGATCACACACCCTTCCTCAGTGAGTGCTGTGTCAGCTGTTCAACTTTTGTTTAACACTTCTGGTCATTTCCCACTTTCAATTTGTTTGCTCTCTCACTGGCGTATATGTGGCCTTAGTCTCTTTATCCATCTGTGTGCCATCCCAAACTTTTTAATTGTGCCCTTTGAGAGTGCTGTGTCAGGTGCTTAAGTTGCGCTTCACACTGTATATCGCTCTGTCGGCGTATGCGTTATATAAACCAAAGAGCAGCCAATCAGAATTAATGATGACAAGGCTGGGATTTTGGCCAATTAGCAGGGAGACAGTAATTTATTCAGAATGTTAGATGGGTCGTTCTGATGCAACGGTCTATAAACCTGTTAAGGACAGACACCCAAAAAGTAAATCCTTCATCCCTCACCAAATGAAAAGCATGATGTTGTTCTTGTGTGATCAGCGGGGATCCATAGGAAACAGGTGGTTGAGAAATTAGAGTTACTGAGCTGAAACCCCTATGACCCCTACTTAGAAGTTACTCAAGATAAACTCTTTCTAAAGATGGAGGTAAAAAGCAAAAAAATGCCAATGCCTTTTTTCCATACCAATGCAGGTCCTCGATGACTCATTCCACTTCCTTTTATGGGTGTCTTGGTGGCTATACTGAAAAGAATAGGCTCATTAAGAATACATTAAAGCACGATAATTGATTTTGTCTTCACTTTTGGGATGCATAACAAGCTGTTAATACAGCAGCTTTACATCTTATCACCTTATTAAGTTGTTATTAAGTTATTGAGCTAACAGCTGCCTATTATTTACACTTCAAGCTGATATGAAGCAACATTCACATGTGTCTGGTTTGGTCTCAAAAGACTCATGAGTAGTTCATTGCTAACTAATCCACTATGGTCACCGGTTAGTTGCTAACTTTTCTGTCAACTGTGCTAAGGTGAATTGGATGTGTGCAGTGGTTTTGTCAGAGAATTGATTAACCAAATTGTTAAGATTGTTAAATCCAAAACAATGTTTAGAACACGTAAACGGCAGAATTGGTCTGTTCCAATGCCACTAAAACAACAGAGCGTACTGACAACTGGAATTTGTTGTAACACTTTAGTTTGTTTAGGTTTGGACAAAATAACTACTTGGTTAGGATTTAAGAAAACATGGTTTTGGTTAAATATGTGTATAATTTTGACGTAGCTTATGTTACATGCGTAAGTTAAGATATATGTAACGTAACAACGTAAGTAAGTGAATAAGTTGGACATGAACAGCAGTTTCAAATTAAAATACTAAGAATTGTTTTTGTTCCAATTCAAAAAGGAATTTGACACTATCAGCTTGTAAACAATCACGAAAAGTTTTCTGCTGCCTCAGGCTACATGCTTGATTATTTTTCAAAAAATCTCTGACTTTTGGCAGCCAGTAAGATGGAGGGAACCGCACCATGAATCATTAATGGTTTTCCACAGGGGACAGTTGTCACATTTAATATGTAAGTGAATAAAAACGTGAAACCCATACAAAAAAGGTTCTCCCTAACACTGTGGGCGGTCACTGTCTATCATTTTAGGCACTCAAAATGATGGTCTTACAACAGTATTGCAGACCAAAGCTCCATAAATCTGTTACACTTTTGTAAGGGACAGTGCAAGAAGTCTGTTCCTTTAATTTAATGTCATGCAAACGACTCTAATAATTAGTAATTGTTCAAGCTTTTCGTTTTCTGCTCAGACAGTACACAGTTTCAGTTAAATGCCGAGTTGTTAGCGAGTTTTCTGACGTTACATTTTGAGATAGTTGTTTCCAGTCAGTTCAGTTCAGTTTCTTGACGTGTACATAGGAGAGTGGGGGTCACATGAGCTGAAATAAGAAGATCAGTCAGTGGTAGCTAACCTTTTCAGGGCTGAGGCAGACTCTAGTGAGACAAATACTTCAAGGCAATTAGTAGTTGCTTAAAAAAGGTCAAAGTCATCATTTAGGGAAACTTATCAGGGAAATGACTCTCACTTTTATTAGCATTTAAAGGAGCTGAAGGAAATAGACTTGTTTTAATAAAGCTATTTTAAGTTTGGCATTTACTTGAGCTTCCTTCATAGTTAACTGACATATATTTCAAATCAAAAATAATATAGATCTGTTTGCCTATGTATACTTCAAACAGAAGTCAAGCAAACTAATACCTTGACTTTCATTATGTGATATACACGATGCTTAAATAACCCCATGAATCATTTTGCCTTTCAGATCATTAACTTTTCCTTTTAACTACCCAATATTTATAGCCTGTAGCAAATGTGTTTTCTGTTACGCTTACACTAACCCTCCTCTACCAAAAAAACACATTTTGACATGACGCAAGTTGCCTGCCTTTATCAGGCTCACACCGTTTGAAGATAAAGGGTATTTTTTTGTGGAGATTTTCTTTGAAGACCGATGTTTCTGGGTCGATATGTATTTATATATATATATTTATTCTGTCATGATGCATTTAAGGGAGTTTCAATTGGTATTTGCATGCTTTTCTGTCTGTCATCATCGAGTTGAAAAACGGGTTTGAAAAGAATAATTCTGTCGTATTTATGTTGACAGGATTGAATCCACGGCATTGATTTTGTACCCTTTTCATGTGGATGCCGCAGTCTTTTTCACTATTTTTCAAAAACCAGCTGCTTCCACTGCTCGTATATAAAATATGTATTAGAATTAAAATGAACATGTTGTTGATAAAAAGGCAGACAGAAGGTGGAGGAAAACACAGGAGTTTTGTTATCCTGGGGCTTGAAACAAACTCTTTTACAAACACAAACACACCAAATACAAAACCACGTGAACACACAAACGCTGTATGCACACACGATCTTGCACATAAACACACATCAATTTTCGTAGCAGCCTGCATCACCTAAGGCGGTCGGCGATGAGTTTCATCGTGTTTGTCCAGCAGCGTTTTTTTCCATTAGACCTGATGTAATGTCCAAACTATAATGGACCTGTAGAAAGGCTACATTAAGACACAGTGGGTTATGTACACAGGCTTGACAGGGGCCAAATGTCCCTCTTACCTATAAAAGCATGCCTAACTAGATGTTTTAAATTCTTCCTTCTCTCTGTTAGCCATTCTGTCTACATTTCGTCCTATTTTTTGTATCCCTCTCTGACATTTTCCGTGTCTTTGTGTGCAGATTTTTGTCGGAGAGGTGTCCATGTATGTGATGAAATCGACGAGGGAAGCTCTCCTGGCCCAGGAGAAAACCATTGTGACAGGAGACTGTTGTTACCTCAACCCCCTTGTACGCCGCATCGTACGCTTCGTAGGTAAGTTTTCGTGCCAAAAATGTCAAACTGCCCTAAGCTCCTTCATGCGGATCAAGGTATTAGCCACTACAGGTTGAGAAATAACTCACGCACACATGAAGATAATGCATGCGTGCCTTTCAGAAGTACACATGGGCGCCAAAGCACAACCTTTTTTTATAGTTTGTATCTTTTAGCACACACAAAAAGCTGAGTAGAGGTTGGTGGTGCGAGAATAACAGTTTTTAACAGTCTGGAGAATTATAATTTGGATAACTTCCCTTATTCCCTTGATTTTGTTAACCAAAACTATGACAGAATATGTTTTACCAACCTTTTTTCCATGACTAAAATGAAACCATGAGGCCTCTGGGTGCTCAGTCCCTGTGTGTCCTTGGCTGAGTCCTCTGTCCTGGCATTTGTACTACTGAAACACATAAAGTCAGTGGGTTGGGGAGTGTTCAGATGGTTGCTTATTATTTTGTATTATTATGTTAGACAGTTGTGTTTTTTTGGAGCTACCCAAAAACATAATTATTCAAAAGCAGGACTGTATGCTCTTCAGTGATCACATCCACATTCATATCGCAGTGACACTAAGATGCTTTGTCTTCAGCCTCGTTTCTTCTGCTGTTTCAAGTCAATGCAAGCTCAGTTTATGAGGTTATTAGCACAGTAAACAATACATCTATAACATCAGGATTTTCAAAGTGCCTTTCACAGTCCTTCAGTAAGCTCTTAACCAGGAAGCAACATGCTGTATATCACAGCTAAGCTGACAGTTGAATGTGGCTTCCGTCAATCACCTGCGAGGGGAAATATTAAGAGTAACCCTGATCACAGCTGGAGGATTTTGGTATTTAAGATCAGTCTGTTGTGTGATGTTCTGATGTTTGAAACACCTCCAGCATCATGTAAAAAGGACTAATTTATGCTGAAAAGGAAAAAGAGGGAAAGGAAAACGGGGAATGTAAGCAGTGGACCGACACATGGGTTCTTCAAGCAATCACAAAACTACGAATAACATGATATACGACGGGATCGGACATTTTTCTGTTGTGTCACAGACTGGTCGATGCACAGTGAAGGACGAAATGAGAGAGTTCACAAGATGAGGTTAACGAGGTCAGCCAGGGGTGAGGATACGGCAGCTTCTTCCACCACTGTCTAGCGTAATATGGTGCCTTTAAGTAAAATAACTAGGAATCCAAAATTCATAAAAAACAATGAAGGCCAATTAATCACATCACAAAGTTTGACCCAAATTCCTCCTAGTACACACAGCGTAATCTTGCCTTAAATGATGATATGGTTCGAGATCATACAGTTATAGTGTGTTTCCCATTAGATATAGGCAATGAGCTTGGCTTTAATTATCCCTGGGCTGCATTTAGCATTTATAATAGGCTTTTTGTACAGTTTGTCAACAGTTGCGCCTTGTTCTTGTGAACAATTTTACATTATAGAGACTTAATACCGATGTACATCCATTTTAAAGGATGAATATTGGTTTGTTTATATTCCTCTAGAGTTTACGCTGGTACACCATCCATCTGTCATCCATTATTTGTTACTGCTTATCCTTAGAGGCTCGCGGATAGCTAGATCCGATCCCATCTGACATGGTACACCCTGGACAGTTTGCCAGTCAATCACAACCTGACAACCAGACAGCCATTCACGCTCACATTCACACCAATAGGCAATTTAGACTCCAATTAACGTCACCTGCATGTCTTTGGGCTAGAGGAGGAACCCTGAGGATGCAGAGCGAAAACCAAAGCTCACACTCTTGGGGAAAACATCTGTTGTTTAATTGAAACTGGTTAGCACTGCCAAGGAGATTATATTTAAGGTTTGTTTAACAGTAATCAGAAGGATAACATACAAGCAACTGGCCCAATCTTCATGAAAC